>NW_027069480.1:1560990-1588344 GCF_002906115.3 Quercus suber
CTCATTGTGTCTCTCTCTCTCTCTCTCTCTCTCTCTCTCTCTCTCTCTCTCTCTCTCTCTCTCTCTCTCTCTCTCTCTCTCTCTCTCTCTCTCTCTCTCTCTCTCTCTCTCTCAGAATAGAATAGATTTAGGACCACAAATTATTCCACAATTTTTTTGTTATAACTCGGATGTGATAGACTATAAGTGGTTAATCTTCTTTTGCACTTAACCATTTTTTCTTGAGTAATCACATTTTGCTATGTCACAGTTATAGTTAAAAATTGTGAAAAATTTTGTGATCCTACAAACATGAACAGCACATGACATAACGACGACTGTCATTCTCATAAACTTACAGGATGGTACCATACGTGACCATTACCAATGTTGGTTTTCACTGAAGACAAGAATGATTTAATGTTGCTGACGAAAATAGTCAAAACGAAGAAGGCCCACGCCCTAGGGCACGTCAAAATCTTGCAATTTGCTAGGATTGACTTGCTAAGTGTCTTCACTTGCTTTTAGTCTTTGTGTGGCAAGAAGAGAGACATGATCCATTCACACATGACCCGAATTTTTTCTGATAACGTCACATGACTCGATTTACTTGCATCTTATTCACAGAATGGTAGAAATAGGTTGCGAGCTATGTGGAGCTTGGTAATTAAGCGGTTCGATACGGAATGTGATATATATTGTTGTTTCAGATTAGGGTTTGATGTATTGACAAATGCACTATACTGTTGCCTATGTATCTTTCTCTTGATATAGGGAAAAAATCACTACAACTATGTGGAAGCAGGTATATACATTATTGAATCAAGTAAATCTTTATATTGTTTGATTGTTTCTTTGCATAATTTTTACTTTATTTTTGCATTTCACAAATTTCTTGGAATTAGGTTAAATTCCTAACAACAGGATTTGAGTCATGTCCTATAAGAGAAATACTTGTCACATTCACAGGAGATGCATGCACATGTGAATCACACCTTTTTTTTTCTTTTTTCTTTTTTCATAATTTGATATTGGACATTTTCATTAGAAACATAAAAAATTCTCAAATAAACTAAAGAGTAATGATAGTTACACACTCTTTATTATACCCTAGTCATACACATACTATCACATGGGCTGAAATCATGTATATAAAACACAATTTCAATTGAAATCGTGTTTTAAAAAATACAGTTTAAAAAAATAAGCAAGTATAGAGTATGTCATAATAATTGTATAATAAAATTGAAATCGTGTTTTAAAAAATACAGTTTAAAAAAATGAGCAAGTATAGAGTATGTCATAATAAGTGTATAATAAGATTTTCCATAAACTAAAAGGCTTTTGGCCTTGAACAACACATTCAGTTACACGTGTGCCACATAATAGGTTCCATTGTGAATGAATGTGTAGCACAGGTGCACCAAGTTAGGGGCCGTTTGGTATGAGATTTTGAGCAATAATTTTCAGTTTTTAAACAATATTACATGTATTTCTATACACTTTTTCACTCACACGTATTTCTAAAAAATACAAACAACATTACTAGAAAAGCGTTACCAAACTGGCCCTGATTGTCTTCGTGGTTAGGTACTCAAATTTAAGGCAAAATTTAATGTGACTAATCTCCCTTTAGTCGAAATAGTTGAGATCTTTATTCATGGGGGTTGTCAAAATTAGGGCTGCTCGTCCTTGTTAAGAGTTAAGACCCAAAAATTAATAGTCCTCGGTAAAAGTTAGCACCAACTTTCTGTAAGGTTGCTAAAGTTTTCGGACAATTTTGGTACACTTATGGAAATTTAAAGCTGGCAAGTTCATAATTATTATAGATATTAAATATAAAATTTTGGTGGACCTATCGGTTTTAATGGCGGGATTGTATATCCGCTAACGTGAGTTGTGAATGTCTTTACGCTCTATGCACGAAGACAAGTGGGCAACTAACTTTATCTTTTGATTTTTTGAGATTTTATTCTATGCAATTAAAATTCCAAGTCAAATTAAATCCAATTGCCTAATTCTATTATTTCGTTGGTTTTTTCTTAAACGGTTTCTTTTAGATCTATTATGGCCCAAAGTTGTTGTAATCCCAAACCTTTTTATACGTAAGCTTGTACTTGCAGGTCAAGTAATCCAATATTACTAGGATAGAATATGGTTAGGCTAGGTTTTTCTACAAACATTATCTCATGTACAGTTTATGATGTGAATACTAATTCAGTTTGCTCTCTTTTAATATTGTGGTATAATAAAGTGGTCAACTTTGTATTAAAAGTCTTTTTCATTTTGGTTAGAGAAATGAAATATTTCAGCAATAATCAATACTTCTATAATAAGTTATTTATATTTCTATAAACAGTTAAAATCCATATATTTTATAAGTTCAATACGTTAGTCATAATAGATTAGCCTAATCTATTAACACAACAGGATGTATTGTGTATAGATGGTGTAAAAGACAATTAACTATTCTTTCAATTGTCACATTTAACCATTATATGACTAATAATTAAAGTGAGAAAATAAAACATATAAGGAAAAGTGGCCTATGAGTCGGTGGAGAAACGAATGGTAATTAGAAAACAAGTCCAAAGGGCTTAAAACTTTATACATACCTGTACTACACTTATATAATTTGTATGGCGCACGCACTGTCTATTTAAATTATAAAGACAGCTAATTATAGACAATATTTTACAGGCTTTACATCTGATGTTCTGACCTTCTGATTTTTAGTAAGTAGTCATTTCTTTTGTTAGAAGTAAGTCACTACTAATACCATTAACCCAAAATTATAGTCATATTTTGATTTTGTTGAGTCAAGCAATTGGAAATTAGCATAATTGGAATAACTTGTATGCTCTCTGCATATTCAACAACCAAGGTTTAAATAACCAACAAACAAAATGCCTAAAAAATCAGATATATTTCCCAAGGGCAACTATATTAATTAGTTTGAAAACAACTTATTTAACTTGTTAATAAAAGTATGCTAGAAAATTTAAGGGTTTAAAAAGCTATACATAAAAGTAAAAAAGTAAAAAATTGGCTTATAAGCTAGTAACAAAGACCTTGAGGAAACGAGGAGATTGAAGATTAACCACATTGCAAGACATGGAAATATAGTCGGTCATAAGCTAGACAGACATGCACCATTTTTTTGATGAAAGAGTTCTATGACTTGAGGATACTCTGCCACTGCTAGATGTACTGAATTTCTATGAGGAATTAGGAATCAACATTCATCTTCAAATAAGAAAATAGAGATAAAATTAAAAAGACTATTATATTGTAATATAGTTATTTTTTTCCTCAAGTTGAAGGGACTTTTAATTATTTATTTTACTGTAGATATTTGCTTTCATGATATATATGGAAGTGTTATTTTAGGTGGGAGGAAATAAGAAATAAACCACTGCAATGATCTCGTGAGCATAGAGAGGTGACCTAAGGGTCATTGGTCAAAAGTATGCAAACAAAGAAAAACCTTGGGTCTCTCTAAGGTGGAACCAGAAATTTTCCCTCGGGGCTGAGTTGTGTTACTAATATATTCGGTAAGATAAACCTCATGTACACATTCACAAATATATGCATATATGCGTTTGTATATATATACATACATCCATATATATTTACTATGGACAAAATTGCCCATTGCCCTTTTCGGGAAAATTATATAGCCTTATGCTCCTCTTTCAAAACTAATTAGGGAAATGCTTCTCTTTTAAAACTCGATTTACTACAAATCGAGTTAAGCTCTATAGTGGTATTTTTATAGCGCCTATAGTGACGTTTTAAGGACTTATAGTAGTGTTTTGGAACTCGGCTTCCATGAACTCGAGTTATAGGTAAACAAATTGCCTATAACTTGATTTCATGGAGGTCAAGTTAAAAAACGCCATTATAGGTTCTTAAAACGTCACTACAAGCTCCATAAAACACTATTATGGGGCTCTAGATTGTTTTTTTTTTTTTTTTTTTTTTTATTTCGTTGGTTTTTTCTTAAACGGTTTCTTTTAGATCTATTATGGCCCAAAGTTGTTGTAAACCCAAACCTTTGTATACGTAAGCTTGTACTTGCAGGTCAAGTAATCCAATATTACTAGGATAGAATATGGTTAGGCTAGGTTTTTCTACAAACATTATCTCATGTACAGTTTATGATGTGAATATTAATTCAGTTTGCTCTCTTTTAATATTGTGGTATAATAAAGTGGTCAACTTTGTATTAGAAGTCTTTTTCATTTTGCTTAGAGAAATGAAATATTTCAGCAATAATCAATACTTCTATAATAAGTTATTTATATTTCTATAAACAGTTAAAATCCATATATTTTATAAGTTCAATACGTTAGTCATAATAGATTAGCCTAATCTATTAACACAACAGGATGTATTGTGTATAGATGGTGTAAAAGACAATTAACTATTCTTTCAATTGTCACATTTAACCATTATATGACTAATAATTAAAATGAGAAAATAAAACATATAAGGAAAAGTGGCCTATGAGTCGGTGGAGAAACGAATGGTAATTAGAAAACAAGTCCAAAGGGCTTAAAACTTTATACATACCTGTACTACACTTATATAATTTGTATGGCGCACGCACTGTCTATTTAAATTATAAAGACAGCTAATTATAGACAATATTTTACAGGCTTTACATCTGATGTTCTGACCTTCTGATTTTTAGTAAGTAGTCCTTTCTTTTGTTAGAAGTAAGTCACTACTAATACCATTAACCCAAAATTATAGTCATATTTTGATTTTGTTGAGTCAAGCAATTGGAAATTAGCATAATTGGAATAACTTGTATGCTCTCTGCATATTCAATAACCAAGGTTTAAATAACCAACAAACAAAATGCCTAAAAAATCAGATATATTTCCCAAGGGCAACTATATTAATTAGTTTGAAAACAACTTATTTAACTTGTTAATAAAAGTATGCTGGAAAATTTAAGGGTTTAAAAAGCTATACATAAAAGTAAAAAAGTAAAAAATTGGCTTATAAGCTAGTAACAAAGACCTTGAGGAAACGAGGAGATTGAAGATTAACCACGTTGCAAGACATGGAAATATAGTCGGTCATAAGCTAGACAGACATGCACCATTTTTTTGATGAAAGAGTTCTATGACTTGAGGATACTCTGCCACTGCTAGATGTACTGAATTTCTATGAGGAATTAGGAATCAACATTCATCTTCAAATAAGAAAATAGAGATAAAATTAAAAAGACTATTATATTGTAATATAGTTATTTTTTTCCTGTCAAGTTGAAGGGACTTTTAATTATTTATTTTACTGTAGATATTTGCTTTCATGATATATATGGAAGTGTTATTTTAGGTGGGAGGAAATAAGAAATAAACCACTGCAATGATCTCGTGAGCATAGAGAGGTGACCTAAGGGTCATTGGTCAAAAGTATGCAAACAAAGAAAAACCTTGGGTCTCTCTAAGGTGGAACCAGAAATTTTCCCTTGGGGCTAAGTTGTGTTACTAATATATTCGGTAAGATAAACCTCATGTACACATTCACAAATATATGCATATATGCGTTTGTATATATATACATACATTCATATATATTTACTATGGACAAAATTGCCCATTGCCCTTTTCGGGAAAATTATATAGGCTTATGCCCATTTTTCTAAATTAATTAGGGAAATGCTTTTCTTTTAAAACTCGATTTACTACAAATCGAGTTAAGCTCTATAGTGGCATTTTTAAAGTGCCTATAGTGATGTTTTAAGGGCTTATAGTAGTGTTTTGGAACTCGGCTTCCATGAACTCGAGTTATAAGTAAACAAATTGCCTATAACTTGATTTCATAGAGGTCGAGTTAAAAAACGCCATTATAGGTTCTTAAAACGTCATTACAAGCTTCATAAAACACTATTATGGGGCTCTAGATTGTTTTTTTTTTTTTTTTTAAACTCGATTGGTAGTAAATCGAGTTTTAAAAAATGAGCATTTCCTTAATTAGTTTGGGAATGAGGGCATAAGGCTATATAAGGGCAATTTTGTCCTATTTACTATATTTACTAGATAGTATCATCTTTTAAATTTCAATGAATATATATACAAAAAGTGTCTAGTTTAATATTAGACATGTACAAAACAAATCAACAAAAAGAACTTTTTATCTCTCATAAAAAAATTATGCTTGATGAAAATCTTTTATAGAATTAAAATCATCGCTTATTATCTTCATTGTGAAATTCTTAAATTTTCATTCAATATACAATATTACCAATACGCCAAAATGAATAGTAATAAAAAAAAAAAATCAACAATAACAATAAAGTCTTTTAAACTATGAATGATCTAAAACTTTAACTATTAGACAAAACCATTTGAATAGACTAAATATTTGAGTGGATCAACTCCTATTTTTTTTAAGGCTGTTTAAAAGCTTCAATAATTACATATACTATTAATCAAATTTGAAAATTCTCGAGGGGCATTGGCCCCTCCTACGGTGTTTAGTTCCGCCCCAGTGACCAAGTCAACCCATGCTGCAACTTCAGTTTGTTTAATTGTTCACCAAGAGAGCTCAGCTCTTAGTTGAATGCTTCTGATGCCTGATTTGTCTACATGGGGTAGCGGGTTTAGGCCTTGGCGTTGTAGGCTAGGCGATTAGGGTCAGACTGATATTGAGCTTGCTCGACCAGGTTAGGTTTGCTAGTCTTGGGCTTTTGCAATTTTCCGTCCTCCAGATTTATCTTAATAACTTGATGTGTAAGGCTGGAGTACTATCTGTTGTCCAGCTTTATAATAGTCGCCATGGGTTTGAATGGTAGTATGTGCTATGCATGTGGATTGGGAAGCAAAAATTATTTTAAGCATTCGAGTTGCAGTTGCAGACTACAAAAAAAGAGAACGAAGATGTTAAAGATTAGAGGATGAATACACACAATTTGAGACATCCCTTTTTTGATGACATTTTATTTATATATTTGTATTTTAAGGACTATAAAGCTTATTGACATAAGCATAGGTAAATTGTTTTTGATCAAGGGGATCTCATGCCATTCTTTTCTCCAACAATTGTGTAACGTGAGAAAAATGATCTGCCATTCTTTTCTCATGTCTACTACGCTCTATTCACGAAGAAGAGTGGGCAGCTATTACTTTCTCTTTAAAATTAAATCCAATTCCCTATTTCTACAATTTCGTTGGTTTAACTGTTTCTTTTAGATCTATTGTGGCCTAAAGTTGTTGTAAACCCAAACCTTTGTAAACTTGTACTTGCATGGAATATGGTTAGGCTAGTTTTTATTTTATTTTATTTTAAATTATCTAATATACAGTTTATGATGTGAATATTAATTCTGTTTGCTCTCTTTTGTCGTGGTATAATAAAGTGGCCAACTTCGTACTAAAAGTCTTATGTTTTAGTTAAGGAAATTAAATATTTCAGCAAGAATCAATACCTTTGAACCAATATATATATATATATATATATAAGATAAGTTGTTATTCACATTTTCATAAACAATTAAAATTCACATATTTTATAAGATCAATATGTTAGTCATACTCATAATAGATTAGCTCAGTATATTAACACAAATAGTATATGCACAACCCTTCAACATTGATAGGTCAGCTTTAGTCTGCCTTGGTCTCGCTAGTGGTGGTGGTCTCATTCGAGACTGTCATGACAGGTGGTTTAAGGGTTTTACTAGAGCTATTGGTTGGGTTCACAGCCTTGAAGCTGAGTTATGGGCAGTGAGAGATGGCCTAACTATTTGTATTCAGCTTCAACTACAAGCTGTGGAGATCGAACTTGGTGCCATTTAATCTGTGGTCTGTCTATTGTCCAGCAGAGAAGACTCTTGCTAATTATGCACCTATGGTTAATGATTGCAATAACCTCATGAATCAGATCCCTTATTTGAAAATTCAGCACTGTTTAAAGGAAGCCAATACTTCCGCAGATGCACTAGCCAACAAATTAATAAACCTGTAGCAAGACCTTTTGTATTTTAGACTCTCCACCTGTGGAAATGTCATATCGTTTGCTTCATGACCTTTCTGATCTGTATTGTAATCGTATTACAATTCTTTAGCTCATGTGGCTGCTCTTTAGTTTTGTTTAATATATTTCCCTATTACCACCAAAAACAAATTAATAATAATAAATAAACATCATCAACATAAGTAACAAAGAGCACACGCAACATAGTTCAGAAAATATTCCCTTAATAATGTTTATTTTTGCCATAAGACAATCGTGTTCACGTTAGGAATTAAAGTCCCCAGAGACTCAAGGTCTATTTTTTTGGCCTAATTAAGCTAAGACGTGTTGAAAATTACCAATAATTAATGTGCTATCACCTCCAGGACGTTATACTTCTAATAGTCAAATATATATATATAGAGCACGTATAGGAACAAAAGAGAAGAAAATTTTTTTTTTTTTTTTTTTGGAGAGTTCCAATCTATAAAACCCTTATATAACCATTAGAAATTTTACTAATTAAACTAACTTGAAATGTCATATCGTTTGCTTCATGACCTTTCTAATCTGTATTGTAATCGTATTACAATTCTTTAGCTCATGTGGCTGCTCTTTAGTTTTGTTTAATATATTCCCCTATTACCACCAAAAACAAATAAATAATAATAAATAAACATCATCAACATAAGTAACAAAGAGCACACGCAACATAGTTCAGAAAATATTCCCTTAATAATGTTTATTTTTGCCATAAGACAATCGTGTTCACGTTAGGAATTAAAGTCCCCAGAGACTCAAGGTCTATTTTTTTGGCCTAATTAAGCTAAGACGTGTTGAACATTACCAATAATTAATGTGCTATCACCTCCAGGACGTTATACTTCTAATAGTCAAATATATATATATAGAGCACTTATAGGAACAAAAGAGAAGAAATTTTTTTTTTTTTCTTTTTGGGAGAGTTCCAATCTATAGAACCCTTATATAACCATTAGAAATTTTACCAGTTAAACTAACTGGAACTCACAGAAGAAAAAATGTTAACTACCTATAGTTGATTGAAAACATAAATTTTGGTTCATAATAAAGGAGAAAAAAATAATTATGAACCTGTATATTTTAGTAAGAGGGTAAATTACACTTTTATTAATGTCCCTCGGTTATGGTCTCTTTTAATTTTGAAATGTTTAATTTGAGCAATCAACATTCTAAAATATAATAATTTAGTCTATTTATCTTCATTAATTTTTCAATTTATTGTTTCTATCCATTTCGCACTTGCATGAGATTAATTCAATTTTAACTCATTAAATATGGGATTGGTTCGATTTGAGTCCTATAGGTTTGTTCAATTTTGATCCTTTAATTATGAGATATCTCAATACCCTTTTTTTTTTTTTTTCTTTTTTTGTGAAACAAGATATCACAATACTTTGATTATCATGTAATAATTGCAGCTTTCTTACACGGTTAAGTCAACTTGGTTGTTAACATGCATTGGCTTTCCTACTCAGTAGTCCATACTAGCAAAAACTAAATATATAAAATAAATAAGATTGCAACAGGCCACCTTCCCCCTTTAAATTTTAGTAAGACTTGGATAGTTTCTTCTAAACCTATCTTTACTTATACGTATACAACTGAGCACGACTAATTTGAGACTTTGAGTATTAAAGCTTAAAAGAAAGCTGGCCACCTTCCCCCTTTAAATTTTAGTAAGACTTGGATAGTTTCTTCTAAACCTATCTTTACTTATACGTATACAACTGAGCACGACTAATTTGAGACTTTGAGTATTAAAGCTTAAAAGAAAGCTTTTCCCTTTTGGACAATATTCTTGAACATATATCCTTGATTCTAATTAGGAAGAATGCTCAATCTCAATTTATAGCCAAATTAGCTATGCTCCACCACACGGTAATTCATGAAATGGTAGTAGTATGGCAATTTTAGAATAAAAGGATGTTATATACATCCTAACCTTTCATATATAAATTAAGGGGCTAATTTTTCTTCTGCCTTCGTTCTCCCCAATCACCTGTTAGATTCTCTTCTCCATTTTCCCTCCTAATGGCATCTATTCTTAAGTTGTCCCTCATATTACTCATATTCCTTCATTCATTCAGTCCATGCAAAAGCTCTAATGATAAAACTTTTAATTTGAATGTTGATTTTCCTTCATTCATAGATTCAATCAAATTAGCCATCAACGAAACCTCCACCATATCAAATTTCTTTCAACACTCCAACATTAATTGTGATTGTGCTAAGTTATTGGATTCTGCTCAAGAAGTTCTGGATTGGTCTTTGAACAAATTTCATGATCCACGTGGTAAGTATGTATGTTAGTTACTATTTTTTTTTTTTGTATAATTATTTCTTCTTAATATTTCGGTGTTTATATATGTTGTTAGATTATAATCCACAATATCATAACATACTGTCCTCTGTATATATTATATTTTTTATGGCTGCTATATAGACAGTGCCTCAAAAATTGTTTTATGGTCTCCGCTACCATCTTTTACAGAGTGCATACAAGGAGCACGCACGTCGTTTACCATGGTCCCTCCCATGTCTCGTGCATAGACTCAAAAAAACACACAAGCCTTAAAAATATTGATATTGGTGCCTGGATTTTGACTTTGTAAAATGTGTGGTTGTCTTTGAAAGTTCAATGGCTTAATAATCTGATTCTCTAAAAATGAAATGAAATAGGAATGGCCTAATAAACTAGGATATTTGGGTAGGAAAACTTTTTGGAATTTGCCCATATTGACTCTTTGGTCTTAATGGTCTTTAGCGAATCATGTCTTCTCTTTATGTGTTAGACCAAATAGTCTCTAATATTGTCTGAAGCTAGGAAATCATGTCCTAGTATCTAATATTGCTATACTACGAGACAAAAGAGGCTGTTATATATAAAATCTTAAAAATGACCCATTATTTATGGGTTAAAGTTTTACCTTAAAACAATATTAGGGTTTCGTTTGTTATGTTATATAGGACCAGTCCATAGGCCAAGAAGACAAAAAACTCTAGGGTTTGATATATATATATATATATATATATTTATACACACCTCCAGTATCCCAAAATAATGCCTAGGAATAATTCTCCAAGTATAATTATGTATAAAGTATACAATTGATTTAAATTTTTTTTTATTATTTACATAGGTATAATCTCTTAAGTTTTCTTCTACATAAAATGATCTCTTAGGTTTTCGTGCTTATTTTTGTGTTGCTTTGTGGCTCAAGTTGATTAAAAAAAAAAGAAAAAAAAAGAAAAAGAAAAAAGAAGACCAAAACTACTTTTTTTAATAGATGAAAAAATTTCTTTGTTCAATAACGTTGGAATTGCTATATATATATATATATATATACACACCTCCAGTATCCCAAAATAATGCCTAGGAGTAACTCTCCAAGTATACTTATGTATAATCTCTCGAAGTATACAATTGATTTAACTTTTTTTTTTTTTTTTTTTTAATTTATAGGTATAATCTCTTAAGTTTTTTTTTTTTTTTTTTTTAAATTTATAGGTATAATCTCTTAAATTTTCTTCTAAATAAAATGACCTCTTAGGTTTTTGTGCTTATTTATTTATTTGTGTTACTTTATGGCTCAAATTGATAAAAATAAATAAATAAATAAATAAAGACCAAAACTACTTTTTTTAATAGATGAAAAAATTTCATTGTTCAATAACGTTACGTTGGAATTGCTATATTTTTAAATTTTGATTGACATGACTTTTTGTTTTTTGGTTTTTAAGATATATGCTAACATGCAAAATTCCATCACAGTTGCAAATTTTGGCACCAACGATCTAAAGTTTGATCTCCAGACTTGGTTGAGTACTGCCATCACAAATCTTGCCACATGCATTGAAGAACTTGTTTGCACTAACATGAGCACCATCTTGAAAGAAAGCATATCAATAAGCTTAGAGAAAGTAATCGCATTGGTTAGCAATCGGTTGGCTTATGTGCAACAATCACTTAATGATACAATTAGCGATAGTTTTCAATCCTGGTTTACTTCACATGACTGGAAACTCATGCAAGCAAGTGAGATTTTGGTCAACAGTACAGTGTCATCTGATGGATCTAGTGACTACAAGACCATCATGGATGCAGTTAAAGCTGCGCCATCTATAAGCTCAAAACGTTTTGTGATCTATATCAAGAAAGGTATCTATAGGGAATATGTGTCTATCCCAGGTGACAAATGGAATATAATGATGGTTGGTGATGGTATCGATCAGACTATCATCTCAGGCGATCGAAGCAACGCCACTGGTTGGACTACATATAACTCAGCCACATTCGGTAATTAACAAATATCAACTTGTCCTATTATTATATATTTTCTTAATGCAAGATTAATCCTAAATAAATATCTACGGAACAATTACCTGCTTGTTTTGAAATTATAAAACATATATTTTGTGCCATATCTGCATGGATTTTGTACATCAAATTGATTTCTATATAAGGTGAACTAATTTGGATAAGCACCATTATTAGTTAGCATTAAAAACAAAGTTATGCAAGAACTAAGATGATATGCTAAATATTTATACAGTATTACAAACATTATTTATTCTAATATTGTCATATTGTATATTCCATTGTGCAGCTGTTCTTGGTAGAAACTTCATAGCAGTGAACATGACATTTAAGAATACTGCAGGACCAAAAGGAGGCCAAGCTGTGACACTTCTATCCCAATCCGACTTGTCAGTCTTTTATCGTTGTAGCATTAGGGGATACCAGGATACCTTATATGCATACTCTAACCGTCAGTTCTACCGTGAGTGCGAAATAAGTGGCACTGTTGATTTTATTTTTGGAGATGCCATAGCCGTCTTTCAAAACTGTGATATCCGACCAAGACAAGCATTGCCCGGACAATCTAATACAATCACCGCTCAAGGCTGTCAAAGTCCAAAAATAATCACAGGCTTCTCATTTCATTTATGCAATATATCTGGAGATGTGAGCCTAATTTCCTCACAAAATCCAACCCCCACATTCCTTGGCAGACCATGGAAGCCTTATTCTAGAACAGTTTTTATGCAATCTTACATGAGTGACATCATAGTGCCGGAAGGGTGGCTACGATGGAATGAGAGTTTTGAATCGACCTTATTTTATGGAGAGTACAATAATCATGGGCCAGGCGCAATTACAAAGAAGCGAGTGAAGTGGATAGGCGTTCATGTTTTGGATTTCTCCCAAGCCAAGCATTACACAGTCTCTCAGTTTCTTAAAGGAGACTCATGGTTGCCCTCTACTGGTGTCCCATACGATGGAGGATTGGCAAGCAGAAGATTTTAATTACCCTAATATGCACAAGATAGTAGTAGTATTTTAACAATCTTTTATTATTACTTTGTTTTCTCTCTTTACTATCTTTCCGGTGCTTTTTATCTAATAAGATGAAATACTACAACCAGAGTGCTAGTTATGTTTGGTTTCCTTTTTCCGTTGTTATAATTGTAGAACCGTTCTCCAAACCAACATAAAAAAATAAAAAAATAAAATAAAAAATGGTTTCTTTATGTCCTAGTCTGTTCGTGTCCGCACGAAGAGGGAGGGGGATTGTTGAGATGTGACTTTTCCATTAGTAGTTATGTTGGCTGGATGAGTAATGTGTGTAACGTATAGACACGAACATGTTAATTCATCCAAATCCGAACAAACAATAAGGATATGGATGATATGAATAACAACAGGTTTTAATTTAATAACCCACGCATGCTTTTGACTTGACCAGATCGGGTCAAACCCATACCCGACCCAATTTTCTCAGCAAGTCTTTATTATAAAAAGGTCAACATGCAAAAACATCCACGGGTTTGGTCAATTGCAAAAGCACCCTCAGGGGTTTTAACACTTTTTTTTTTTTTTAACACACACATTCGTAGAGAAAAACAAAGAAGAGGGAAATAAGTTCTAATACAAAAGTACACCACAAACTCTATCCAAAACTCTTCTTTAAATCTTGCTGAAATTTCCATGTCAATCAAATTAACCCCTAAGACTAACTTTCAATTGCTTTTATGAAAAATGAAAATAAAAATGATTTGACCGCATTAAAAAGACTCATCAATTCCTCTTCTCCATGCAATCCCTAGTTCTACCACCCTCCTTGTCATAATCCAAATCTATAAAACATGAATTCAAATACATGACTAATTATCAATCTAGCATATCTCAATAAAAGTAAATTACTTCCGAGATATATAAAACTCCAAATAACCTAAACCCTTAAATAAACCTCTTACAACTCATAAATATCCACAATTTGAAATAGATTCCCAGTATCATAAAATCTGAAGCAAAATGGAGATAACTAAACTCCTATAATTAATGTCAACCACTATTGAGGTCGCCGAAGTTCTTCAAAGCTCTATTCTCGTACTTTGCCAAGCGTTCCAAAGGAATTGCTCTTACTAAGACGTTAATATGAAATTTGTAAGTTGAAGGGTCAGCCACACGCTCCAATACGAAATTATATTGAACATACACTACAAAAAAACATGACTTGTTTCAACCCATATTTTCCAAGGGTTCACTGAAAATGGTTGAAAGAAATGCTAAAAACTGGTGCGCTAATTAAAATTTGACTAATCTTCTTGCAATGGTCATTAAAACCCTTGAAATAAACTAAAACGCTAAAATCCAACATAACTGTTTCCTCCAAATTTTTACATTCTTCAACGGAATTCTAACACAACCCTCGGAATAAAGTCTCTCTCTCACACAAACTCAAAATTCAAAAAACCAATTTTCGAATAAAGTCTTTGCTCACTCTCTTAGAAAACCCATTTTCATTTTGTTCAATGGAGAGAATAAGAACTCTTAGAAAATTCTCTCTCTCTCTCTCGGAGCTCATCTCATCTCCGACGATAGGTTGAGGCACGGTGGTCGGCGATCCTATCTCCGACGATAATCAGAGCCCTCTCCTCCGCCTCTTTGTCCGATTATAGGTCTCTCTCTCTCTCTCTCTTTGTTTGTTTCCCGAGGAAAAAAATTGAATTTGGAAATTTCCTAGTAGAACATTGCAAAGGATTTTTGGTATTCTCTCTTGTTTTCTCTCTCTCATTCTCTCCATTGATATTTCTCGGTAAAGACGATTCTGGTTACCGAAGGATCCGATTTCATTGGCTCTCACACTGTGGTTCAGCTTCTCAATGAAGGCTTTAGGGTTTTGATCATTGACAATCTTGATAATTCCGCCATACTCAAAATTCAAAAAACCAATTTTCGAATAAAGTCTTTGCTCACTCTCTTAGAAAACCCATTTTCATTTTGTTCAATGGAGAGAATAAGAACTCTTAGAAAATTCTCTCTCTCTCTCTCGGAGCTCATCTCATCTCCGACGATAGGTTGAGGCACGGTGGTCGGCGATCCTATCTCCGACGATAATCAGAGCCCTCTCCTCCGCCTCTTTGTCCGATTATAGGTCTCTCTCTCTCTCTCTCTTTGTTTGTTTCCCGAGGAAAAAAATTGAATTTGGAAATTTCCTAGTAGAACATTGCAAAGGATTTTTGGTATTCTCTCTTGTTTTCTCTCTCTCATTCTCTCCATTGATATTTCTCGGTAAAGACGATTCTGGTTACCGAAGGATCCGATTTCATTGGCTCTCACACTGTGGTTCAGCTTCTCAATGAAGGCTTTAGGGTTTTGATCATTGACAATCTTGATAATTCCGCCACCGAAGCTGTTGATAGGGTTCGTGATTTGTTCAGCCCTAAGCGTTCTCAAAATCTTGAATTCCACCTGGTATTCAATTATTTATTATTATTATTATTATTTTGTGTGTGTGTAAATTTTTGTTTTGTTTGGTTACCAAGAAAACGAGGGAAAAGAAGGTTAGAAATTGGAGATTCTTGAATATCTTGAGCAATGCTAGTTTTGATTTTCGGGAGATTTGTATTTTCTTTAATTGTTTTTTTTTTTTTTAACAGTTTTTTGGCAACCAAACGGTGGCGTTTTGAGGTTTTTGGCTTTTGGTTACATTACGTGTTGGTTTTATTGCTGGGTGATCTTAGGAATAAGGACTTGGAGAAGCTCTTTTCTCAAACACAGTATGTTTAATTTCAATTATATGTTGGTTTTACTGTACTAGACTAATTTCAATTCATGTACAATGAAGTAAAATACAATTAAATGGGAAATTTTTTTTTTCATTTTTCATTTTAGTCCTGTTATTTATCTTTTTGTTTGCTTAGACTTGTAAGTTTCCTGTGAAACATGGTGATTGGGCTTCTGGAAGATGAGTGGAACAATAATTAGATCGCTTGCACACGAATTTCAAACAAAGTTTGCACCAAGATCTCCTTTTCATTGGAATTTCATAAACTTGTTACAATTTCCATCCCTAAATTGGTTTGCAGTAATTTCTTTTGAGCTGCTGTGGAATTTTATTCTTACAATTGTCTCCGTCACATTGTATTCTGAAAATAATGTCATGCAGCTAAGAATTTAGGGACTTAAAATCTCAGATTCTTGTGTTAATTTTCTTTGGTTGGCAGGACTACAGATCACACTAAATGGGTTGGCGCATTTCACAAGAAGTAGGATTTTATTGATGTTGTAGAGGTATATGTAGCTCCTTAGAAACTGAATGATTTTAAGGCTGTCAGTTATATAAATTGGTAGTCTTTCCATTGGAGTGAAAAATCATTTTCTTTTTTATGCCTGTGTGAAACTAGTCTGTCTTGTTACTGAAACAATTTTAAGCTGCTTCCAATCTCCATTAGCACATTTATAAATGTAATTCTTCATAGGTTTTATTGTGAGTTAGCTTGCCTTGCACTGACATCAATATCTGGAAGACCTTTTCTTTTCACCAATCCTTTGTAGAGTTAATCGCAAGACTAAGTCCTCTGTTCTGAATCATGATTTTGCAGCAAAGTTTATTGAAATAATTTTCTTCTGAGCAGTAGAGGTGGAGTACTTGAAAATTGAAACTACAACTATGATCTTTGAGAAGTACCAGTATAAGGCAGAATCCTTATGCCTGGATAACTAGCTAGAGGCCCAAAGGGCTATTCTTTAGAAAGGTTTCCTACGTTATACGCACACATTTATTTTGATTCTTGTTTGAAGTGACTTTTGTAAAGTCAAGATTTAAAGCTAATATATGGGTCCATAATGTAATTATTTCGATTGTATCTTTAAACTCCTTTTTGTGATACTTGTTTGCAAAATAATTCAGAATTAATTGTTATCAGAATGAAAGAAAGAAAGTAGCATATGAAAGATGACATGAATGCTGTAATGTTATATAAACTACTAGTAATCTAATTTCTGTTTTTAAAATTTGTTCTCTTTGTGTGAGTGCACTCGCTTGTGTGTTCTATGATTGTGGGAATTCCACTTATGTCCTGCAATCACAGCTTATACTGTTTTATTGCTATTTCCATAATATTGTTGACTTGATTTTTTATGTTGTCAAATGAGTAAGAATCTTAGTATTGATAATGCATTTGTTCATTGCAGCCACCCTCATCTGATAAAAGTCAAAGAGACTGATGATGACTTTGCAATAGTTCTTGAGCTATCTGAAGATGACCCGCATTTTGATAAAAAGAAGGTAAGAAATGGCATAATTGATTGCCTCTCTTTTATTCTTCGCTAATTTTTATTGAATAGTTGGTTAATGTTCGGAAATGTGAGGATGAAATATTATGTAATTGAAGGAAATATATAAATTTAGCAAGTCACTATTTATTACTCTATTCTATACGCTGAAGTGCAGGGGATTGATACTGGACTCTTGTTGCATACCAACTACTAAATTAAAAAAAAAAAATATATATATATATATATTTATAATTTTATACATATGATTGTGTCAAATTCTTTTTAATTAAGATGTATAAGAAAGAAAACGTGACTGTAAATTGACTCTTGTTGCATACCAACTACTAAATTAAAAAAAAAATATATATATATATATATATTTATAATTTTATACATATGATTGTGTCAAATTCTTTTTAATTAAGATGTATAAGAAAGAAAACGTGACTGTAAATACTGACAATAATTGTTCCATTTTTGTTAGCATGAAAATTATGTTCATAAATTTTCATTAGTATTTTCAGTTTATTACAGTTATGCTTTAATACTATCTAGTTCTTGGTAAAGAAACCTAATTTCTCCTAATTTAATTGAGTTGTTATGTTGCTACCATTATTCTTATTATTTTCACATCTCGTTGGCAGAAATTACTTCAGAATAAGGGTTTTAACCCCAAGGAATAGGTTTATCTTAAGAGCTCTTCAGGTCCTAATTGGATATGTACTACCTTGAAAGTAATGCTTCAGATAGCAAGAATCATGCAATTAGATGAGGTAAAATTCCAATTCTTCTCTTTAAACTACTTGGTATTTCAGTGTAGGGACATGCTTGGAGGAAAAGGAGAGAGATAAACTTATTTCCAGTATGAACAATAGGAAACAAAATAGTTTTTCCACATAGGTTTGATCCCTTTTGGGTTCTTGCAAATTGTAGCTTCAGTGTCTTCCTAGTTTGTTTTGGCAAATTGTATATACAATATAATAGAGTAATGCCAAGCATGAGTATTTTGAATTCTCAAATCAACTCAATAGTATCAAATATAGTTTCCAAGCACGTAATCAATCACTTAATACTTATGTAATAAATATCTCATGATCATTCAAAAACGCATATAAATAATTGTTCAAAATATAGCGCCACATAAACATATACCATGTTAGGTTCTAAGACTTTAGGAACTAAATGTATTAGAAATTCAATATGTAATGTGTTGGCAAACCATGATCAAAACTTAGAGTCCAAATTTAGGCTGCTTAAAGTGTGTTTATTTATAAAGTTGGAATCAAGTATATTGCTTGTTTTTTTTTATAGAATTTCCAACTTAGCCCAAGCTCATATGATGTGTAGGGTTTTATATTTTGCTTAAAGTATAAAAGGAAAAATTCCAGCCACGTTTTAGAGGTTTTTGAAATGCTGTGTGTGTGAATCTTTTGTGAGATCTAGAGGTGTTTACCTTCATACACACTTAGGATTATCAAGATCAAGATTGATGTCGAGAACTTAGTGATCTCTTCAGTTGCTGTTTCAAGATCTTAAAGAAAAACACAAGTAGGAGAACTTGTGGTTGTTGTGGATCAAGGAAAGAAGTAATCCGTGGACTCGGAGCTGTCATGTGGTCGTGGTAGTAAGTTTCTATACGAGGTAGCAATAGAATGTTAGTGGTCTAAGTTTTATTGTAAAAACTTCAATTCTTTCAAAGTGGATCTATTTTACCTTGAGAATAGCTAAATTAAATCCTCCCCAAGTTTTTTATTGGTTTGGTTTTCCTAGATTATCATATCGTTGTGATCTTATATTTACACATTATTTACATGATATAATTTACTTGTGTTAACATGGATTTGAATAATTTATCTGAGTAATTACTTGGCTAAATAACTAGGTTAAACAACTTGTGTTTTAAGGGGTCTAAAAACATACATATCAACTCCAAGCAACAATGATGGGCTGTTAGGGAAAGAGCTTAGACTTGATTAAAGAACGAAGAGAAAATGCCATGGTCTAATTGGCCTATTATCAACACAAGCTTAAGCAAGGATATGATGCCAACACGAAGCTAAGGCCATTGGCACTTGGAGACTTGGTATTAAGATAAGTTTTGAATACTGCCAAGAACCCAACCTATGGAAAGTTAGGGCCTAACTGGGAAGGGTCATATCGCATCACTTCAGTGGCTGGAATAGATGCATATTATCTTGAAGACCTAGATGAAAACATTGTACCACGCTCTTGGAATGTAAGTAACATGAGAGTTATTATTATTAATGAAAGCTTTTCTTACCATATTTTGGTTTATTACATTATGCGTTATACGTTCTACTACTTGTTCGAATATCAAACAGAACTTTGGTCATGTTTGACACATTAAACCATATACCTTGGGTAAATTGATATTTTTTAATCATTTTACTAAGTGTTAAACAGAACCTTAGTTATGCCTGGTCTCTCGGATCACATGTTTTGGGTAAATTAATACTTTAGTTCATTTCACTAAGTGTTAAACAGAACCTTAGTTATGCATGGTCTCTCAGACCACATGCTTTGGGTAAATTAATACTTCAGTTCATTTTACTAAGTGTTAAACAGAACCTTAGTTGTGCCCGGTTTGTCGGATCACATGCTTTGTGTAAATTAATATTTCAGTTCATTTCACTAAGTGTTAAACAAAACTTTAGTTATGCCTGGTCTCTTAAATCACATGCCTTGGGTAAATTAACAATCTCTATTTATTTTTTTTTACGTGTTAAAATAGATTCCAAGTTATACCCAGCTCCTCGGATCACTTGTCTTGGGTAAGTTAATGTTCTTGGTTATTTGCCTAAGTACATGGTCATTTTCCTTATTATTTATATGTGTTTAATTTGTCAGAGTTAGCAGCAATACACTATTGTTAGCTTTGCTAAAGTCAGGGTGGCAGTAATTCACTACTATCAATAACATTATCATTTTTAAGTCTCATTAGAGGGAAAAATGATAACCACACCAACTATAAAATAAATATTACAAAGAAAAGAAAGATTCGTAAAGTAAAAAGTGCAACCGTTTTTATTAAATAAAGGAAAGGTACATTATATACAACGGCAAACTGCCACTACAAAAGAAAAAATACATAATGAAAACTAAAAAATAAAGAAGTAAGAGAATCCTAATACTAAGCCTTGGCCTTGGGTGGAGGAGGGTCTTCTTTCTTGCTTAGCTGAAAGGCAAGAGCACCTTTAGCCTTAGGATCAACCTCTTTGGATCTGGTCTCGGCCTCTCTCACCTTTACTATAGCATCCTTAGCCTTAGCAGCATCCTCAGTAGGGGGGCATGGTCTCCTTGCCCGTACCCCTTATCCTTGGCCACCTCAGCCCCTTGGACTTGATCACCAGCTTAGCTAGATCCTTTAGAAGCCTCTAAAGGGGGGGGGGGGGGGGGGGGGGGGGGGGTTCAAGTCAAGGTGATCTTATGACGACATTTCCTCAACTTGAATCAAGAAAAACCAAGACAAAATTTTTCTTTTTATTCAATAGAAAGTGACCGATAATATCAAATATACTAATTTGCATGGCCACGCGTACAAAAATATTTAACTAGACAATCTCATAAAAGATGATTAGAAACAACCACAAATGTCTCACAGAGATAACGCATATTTTTATTCTCTTGTTGGAGGCGCGGTGCACTAGTTGTTGTTGTATCAGTACAGGTTTCAGCATTAGTCATGCAACTATCAGATGCGACATTTACCGTTTCGTAGTCATGAGCTTTCAACGCAGTTTTTGCATCTTCTGTTTCGCTAATAGTAGCATCATACATTTTGAGGCAATCATCTAAATGCTTTTTCAATTCGGGGTCTACAGTCTTGATGAGTGAGCGAATAAGGGCAAGGGTTTTATTAGCAGCAACATCTACCAAGTGAATTGAAATATTGGTAAGGCCAACAAGATCGACAGATTGTGTATGATGATCAGATTTGAGGGCTTGCAAACAGAAAGGAGGGTCTTCGTGGTCAGAGCAAATCTCTTTAAGCACATTTTCCGATACCTTCACACTTAGCCGACCATATGTTGGGCAAATCCACAGGATCGCTAGCAAAAGAGAGAAAAAGAAGGAGACACAAAAAGAAGGGGCCATTTCTGTCTTCCTTCACTAACACCAATTGTTGGGTTTGATTTATTGAAAGGAACGTATTGTGAAATAAAACAATAGAAGCATTTAAATTAATCTTTTTTGATAACGGACAAAATTTATCATTAATTTGGGAAAATTACATCCTTTCCTCTATTATTTTTATTTATTTATTATATAGATCCAATAGAAATCCGGCCAATGATGACTACTCTAAGATTATTATTCTTTATCATCAGTCTAAGAAACATATTAGTTATAAAATAAAACAAATGAAAAGCTAACAAATGCCCTAAGGTATTAATTTAGCAAATATTTTTAGAAACTTTTATAAAAAAAGAAAAAAGTCATTGATTTTTCTGATAGATTTTTATATTTCCCATAAAAGTGATATCAAAACTTTTTCAAAATGATCCATTAACAAATTCCCTAATAGCATTAGTTAACCGAACTCTAAAACAAAATACATTACTTGTAATTAATGTGAATACAATAACATATATCTATAATCTATAATCAATATAAAATTGAGTAAGTTTGGCTTTTGGTTGACTTAATAATATTTTGCCACGTAATTTTTCATGGTTTCACAATTTTACACATCAATATTATGATATGAGTACTTTTTATTTGAATTTAAATTCTATTCTCTATTTAAATCCCCAATTAAATATTTCCCCAGTATATTTTCTTTGTAAAATGGAATAAACAGTTTTCCATACAAAAACACTATCATGATAAATATTTATTAATAACTCTCATAATTATCAAATTGCGTATTTATTATTCCATATAAAGATATAATTATAATAAATTTCTATTAATAACTATCATAATTATTATCAAGTTGCATATTTAGTATTCCATATAAAGGCAAAATTATAATAAATATCTATTAATAACTATCATAATTAATATTTAATTGCATATTTAATATTCCGTATACAGACAAAATCATAATAAATATATATTAATCACTATCTTAATTATAAAAATTCATATCTCATATTTACACAAAAAATAAAGAAGTGGTTGTAATTTAAGGCTACAACTCCACTCATTGTGTTTTTCATTGGATGTGAATATTGACAAATCTATCATTGGATTACATTTTCTTTTTTATTCTTCATACTTGCAAAATTTCTTGAAAAACAAAAATCAATAGCTAAGTCATCAACAAAATGTTTAAATTTTAAGTTTTTGTAGTCTAAAATTATTCATAAAAAATAAGTTTATGGATTAAATAGTTAATAACATCTGATTAACACGAAATTTGATAAACATTTTAAGAATATAAAAAAAATGCAATTCAACAATTTCATTTTCAAAATAGGTAGTTATGCTATTTTTTTACGGAGAAGTTGAAGCCTTAGGCGACAACTAAGTTTGTAGCCAAATTTTATCCAAAAATAAAAGTAAAAGATTTTAGATCAAATCATATTTTATTTAACATTTTTGTGCATTGTGGAGGTTATTGCTTATATATATATATATATATATATGTATATATACGAGTTTAGATGATAGAATTTATGTGTAAATATAACTAATACAAAATTATAGTATAATTGAAAAGTACTTAACGCCTTTTTAATTTCACCTTTCTGCTCTTGTAGTGTTCTAAATGGCTGTACTAAAATTAAGAAATTGAATTGTATACTTGGCATAAAATTATACTACAATTGAAATCCAATATGAAATCTTAACTTTGGTTTTAAGAGGTTAGAGTGTCATTATTGTGCTCTTTTCGACTTTTATGTCAGGTGTTAATGCATAATAAATTTAGGTAGAAAAAATAAAGAATTTAGATGAAACACATGATACAAAATTATATACCCATTTTAAAATCTAATTAGATTTTCTCTTAGTTTTGGTTTAAATATATCTATATATATATATATATAAAACTAAAGCTATGAGAAAATCCAATTAAATTATATAGTTGAAGTCCAATTTTTCACCATATGTCTAAATTATTTCTTAATTTTGGTGCCAAACGTGGGATCATATCATAAATAGCTATTTAGGTAAGTATAGAGTGCGAAAACCAAAGAGTCCAAAATTAATAAACCGTAAAAAAAAAAAAATAATAAAATAAACAATCATGAACAATCTGCATTTTCTTCCAAATAATATTCTTGCAAGGCTTTTTCAAGAGTTAGAAAAATATAAAAATATCTACCTAGTATGTATATAAAATAATGACCATAAATATTATTTAACTTATGTAAGATTTTTTTTTCAAAAAAAAAAAAAAAACAAATTATTTAGGAATATTATGTGTTTAATTATATATTTTTAAGTGTATCTATGCATATGCATGAGTTACAAGCTAGTCTATATATATTAATAACCAAAGGCTAGAGAAAATCCAATTAGATTTTAGTTGAATTCTCAATTTTGCACCATGTGTTCTATTTAATTTTTAATTTTATGCCAAGTGAATTATTAAGTGTAAAAATTAAAGAGTCCAAATACAATTAGATTCTAACTTAGATTTCAATTAGTGTCCAATTTTCTGTCATGTGTCCATCCAGGTTTTAAAATTTTGTTGCAAGTGAATTATTGGGTGTGAAAATTGAAGAGTTTAAAACCAATTAAATTCTAAATCATATATATATATATATATATATTGTAGGGACACAATTTGGATCCTAAGCCCAAAAAGTAAGTGGATCTAGGCCCAATAAATCAAATACAATGAATTTGTGGAGAATGAGTTGGGAAACTGGACTTTAATGAGTCAGACAACGAGTAGAGTGGATCCAGATGACAAGAAAATGAAAATAAACTGATTTAATCTAAAAAAAATCATCCTCGACATAGTCCGAGGAGATCAATTCTTATATATAGATTCTCAAGTTTGATTACAAGTTTTCTCTTAATTGCTACAATGTTTTTCTTTTAATTTTCCAACCTCTTTCTCTTAGGGCTTCCCTTCTAATTTATACTAAATTATATACCCATTTTTAATTATATATATATATATATATAGAAACACATGACACAAAATTATATACCCATTTTAAAATCTAATTAGATTTTCTCTTAGTTTTGGTTTAAATATATCTATATATATATATATATATATATAACTAAAGCTATGAAAAAATCCAATTAAATTATATAGTTGAAGTCCAATTTTTCACCATATGTCTAAATTATTTCTTAATTTTGGTGCCAAACGTGGGATCATATCATAAATAGCTATTTAGGTAAGTATAGAGTGCGAAAACCAAAGAGTCCAAAATTAATAAACCGTAAAACAAAAAAAAAAAAAAAAACAATCATGAACAATCTGCATTTTCTTCCAAATAATATTCTTACAAGGCTTTTTCAAGAGTTAGAAAAATATAAAAATATCTACCTAGCATGTATATAAAATAATGACCATAAATATTATTTAACTTATGTAAGATTTTTTTTTTCAAAAAAAAAAAAAAAAAAATTATTTAGGAATATTATGTGTTTAATTATATATTTTTAAGTGTATCTATGCATATGCATGAGTTACAAGCTAGTCTATATATATTAATAACCAAAGGCTAGAGAAAATCCAATTAGATTTTAGTTGAATTCTCAATTTTGCACCATGTGTTCTATTTAATTTTTAATTTTATGCCAAGTGAATTATTAAGTGTAAAAATTAAAGAGTCCAAATACAATTAGATTCTAACTTAGATTTCAATTAGTGTCCAATTTTCTGTCATGTGTCCATCCAGGTTTTAAAATTTTGTTGCAAGTGAATTATTGGGTGTGAAAATTGAAGAGTTTAAAACCAATTAAATTCTAAATCATATATATATATATATATATTGTAGGGACACAATTTGGATCCTAAGCCCAAGTAAGTGGATCTAGGCCCAATAAGTCAAATACAATGAATTTGTGGAGAGTGAGTTGGGAAACTGGACTTTAATGAGTCAGACAACGAGTAGAGTGGATCCAGATGACAAGAAAATGAAAATAAACTTATTTAATCTAAAAAAAATCATCCTCGACATAGTCCGAAGAGATCAATTCTTATATATAGATTCTCAAGTTTGATTACAAGTTTTCTCTTAATTGCTACAATGTTTTTCTTTTAATTTTCCAACTCTTTCTCTTAGGGCTTCCCTTCTAATTTATACTACATCTCTCCTTTCATCCCTTCCTTCCATGTGGATAACAGATTGCTTGTGTTGATCTTTATCCCATCAGCACCCTCTTGAAATCTTTGAGGGTAGCTGTAAGGTTGAAAAGCACTGTTCAGATATGACTTTCTCATTAATGCGGTTAGAGAGTTAGTTGTAGAGCATTCAATGCGGTGATAGCAGCTTTCTTTTAGATATTTCTAAGCTCTCATATCTCCTGTACATTCATAATGCATGCTCTTATCAATAGAACTTCCTGAAATGTCACCCTGAATGATAGGGTACATATTTTGACCTGTGCTTCGTTTAGCCAAGAAGATATTCCCCCTCTGCCTGCCTTCCCCAACCTTCTCATTTGTAAGTTACTTGTGGGGCTTAGAGTCTTACTTTCTCACTACTGTTTTTTTGTCCTCAGACTACCCAACATCCTCGGCCAAGGCTTAAGGCCCAATATATAATTCTGGGCCCCTTATCCCTACCATAGCTCCTCAAAACTCCGGTTTTCCCCTCTTATCTGAGGAGAAAAAATGGGGTTTTGACCTTGAAGGATTAAATCCATTTGTTTCTCTGATTTACACACATGAGAATATCACTTCGTGTTTCTCGTAACTGTTCCTGACGCTTTGAAGCCTGCAATGTCTCATTAAATGCTCCAGGCGACGCTTTGTTCCTTGTATCCTACAGTAAGATGTAGATCCTACGGTTGACATTTCTCCTTGAATTTTGAGTGGGATAACTCCCACTTAATTCCACTTCCTATATAAGGTGCCTAGAGGGTTTGATTCTCACTTCATAAATCTGCAAACTCTTAAGAATTTTCAAACTCAAACTCTTAAGATTTTTCAAACTCTCAAGCTTCCAAGAATTCCCCAATCTCCCAACTCACAAGAGGCTACTGAAGCATCACCTGTTCTTATTCTCGTAAATTTTCACACTCCTAGTTTCTTTTCTTCTCGGCCAGTCTCCTCGGCCTTCCAACTCTCACTTCCTTCCCAAGAACATTTCCCTCATTTCCTTTTAGCTTGTTTAGGTTGGTAGATTCAAACACCTAGTAGATTCTTCTGCCAGTATGCAGCCAAATATCACATTCCATAGGGAGTGCTCTGTGGTATTGTGCTCTAGATCAGGTGGTTAAGGATAGAAAAGAAAGGGAGGTTTTCATTCCTATGATCTCCTTCATAGAGGAAGGAATGACACTTCCCGTGGGTAGGGTAACCCAAGACTACCTAATTAACCATAGGTTGTGTCCTCACCAGTGCGCACCCAACCTATTTAGAGTTTTAGGTAGCGTCGATGCTCTCAATGAGCATATGGGTTTGGGACTCACCTGGCATGACATCGTCTATATGTACGAGTGTCACCTGCTCAGAGATGCATACCTTAAGTCTAGATCGTCCATTGTCAAGCTCGTCTCGTGTCTCCCTAAATCTAATAAGGGTATGAAGGACGATTTCTTGATAGCTTCAGAAGCATGGCACGATGGTCTTCACTACCCAGTCTGAGAGGGAGAGCCAGGTGAGGTACCTTAGGTTTAGGTCCCTTTTTTTTTTTTTA
>NW_027069480.1:1588360-1708592 GCF_002906115.3 Quercus suber
CAAGAACATTTTTCTTCTCTTAGGGCTTCCCTTCTAATTTATACTAAATTATATACCCATTTTTAATTATATATATATATATATATAGAAACACATGACACAAAATTATATACCCATTTTAAAATCTAATTAGATTTTCTCTTAGTTTTGGTTTAAATATATCTATATATATATATATATATATATAACTAAAGCTATGAAAAAATCCAATTAAATTATATAGTTGAAGTCCAATTTTTCACCATATGTCTAAATTATTTCTTAATTTTGGTGCCAAACGTGGGATCATATCATAAATAGCTATTTAGGTAAGTATAGAGTGCGAAAACCAAAGAGTCCAAAATTAATAAACCGTAAAACAAAAAAAAAAAAAAAAAACAATCATGAACAATCTGCATTTTCTTCCAAATAATATTCTTACAAGGCTTTTTCAAGAGTTAGAAAAATATAAAAATATCTACCTAGCATGTATATAAAATAATGACCATAAATATTATTTAACTTATGTAAGATTTTTTTTTTCAAAAAAAAAAAAAAAACAAATTATTTAGGAATATTATGTGTTTAATTATATATTTTTAAGTGTATCTATGCATATGCATGAGTTACAAGCTAGTCTATATATATTAATAACCAAAGGCTAGAGAAAATCCAATTAGATTTTAGTTGAATTCTCAATTTTGCACCATGTGTTCTATTTAATTTTTAATTTTATGCCAAGTGAATTATTAAGTGTAAAAATTAAAGAGTCCAAATACAATTAGATTCTAACTTAGATTTCAATTAGTGTCCAATTTTCTGTCATGTGTCCATCCAGGTTTTAAAATTTTGTTGCAAGTGAATTATTGGGTGTGAAAATTGAAGAGTTTAAAACCAATTAAATTCTAAATCATATATATATATATATATATTGTAGGGACACAATTTGGATCCTAAGCCCAAGTAAGTGGATCTAGGCCCAATAAGTCAAATACAATGAATTTGTGGAGAGTGAGTTGGGAAACTGGACTTTAATGAGTCAGACAACGAGTAGAGTGGATCCAGATGACAAGAAAATGAAAATAAACTTATTTAATCTAAAAAAAATCATCCTCGACATAGTCCGAAGAGATCAATTCTTATATATAGATTCTCAAGTTTGATTACAAGTTTTCTCTTAATTGCTACAATGTTTTTCTTTTAATTTTCCAACATCTTTCTCTTAGGGCTTCCCTTCTAATTTATACTACATCTCTCCTTTCATCCCTTCCTTCCATGTGGATAACAGATTGCTTGTGTTGATCTTTATCCCATCAGCACCCTCTTGAAATCTTTGAGGGTAGCTGTAAGGTTGAAAAGCACTGTTCAGATATGACTTTCTCATTAATGCGGTTAGAGAGTTAGTTGTAGAGCATTCAATGCGGTGATAGCAGCTTTCTTTTAGATATTTCTAAGCTCTCATATCTCCTGTACATTCATAATGCATGCTCTTATCAATAGAACTTCCTGAAATGTCACCCTGAATGATAGGGTACATATTTTGACCTGTGCTTCGTTTAGCCAAGAAGATATTCCCCCTCTGCCTGCCTTCCCCAACCTTCTCATTTGTAAGTTACTTGTGGGGCTTAGAGTCTTACTTTCTCACTACTGTTTTTTTGTCCTCAGACTACCCAACATCCTCGGCCAAGGCTTAAGGCCCAATATATAATTCTGGGCCCCTTATCCCTACCATAGCTCCTCAAAACTCCGGTTTTCCCCTCTTATCTGAGGAGAAAAAATGGGGTTTTGACCTTGAAGGATTAAATCCATTTGTTTCTCTGATTTACACACATGAGAATATCACTTCGTGTTTCTCGTAACTGTTCCTGACGCTTTGAAGCCTGCAATGTCTCATTAAATGCTCCAGGCGACGCTTTGTTCCTTGTATCCTACAGTAAGATGTAGATCCTACGGTTGACATTTCTCCTTGAATTTTGAGTGGGATAACTCCCACTTAATTCCACTTCCTATATAAGGTGCCTAGAGGGTTTGATTCTCACTTCATAAATCTGCAAACTCTTAAGAATTTTCAAACTCAAACTCTTAAGATTTTTCAAACTCTCAAGCTTCCAAGAATTCCCCAATCTCCCAACTCACAAGAGGCTACTGAAGCATCACCTGTTCTTATTCTCGTAAATTTTCACACTCCTAGTTTCTTTTCTTCTCGGCCAGTCTCCTCGGCCTTCCAACTCTCACTTCCTTCCCAAGAACATTTCCCTCATTTCCTTTTAGCTTGTTTAGGTTGGTAGATTCAAACACCTAGTAGATTCTTCTGCCAGTATGCAGCCAAATATCACATTCCATAGGGAGTGCTCTGTGGTATTGTGCTCTAGATCAGGTGGTTAAGGATAGAAAAGAAAGGGAGGTTTTCATTCCTATGATCTCCTTCATAGAGGAAGGAATGACACTTCCCGTGGGTAGGGTAACCCAAGACTACCTAATTAACCATAGGTTGTGTCCTCACCAGTGCGCACCCAACCTATTTAGAGTTTTAGGTAGCGTCGATGCTCTCAATGAGCATATGGGTTTGGGACTCACCTGGCATGACATCGTCTATATGTACGAGTGTCACCTGCTCAGAGATGCATACCTTAAGTCTAGATCGTCCATTGTCAAGCTCGTCTCGTGTCTCCCTAAATCTAATAAGGGTATGAAGGACGATTTCTTGATAGCTTCAGAAGCATGGCACGATGGTCTTCACTACCCAGTCTGAGAGGGAGAGCCAGGTGAGGTACCTTAGGTTTAGGTCCCTTTTTTTTTTTTTCCTCTCTGAAACATGGGCATTAGCCCTGCAGCTTTACCATTCCTTTATTCTTTTTGTATTCTGTTCAATTCTGATGGTGATTTCACTATACTAACCATAGTTTTTCTCCTCGGACGTTTTTGCAAATAAAAAGCATGTTGCTCCCAGACTCAGCCTTGTTAACGTCGCGGGTCTCAACAAGGTACTAAGGTTCGAGATATTCGTGAGTGAAGACGAGCATCTGTGAGCCATCCATCTTATCTTGTACTTTGAGCCCCTGTCGGACAAATTTCAAGAAGTGGGCCACGCGATAAGAACAAGTGACCCTCGGCTAGCCCGAATTGACGCCTCAGTGCCTGATTTTCTAGCCCGAGAAGATCTCTCACTAGTTGAACTACCCCTCAACCATGCTCTCCCTGAAGCAGCAACCTCGAGGGAAGAGACTACTTCCTTATGTCTATCACTCAAGGAGGAAATAGACCAATTCTAACTCGAGGAAGAGAATGAGGAATAGTGAGCTCCTGTCATCCCCATATCAGACGCCGAGGACGAGTTTGATAGATTTTCAAGTGTTCGCACCCCAAGCCTCGTGGTAGTGTATGTAGTTGACAGCTCCGATAAGGAAGAAGAAGAAATGGCTCTAAACCCGAGGAAAGGTTTGAGGGACCTTATGGCTGGGAGGAACAAAGGGTCATCGTCCAAGGAAGTCCCTAAATCCCAAGCTCCTGCCAATCTCCTCCCTTCCCCTCCTCTTCCTACAATCACACTTGACCTGCTCCCCATCCCCAACCTGAAGAAGAAGAGGAAGAAGCAAGAAGTGGGGGAGGGTGAGATGGTCCCTCAGAAGAAGGCTAAACAGCAAAAGACTACTAAAAACAAACGGGCCTCCTCTATGGATAGTAAGGAGGACCCAAGTGGGGCCGAGGTGCACCAACAGCAATGCACTTGGGCTCCTCGGCTCGAGCTGGATGGCACTGCCATCCCATGAAACTTCTCCATCAGGGAGTTCCAGAGAGGGCACTCCACTTATGTTGCTGATGCCTTAGAGCAGCCCCTCCTCCTGCCCAAAGACATGAAGGCTCTAAGGCGTGTGAGATAGCCAGACCTTTTCATATCCTTGAAAATGGATCTTGCCATGGTAAGTTTGCCATCATATCTTTTAATTAAATGCTAAGGTTCCCTTTCCATTCTCTCTTCTTTTTTCTTTTTCTTTCTTTTTTACTTGGGATTCCTTTGTCATTTTTGTGCAGGTTATCCAGGAGCTTTTTGTAGCTAAGGAATGGGTCAAGGATGCTAGGAACGAGGCCAAGGTTGAGGCCAACCTCTACGCCGAGGCCAACAAGTCCTTAGGAGCCATGAAGTAAGAAAACTAGGAGCTGGCCACCAAGCTGACTGTTGAGGAAAGGGTGAGGAAGAGCACTGAGGCTGGGCTGAAGCATGTCCAGGACCAAGCTAAAGATCAGCGTAAAAAGCTCTATCTCACAGAGATAGAGCTAGCCATACAGAAGCAACTAGTCATGGACCTAGCCATACAGAAGCAACTAGTCCTGGACCTTAAAGCTGAGCTAGAGAAGGCCAAAGCCGCCGCTCGAATGGCTGAGGAAGTTGCGAAGGTCTCGAGGCAAGTGTCTTACAACCTTGGGGTAGAAGAAACCGAGACTTGATTGGCTGAGGAGCTGGCCAAGGTACGCAGAGATTACTGCAAAGAAACGTGGATAGAGGCCCTCAACCTTGCAAGGGTCCCTGCTGCCTTAGACTGGAGGTAGGCTGGGAGTGGGTACTATCCTCCTTAAATCCGCAAAGCCCCAGCTGCCCTCCCATCTCCATCTGCCTTCGCTTCAGAATCCTCTGAGCAGCCCGACTGCTCAGGCCCTTCTTCCGCCCCCTTTGAAAAAAAAATATATATATATATATATATATATTAAACAAACTTATTTTAACCACCCAAATAAAATTATTTAAAATCCTAACTTGAGAATCACAAGAATTTTAATTCAACAAAAATAAAAATAATACAAATTTTTTTTGTCAAAATGTTGTGGATGTAACATTATTTTTATTACAAGATCATGAGCCTTGTTGGAAAATTGCCTCAAATTTCAATTGTGACTTGGAAAGTCAATTAGGCTTTCTAGTTTATGAAGGAAAAATTAATTTGGGTTTCCTTATTATAGAAGGAAAGACCATTCCTTGGTGTGGAAGGAAATCTATTCCTTGTTAAAGAGGTAATGTATTCCTAGTTCAACAAAGAATAAACTCCTTGTTAAAGAGGTAATGTATTCCTAGTCCAAGAGGAAATAGCAAAAGAGTCTAATAAATAGACAATGCTACAAAGAATTTGATGGTTTTGGCCCAAGGGTTCTCCCTATGGGGAGAGGGAAAATAAAGCGTCAAATCAAAAGAGAGAAAATAGATTTTCACTTAGGAGGAACGCAAGAGGAAGGAGAGAGTAAGGTACTGCCGCCTTCGAGAAGACACAAAGAGAGTATGTGCAAGAACAAAGAAAGAGGAAACCACACAAGAATGAAAAAGAAAAGAGAGCAGCCAAGAGGGAGCCGCTTAGAGAGAGAGAAAAAAATAAATAAATAAATAAAGGAGAGAGCAAAGTTTTGCTGCCTTCAAAAGAGATAATTAGTGTGTGTGTGTGTGAGAGAGTAAAGAAAAAATAGGAAGGATTTTTCTTTAGCTGTGAGACATACCCAATCATTATTGTAATTGATTTCACAACAGGGAAATTATTCGGAATTTATCCTATGGTTTTTTCCCTTCAAGAGAAAGGGTTTTCTATGTCAATATTTGTGTTCTCGTGTGTGATTTTTATTTTGAATTGTTGATATTGTTAATAATATTATTTAGAACCCAACACTTGTGAGATCTCAAAGGATCCATGGCTCCATGAGAACACTCTTGTAAAAGAGTTTGAAGGATCACAAAGAGTAGTGGACAAGAGCCCAACAATGAAAGAAGAAAAGAAAAAGCCTTGAATAAGATGAGCATGACCCAAGAAAATGGTACAAATTTAAAGTTCCTCGAAAGGGATCCCAAAAACCCCCGGCCGAAAAAGGAAGCAAGCCCATGGAAAGGAAAGAAAGAGGAGACGCACAGATGGGTGTGAAGGCCCCTGCTGCTGGGCTGCTACCCTTTAAAGGAATAAAGTTGTGCATGTACCCTTACCATCAGCTATAGCTTTTTGTTTAGTGGATAAGCACTTAGTCCTAACAATTGCTATGGGTGAGACTGCCTACGGCCATTCGAGCTTCAGCACAAAAAATTTGTGTTCATTGAGTTAGGCTTAACTATAAATATTGAAAAAGGAACGTATCAAAAATAAATTTACCAATGGGAATTAAAATGGCAAATAAGATACTGTGTAACATCATCCCTACAGATAACCTCATCTCAATATACGGCACATTCAAAAGGGATAAATGTGTGATGTGGAAAGGTATCACATATTTATCAGTAAATAAGGTAAAAAAGATAAATACATAAATGAAGGTTGATGAACTTAGAGTATCCCTGAGTTAAAATCCAAAAATATGAACATCTAAAATTCAGTTTGCGAAGAAAAGCCAAAAAATCTGATGAGCTAACATAACTGACACCATGTTCCCACATGTATATAGGTAAGGATCAAAGAAAAAGAAAGAACTACTAATAATTAAGCTAATTAGCTATAGGTCAACTGGCACTACCGGAAATAAATTTTAATTTTTTTTTTTTGTCACCATCACAATTTAGTGCAGAGGGTTCATTGTTGAACAAACAAATAAAGCTTTTTAATACTTAAAAATATAAAATATAAAATCCACCGAATGCAAAGGTAGCAGATGAGACCAAAACAGTATTGGTCATGGTCTAATGCAAGGAAGTAGCATATGAATGCCTAAGTAAGAAATTGAAAACAGTATTGGTCATGGTCTAGTGTCTCAGAGAGAGATGGCCTAATGTCGGGAAGTACAGATTAGATATTGCATATTCGGAGTCAGTTCAGAGAGGATACTCTTCTCTTCATCATTGCTGATGGTAAGATGGAAATGTACTGTTCATCTTTCTTCCCCGCAGTTCTTGAAATTCTAGAATCAAACATACCAGTTCTCTGACACAATTAGAAATAGAAACTAAGAGTGAGTCTTATTATTGTGTCCCTTTGGTTTTCACACTTTGGTACTCCCTTTGGTTTTCATTCTTTGGTACAAAAACTAAGAATGAGTGTTATTATTGTGCATTTTTGGTTTTTTGGCACAAAAATTAAAAAGTTAAATGCGACACATGTCATAAAATTAGCCCATAATTGAAACCTAATTTGAAATCTAATTGGATTTTCTATTTGTTAGGTTCTAATGATTTTGAATTAAATGTTTAAAATTTGAACTTGTATGTGTTGGCAAACCGAGAACAAAAACTTGTCTAGAATAGGGTTAGACATTGCTCAAAGTTGTACAGGTCAAACTCAAGAATGCACAAGTTGTAGGAAAAAGAATTATTTTTCTGTGAAGCTCAACTGATCGAATGGTGAAGCTCGATCAATTGAAAATCCTAGAAAATTTTTTTTTTTGCAGAATTTTAAACAAGCCTAAACTTGTGAAAACGTTTAGGGTTTTAGTCCAACACTCCTATGTATAAAAGGAAAACCCTAGTTACGTTTTGAAAACTCTTGGAACACTTGTGAGTTACTCCTGTGAGATCTGAGAGGTTCTGTACCTTCTAACTCTACAAGCATCTGCCGAAACAAGATCTACAATCAAGTATTGGTGGAATCTAGTTGCTGCAAAGATCAACAAGCCATGATCTGAAACTTTTGAATGAGATCTCAAAGTCACAAGCGTGGGTACTTGTGTGGTGCAAATCCAAGAGAGAAGGAGCCCATGGATTTGGAGCTTGCCTGTGGTCATGTTAGTAAGTTACTATTAGAGTTAGTAATAGATTATGGGTTAAATCTAATTGTAAAAATATCAATTCTCTATAGTGGATTTGTTTTACCTTGAGGATAATTAGGTTAAATCCTCCCTAGGTTTTTACCTTGAAATTTTTGGCTTCATTGGTTTTTCTAGGTTATCATATCGTTGTGTTCTTTATTTTCCACTGCTATACATGATATGATCTTTCACTGCTTTAATCCAAATCTCATAATTAACCTAAGTAATCACTTGTCTAATATATTAGGCTAAACAATCTTTTTTAAGGGGTCTAAAAAAACAAACACTACTAAATTTGGCTTTAAATATGAATGTTCATATAGTGTGTAAAACACCCTTGAACGTTTAGACCCCCAATTCACAAATTACCAATTCAAGTTTAATATCACACAATGTACGTGCGGAAAATGAACTTAAGCTTATAACAGAATTGATAAACAATCTAAACCAAATAAAATCACATCCATAGCAAAAATTAAATTTCAAATATTAAGAGAAGAGAGATGCAAACACAAAGACAATACAACGATGTGTTATCGAAGAGGAAACCGAAACTCTCGGCATAAAACCTCTCCACCGCCCTCCAAGTGGTCAATAATCCACTAGAAAATGAAGTTGGGATACATGAACAGTAGAAAACCCTCCAAGCCTAATCTACCCAGTGTACCTAAACCCTCTAAGCTTCTTGCTCCCACGAGATTATGCCGAACCTTTGTCTTTTCTAGTTTACCGGATTCCGCTATAGCCCATAGCATCAACCAATAACTATTGGTTCCTTCCGAATTGCATCCCAAATGTGGGTATGGTGAGATAAGTATTTGGCTAATGAACATCTCAAGGATGTAATAATGGGTGAGAGTAGAGGAATTTGAAGAGTCACTATGTAAAGATTGTATATGAGTCAATCTTGTTTGTCTCTAGGGTTTCTCTCTCAAAATTCTCTATTGAAGCTCTCTATATTTCGTGGATATAAGGTTCTATATATACTGGTATGTGTTTGGAATGCGAAAAGTCATTTTTCCAAAACAAAGCTAGCTGGCAACTTGGCCACACAACTTGACTGAGTCACGAGTTCAAGCCATGAGCTAACTGAATGGCCAGTCTGGACTTTTTGTCCTGTTGTGCTACAGCTGGCATGACAGTTCAGTTCCCTGCATGCTTCACTCGTGTGCATCTTCTGACAACTTGCTAGTCGCGAGCCACCCGCGAGATCCAATCGCGAATCATTGCTTCACGACACAGTCTTGAACATCTCTTCACACTCTTTCACACACTACCCTTACAAGATTCCCACCTGAAAACGGAGTTTCTAAATGCTGAATTACAAGCAAATTTGGTTCGGAATAAAGCCAACAAGATGGTTGATTAAATTCAACCTTACAATCTCTCCCTTTGGCTATTCCATAACAAAACCCTACAACAAACTCTAGACTTAACATTTGATTTGGGAATAGTTGAAAAAAACTCACTCACAACTCACTCTAGAATCTGTGAAACTCTTGAACCATAAGAAGAAGTATCTCCTCAAACAAAACAACAACACAATCTGATCATTGTATGCAGAAATACTTGTAATGCATATGTAGCAAGCACAATGTGATCAAGTAAGACGAAATTAAGCAATAAAACATGGCTTGATCAAAAATAAACAATCACTATAAATAGTGACCACAATGCTCATTCACACAAGTAATGAACATCCAGATATACAAGCTAATAAGCTCAATTGCAAAGTATCATTTGCATGTCTAACACTCAACCAATGCAACAACTCAAGGTAATTGTACTAAGGATATAAAATCCAACAAAGGTGCAAGAGTGATGTACTTAAAGAAAATGCATAACATTTAACAGCAAGTATTAAAGCTACAAAGCATGGGTACAAAATGTACCATAAACAACTGAATAACATCTTATATAAACTTAAACCAATGAACCACAAGTTTCAAAAGTTTTAATAGAAATAACCATGAGTTTAAACTAAACTATTAACCAAAGTGTAGTAGACCCAAAATATAGACAACATTATCCAAAGCATCATACCAGCACCAACAACATAAACATAAAGTAAAAATTGAGGTAAAAATGCTAAATGTAAGTTTTATGCATGCTCCCCCTCAAACTGGTACTCCCCCTCAAGAGCTACCGTAAACATTTCCCCCGTTTTTGATTGGAATGACCAAAGGATCACTGCTGAGTGGAGAAGTTATCAAACTTTGCTGAAAGGATGTTCATTTGATCTTGAAGTGTAGCTAGCCTGTCAGATTGTTCATTCTGGACATCTCTGAGTTTATCAATCCTTTCTAGGATGATCTGGAATGCATCTGAAGGTACAGCTGATGAAGATGAAACTCTGCTCCTCTTGCCACGACCTCTTGAGCTTGAGGATTCTCTTGCAGCCTCTGTCTTAGTTTCCATTGGTTCACCTTCTTCTTCATCACCTGGGAGACGAACTGGTATCTTTGAGATGGTTTGTTTGTTGATGGTTGAGAGTGTATGCATGAGACTAATATCTTGAGGGATTTCAACACCTTTCAATCTAAAATGCCTCATAAGAAGGCTGGGAAAAATCAGTTTAGCCCTTGAAATTGTTCTAGTCTCATCCACAATTGTGTCAAAGATGTGAAAGCTGATGGCTATGAAGGTGTTCTCTTTGAGCTCCATGGGAAAGATAGCTCTAGCATTGTTGATTGTAGTTAGCTTCCTTACTGGGTACAAGTTGAACATTATGATGGTGGTTAGACACCTCATGACAGCTGGGGAAGGCATTAGTGTTAAGGCATCTCCCCTCTCTAACACCACCAATACGAGATTGGATAGTTTCTATGGATAGCATCCTATCCTTGTAATTGGTGAAGTCATGGTCATCTAAACCTTCAAGTCCTAGCACCTCATCTATATCACCTGCATCTATAGTGAATTCTTTTCCTCTTATCCAACAATTAATTTCATCCTTTTTTAGCATAGCATTTGCATAAAATTCCCTTATCAAAGGCTCACACACTCTAGGCAAGTCACTCAACAACTTATCCAACAAGGTTTCTCGGAACCATGTCTTGTCTAGCTCTCCGGATCCCGCAACAAGCTCCATGTTGCATCTGTCATCCTTGGCTTCTTCCAATACTTCCCAACAACACCAAAACCTCACTTGACACTCTGAAAGGGTGTGGTAAGTGTTTGGGCTATCAACCTCTCAATGGTATGGAAATGGAGAGGTAGGAGTTGAGGAAATTCTACAAGCAAATGTGTAGAGAATTATGGGTATAACAATCTCTAACTCTTAAGGTGTTTGGCTAGGGTTTTCTCTTAGAAGCACTCCTCAATATTTGTGGGTAATGTGGGTATATATAGTGTGGGTACAGAAAGTGTGTGTCAGAATGGATAGTCTGGCAGAACAGAATGTCTCGTGGGTGTCTCACGGGAAGGCCTTACCTGCGAGATACTCGCGAAACACAACTGTCTCCATCCTGGCCTGACTCTTCGCATTCCAACATGTGCAAATCATATGGGTCACTTCGCGGGATGCTTAGTCGCGAGCTACCTGCGAAAACTCTTCAATCTTCAATTGCTTGAGTCTTCACACACTCTCTCTCTCTATCACATAACCCTTACAATCAAATCCCACATTAAATACAGGGTTTAAAAGATTGAATAAAATTACAATCAAATTTGGTACGGAATATAAGCCAACAATCAAGACCAATTCCAAGCATTGGAACTCAGTTAAGTCCAATTCTATATAGAAATGTCATTCGAACATTCTGTCAAACACCTAACATGCAACAATGCAATCCAAGTATGAATAATGCATAAACACAGTGAAAACATGCCTCAATACATGCTAAAATTCCACAAGAGACTAACACAAATACAGAAATAACAAATGGGACACAATCCAATCAAAGATTTTGGAAAAAATTTCACAAAATAGAGAACCCTAACCCATTTTCAAAAAAATCCCCAATTTTTAAAACCCTAAGGTAAAATTTGCAAAATTTAAGGCAAAACGAAAGCAATGTTTAGAGAAACATACCTTGAAGTGTTTTCGCAGAGAAATAAGATTTCGGGTTGAGAAGGGTTCGAAGAGAGGCAGTGCGAGGGAAAGTTTAAGTGTTTGAAAAACTATTACATCTGCTACATAAAAACTGAAAACACGCGTTTTTCGCGGGTTAGGCTGTAGCGAGACAGTCGCGATGCAGTCGAGAGAATGTCCATTGAAGCTTAAAAGCTTTTGCGAGAAGCTTTAAGTCGCGAATTAGTCGCGAGATAGTCGCGATAGCTTCTGTCTGAATTTGAAGAAATTCCAGTTTTTGCTTAAAACTCATTTTGCGAGAAGTGTTTAGTGCCGAAATACTCACGAGACAGTAGCGAAAGTCTTTGTGTGAGATGACCAAAAATTTATTTCCCTTAAGCACTTTTCGCGGGAAGCTCTAAGTCGAGAGCTTCTCGCGAAACAACCTCTGAATCAATTTTTGAAGAAAAACACAAAAATGCATTTTGAACAAAAACTAAAGACACAAAAGTATAAAATCACTTTCAAAAACATATAAAACACTCAAAAATATTTTTGGATATGATCAGCAAGAGCTTGAGCATACACATCACATTTGAACATGTACAATCACACAAATGAGATAAGCATTAATTGAAGCAAAGTCTTGTGTGTTGTGGGTGAGTATCAAGTGTGAAATAGTCCTTAGACCAGAGTAAAGTTTCAATGATCAATTTAGTCAAGTCATACACAACTAGTACTAAGTCAAGTGGGCTATCTCAATTATAGAAATGAGCATATATGACCTTCCATAAATTGATTACAAAACTTAGAAGCTTTTCATTTTGGCTTCTATATAAATCATAACATTTGATCCAATTTGGATAATACATCTCTTTTTGAGATCGGTGCTTGATATTTTTGATATATCAACATTTAGAATTAGCCTTTGGCTTTTTGAGTACCATGCATTTCAAAACAAAAGTCGTTTTTCCTTTTTCCTAGTCAAGTACTAGTATGTGCAACAAGTTTTTGCAGCTCAATATCTCTTTTCATTTGGAAATTTACATTTAGTGAACTCTTTTGCAAAAACATAAAAATAAAGTGGGAAGAGATATAGACATAAGTCTATGCAAGTATCAAGATTATCAAGACTATTGTCTACTCATTCATGACAAACTTGAAGATCTATTTACAACAATCACACATAGTTTTCAAGATTTCTTTCGCACAAAAATAGGTGCATAGAGAACAAGTCAAGCTCGTAAATACATTATGCCATTAGTGCGAAGGTACTAGGCCAAACTCTCATGTGATAAACGCAACACAAGCGATCAAAATTTTTAAAGATTTTTTCAATTTTTAGGGTTTTTGAATTTTTGAGCACACCTAAAAACAAAACAAGTAAAAAAAAAATAAAAAAAAATAAAAAAATAAAAAGGTAAAGGAAACATGCTAAATACTGACATCAATGCATGATATGATGCATGAACAAATGTTCCTAAACATCGGAAGTATTAGTGCATGGACATGTTGTAATGCTTATGTATGAGTACCCCTTTTCATCCACACTGCACGTGCATTTGGGGTGATATCCTTATAGGATTGGGTATGAGAGTTAGGACTTTTAAACCTTCTAGAGAAACTTTCCAAACAAGTGGTGAATGCACCAATCATCTTCATTACGTCCATCATACCGGGATCACTATTTTGACCTCTTGGTGACTCAACAACCCAAGTCCTCTTGTCATTTTTGGTCCTTTTGACCTTTGATCAGTTACATTCTTCAATGCTCTAAGCTTATGAAAATTTGGTCTGGTGTGTCATTGAAGTCCACAGTGATGATAGAAATGTTGAATTCTTGGACCTCTTTGTGATTTTGGAAGTGATTTCCCTTTGGCTTTAGACCAAACCACTGATTGGTTATGAGGCTTATTCAACACCCGTTGGTCAACCACATTTTTCTTCTTTTCATCCTCTACTTTCTTAGGTGTAGAGGTAGCCACTACATGTTTTTTGGCTTGCATAAACTTCACTTCCTTGGTGATTTTGACAGCTGAACTACTTTCTCTGGTATATCCCAATCCGGTTTTGTCGAAGAAAGATTTTTCATGAGAGAGGACTTCATCAAGCTTTTTGGAGGAGACTCGCTCTACTTTAGCATTGGCTTGAACCACCTTAAGCTCAAGGAATTTTATCTTTGAGTAGGCTTCTGTCAGCTCTCCATTCAGTGTCTCTATTTCGCATTTAGCCTCCTTATATCACACTAGTAGAATTTTATAATCCTCCTCTACCTTCTTCATCTTTTTAACAGTTGCCTTAGCCACCCTTGTATATTCTCCTGACTTCTCAAGTAGGGAATTGTAGTTTTCTTGAAGTTCCACTGCACTTTCATCTTCATCAGCATCAGATTCTTCTACTACTCCTATTGATTCTTCATCACTATGCTCTCCAAGCTCTTTAACAAGCTTACTCAAATCATCCATTGATTCAACATGACCAATAGTCATAAAAGCGAATTAATTCCCTTCTCCATCATAGCTCTATTTTGAATCAGAATTGGAAGAATTTGAATCACTAAGTGTTGTGGCATATGCCTTGCCCTTCCCTCTTAGATAGTTAGGACACTCCTTCTTGAGATGTCCATGACCATTGCATTCATAACACACAATGCCTTGAGGGGATTGTGACTCCTTCCCATCTTTCATTTTAAACTTCTTCCTATCACCTTCGGAGGATGAAAACTTTCCTCTAATGAACGGTTACCCACTGTTCTTTATCTTCAGAAATTTTCAAAAGTTCTTTGCAAGAAATGCTACCTCTTTCTCCACTCCACCTTCTTCAGAAGAATCATCAATTTTTTCGGTGATGGTTTTAAGAGCGAGAGATTTGCTCGACTTATAAGAAGGCAGTCCCAGCTCATATGTTTGGAGAGATCCAATGAGCTCTTGGATTTTAATCTCATCCAAATCTTTGCTTTCCTCTATAGCTGTGACTTTTGCTCAAAAGCTTTCTGGCAAGGACCTCAAAATTTTTCTCACCACCTTAGTATCTTCAATTTCTCACCAAGATTGAGCTTAGAAATTACAATTTCGTTGAGCTTCCCATAGAATGAATCAGAGGGCTCAACATCTCCCATCTTAAGCTCTTCAAATTTAGTGGTAAGCATCTGAAGCTTTGTGTTCTTAACTTTCTTTGTTTTGTCATAGGTGGTCTCCAATATCTCCCAAGCTTCCTTGGCTACCGTTATGTGAGAAATCCTTTAAAACTCATCTGGAGAAACACTACAAAAAAATTGCACTCTAAGCTTTACTGTTAGCGTTAGCTGCTGCAGGAGCTGCTTTATCCCAAGTGGATTTAACAGCCTCTGGCCTAGTCCATCCCATTTCTACCGCATCCTAAACAATATCATCAATTGAACACAAGAATGCCTTCATTCGGACTTTCCAAAAGGCATAATTACTACAATCAAAATATGGTGGAATATTTAAAGATTGAGACCAGTCCATCTCAAACGGGGTCAAGGATCACACTTAGGTATTTAAACTATAGTGAGTGTACCTACTCTGATATCAATTGAAAGCTCAAAAATGTGCTAAAAAAACACAAGAGTTGTTCAAACCCCCAAATTAAAATTACGGCTCGATTGATTTTACACTAACTTAGTACTAAGTGCGGAATAGTGTAAATGCGAGCATATAAACAAACAAACTCCTCTAATCCATAATCAAAGCAACACAGTAGTATAATAGAATGAAAAGAGTAGGGAAAAAAGATGAAACCACAAGATAACACGCCGATATGTTATCGAAGAGGAAACTAAAGAACTTAGTGTAAAACCTCTCCGCCACCTTCTAAGCAAAAATTGATCCACTAGACAATCAGTTAGGATATATGGGTTAGCAAGAGACCCTCCAAGCCTAATCTACCCAATGTACCTAAACTCTCCAAGGTCCTACTCCAATAAGGCTTCTCGGAATAGTGTCTTGTCTAGCTTTCTAGATCCCACAATAGCTCCATGTTGCATCTGTCATCCTTGGCTTCTTCCAATACTTCCTAGTAGCACCAAAACTTCACTTGATGCTCTGAAAGGGTGTGGTAAGTGTTTGGGCTATCAACCTCTCAATGGTATGGAAATGAAGAGGTAGGAGTTGAGGAAATTGTACAAGCAAATGTGTAGAGAATTGTGGGTATAACAATATTTAACTCTCAAGGTGTTTGGCTAAGGTTTTTGTACAATTTTAGACCCTTTAAAAACAACCAGATTGCGTAGCCTAGATTAATTAGCCAAGTTGTTACTTAGTCAAATTAAACAATTCTAGGTTAAAACAATCAAACAAACATATCAAGATATAAAGCAGTGGAAAATAAAAGAACACAAGATATGATGACCCAGGAAACCACACGGTAAAAACCTGGGGAGGATTTGACCTAGCTATCCTCAAGGTAAACCTGAATCCACTATGCGAAAGAATTGAAGTTCATACAGAAGGACTACAAGCTCCCTGCTTGACTTCCTAATGCTACCCACCAGTAGAACTTACTGACACGACCACGTGCAAGTTCCGAATTCACGGACTCCTTCTTTCTTGGATTCTTCAATCAGCTACAAGCACCCCCGCTTGATTATCTTTAAGCTTCAATGGTAGCAACCAAGTTGATCATCAAGATGTAGATATTATCTTCAACTTGAAAACCCTAAGCTTTGTGTAAAGGAAAACTCCTCAAAGATCTCATAAGAGATTTACACAAAACAGCAATATATGAGCAACAATACAATTGGAGCAACCCTAAAAAACGTGGCTAGGGTTTTGTTTATATACCTAGGGTAAAAACATAAAACCCAAAACGTTTAATGAAGTAGGGCTGAGTTGGAAATTCTGCAGAAAATTCAACCTGTGCGATTTTCAATCGATCGAGTCTAATCTTCGATCGATCGAGCCAGGCCGAAAGTCCCAAGTACTTCTGCAACCACTCGATTCCAACTTTACAATAATAAACCAACTTTGAGCAAGCCTAAACAAGAGTAAACACTGTGTTTTGATCATGGTTTGCCAACATTACACATTAGAGTTCTAAATACATAAAATCCTAAGACCTTAGAACCTAACAGTTTTCTCTCAGAAGCACTCCTTAATATTTGTGAGTAATGTGGATATATATAGTGTGGGCAGAAAAAGTATGTATCAGAATGGACAGTCTGGTAAAATAGAATGTCTTGCGGGTGTCTCGTAGGAAGGTCTTACCCGTGAGATACTCGCAAAACACAGCTGTCTCCATCTTGGCCTGACTCTTCGCATTCCAGCATGTGCAAGTCACATGGGTCACTTCGCGGGATGCTTAGTCGCGAGCTACCTGCGAAAACTTTTCAGTTTTCAATTGCTTGAGTCTTCACACTCTCTCTCTCTATCACACAACCCTTACAATCAAATCCCACATTAAATACAAGATACAAAAGATTGAATAAAATTACAATCAATTTTGGTATGGAATATAAGCCAACAAAACACATAATTGTAAATAACAACTTTACAAATCTAATTCGATTTTTTCTAAGTTTTGGTTATTAATATATATAGACAAGTTTCTAACCCATGAATATGCATGGATACATTTAAAAATATACAATTAAATGCAAAGTATTCCTAAATAAGTTTTTTTTTTTTTTTTTTTTTGAGAAAAAATTCCTACATAAGTTAAATAATATTTATGGTAATTATTTTATATACATACTAGGTACATATTTTTATATTTTGCTAACTATTAAAAAAGCCTTGTAAGAATATTATTTGGAAGAAAATACAAATTGTTCATGATTATTTATTTATTTATTTATTTTTGTTTTACAGTTTATTAATTATGGACTCTTTGGTTTTCACACTCTATACTTACCCAAATAGATATTTATGATATGATTTTACATTTGACACCAAAATTAAGAGAAAACCTAATTAGATTTTGAAATGGATATGGAATTTCGTGTTATGTGTCTTATCTAAGTTCTTTAATTTTTCTGCCTAAATGAATTATGCATTAACACCTGAGACAGAAGTCGAAAAGAGGACTATAATGACACTCTAACCTCAATTGAAATCTAATTTTATGCCAAGTGTACAATTCAATTTCTTAATTTTAATAAAGTTGTTTAGAACACTAAAAGAGCAGAAAGGTGAAATTAAAAGGGCATTAAGTACTTTTCAATTATACTATAATTTTGTATTAGTTATATTTACATAGAAATTCAATCATCTAAACTCATATATATATATATATGAGATAGGTTCAAGTTACACTTGGTGTAACTCCATAAGAGTTACACATTTTTTATACTGTAGATTTATGAGAGATCTAACGGATAAAAACAAAACACAATTATCCATTATAACATTAAATACTTACCTAATTAATAGTCTCCCCATTATCTCTCTTCTTATTAAATATTTCTTATGTCACTTTTTATCTCTCCTTATTAAGTCTTTCTTTGCATTTTCTTTACAATTTGTCCTACGTTTCTACTTTCTTAGTTTTTTCCTCTAACTGAACTACAAGGCATTGATAAACCCTGTTAAACTCATTTTGACTGATTTCACAAATCTGTGTCCATGCCTTATGATATTTCTTATCCCCACATTGTAGAAAGTTAATTAAGCCACAAAAAATTAGTAAAAGAGAAACTCAACAGACATAATGTGAAGCCTAGATATTCAAAATATTAATAGTGACCTAAGATTTTGCATTATCCGAGAGATTAACCTCAGTCCATAAGTTACAAAAGTTAAAAAAACAAAACAAAACAAAATCACCTGGAGGCGAATCACTGCCTTCTGTGCTCTTTTGTTAAATCAGTAAAAAGCTGTACATTTATCAAATCTATATTTTTAAATAGTTGAAATCCCTATATATTTCTGATCCCCACACTGTAAAATACACTATTTAAAAATATAGAATTGGTAAATGTATAGCTTTTTATTGAATTAACAAAAGGGCACAAAAGGCAGTGGTTTGCCTCCAGGTGATTTTGTTTTGTTTTTTTGTTTTTTGTTTTTGTTTTTTGTTTTTTTGTTTTTTTGTTTTTTTATTTTGTTTCTAACTTTTGTAGCTTATGGACTAAGGTTAATCTCTCAGATAATGCAAAATCTTAGGTCACTATTAATATTTTGAATATCTAGGCTTCACATTATGTCTGTTGAGTTTCTCTTTTACTAATTTTCCGTGGCTTAATTAACTTTCTACAGTGTAGGGATCAGAAATATCGTAAGGCATGGACACAGATTTGTGAGATGAGTTTAACAGGGTTTATCAGTGCCTTGGAGTTTAGTAAGAGGAAAAAACTAAGAAAGTGGAAACGTAGGACAAATTGCAAAGAAAATGGAAAGAAAGACTTAATAAGGAGAGAGAAAAAGAGACATAAGAAATATTTAATAAGGAGAGAGATAATGGGGAGACTATTAATTAGGTAAGTACTTAATATTATAATGGATAATGGTGTTTTGCTTTTATCTGTTGGATTTCTCATAAATCTACGGTTTAAAAAATGTGTAACTTTTATCTCTCTCTCTCTCTCTCTCTCTCTCTCTCTCTCTCTCTCTCTCTATATATATATATATATATATAATCAGTAACCTCCACAATGCAGAAAAATGTTTAATAAAATACGATTTGATCTAAAATCTTTAAATTTTATTTTTAGATAAAATTTGGCTACAAAATTTTTTGTCGCCTAAGCCTTCAACTCTGTTGTAAAAAAAAAAAAAAAAAAATGCATAACTACCTATTTTGAAAAAGAAACTGTTGAATTGCATGTTTTTTATGTTCTTAAAATGTTTATCAAATTTCGTGTCAATAAAATATTATTAATTATTTGATCCATGAACTTATTTCTTATGGATAATTTTAGACTAGAAAAACTTAAATTTTAAACTTTGTATTGATGACTTAGCTATTGATGTTTGCTTTTCTGGAAATTTTGCAAGTATGAAGGATATAAAAAAGAAAATGTAATCTCATGGTAGATTTGTCAANGGCAGAATCTTTAATTTACAGAATAAAAGTTGTACGGATTCTCTGACTCCTCTCAAAAGCTAAATTTTCAAAACAACTTTTTCTTTTTCTTTTTTATGGTCAGGTCAATTATTAAAATATCAGAAAAAGCTATTAAAAAAAAAAAAATTGTCAGCTTGTGTAAATCACTATTTGTGCTCGCTACTTTTTTTTATGGTCAAGTCAATTTATTTTATATTTTTAATTTTTGATGGGATCAACTCAATTATTAAAATATCAGAAAAAGCTAACTTTGGAGTCACTTTTGTTTGATTATTCTTATAATGACCTCAAGTTTTGTCCTCACTATTAGCGACGGAAAGGGGATCCCACATATGATTCCCTCCCTGCTAATGACACAACTTAATGGGACTTATGATTTATATATGATTACATCTTTAACTACATAAGGTACAATATTTAGATAATTTGATGCAATAATAATAAATGATTAAGATTAAAAGTTATTCTTTTTTTTTTACTTTTAATTTTTATCATTAAATAAAAAATATTAAAAATAAATAAAAATTTAAAGTAAAAAAATTTAAAATGTAAAAAATTGATAATTATATGGTGTTTAACTTTCAATCTCAACCATTAAATAAAAAAATTAAAAAAAAAAAATTTAAAGTAAAAAAATTTAAAATATAAAAATTTTTTGAAGAAAATAAAGTAATTGCGTGGTGCAATTGTTCAGCATCTCTATCCCAACTACTTTTAGCCGAAAAAGACACTCAACAACTTTGAATTTTATTCCGCTGAAAAGATCTTGAAATACTTTGAATTTTCGAAGTAGATATCCGTACCATTAAGGATTTATACACGATCACACCCTCAAAGATTTTATTCCGCTGAAAAGACCTTCAAATACTTTGAATTTTCGAAGTAGATATATGTAATTCTACGTAAATAATAAAAGAACAAAAGATTAAAACATTATTTATAACTAGTGTCCAATTCGTGCAATGTATGGGATAGTTAAACAAAATTTATACACATTTACTTTTATTGGTACACTCATTTGAAAACAATTTTAACTACCCAAATGTAAAAAAGGCATTGAGTTATTATTTAAAGTAGCCTTTTGAAAAACATGATTGGCCATACAAATCTCATTGCTGTCATGCAAAGCATTTATAAACTATTAATCCCAAAAATATGGGCTTATGCTATCACTAGAATTTATACATATTGTGCAAATAAGCCTTAATTTCTCAGCAACAGTTAAAAATATAAACTGCAAATATATAAATAAGGACCATGACTTCAGGGGGACACTTTAAACTTCAAATTAGAGTAATAATATCACTTTCTCAATCTATGCTCAATTGTAAAAATAATATAGAGAAAATTCAAAACATGGAAAGAAAATAAAAATTACAACAATTAATTCCATTATCTTTCATGCTATACTTTGTAATTGTATGGAATTAAGTCAACTCAATTTAAGTAGTTGTAATAAAGTTGGCTTCTACCATTCTCTATTCTATAACAATATGAACATATATATTGGTTTTCTTAAACAATTACCGGTATTACAGTAAAATGATTTATTATTGAAAATAAGAAACAATTAAGCTCATCCCTTAAAAATTTATCTCTTGCACTTGTATGATATGTTATTTCCATTCAAACTTTAAAATAGATTATGTGTCTTACCTGAATGTTTTCCTTGGGGTGAGGACAAATAAAATGAGACAGGTGCTTTATGACCTTCAAAGCAAAAAATCTTTCTTCTAGTAAAAAACAAAACTCATCAAGAGGAGTAAGAGAGAAAGAAATTACTCAATGAAAAACCATAGTGAATGAAAGAAAAGATTTCTAAGCTTCCAAAGATCTACACAAATTTTTAGCCAGAGGTGCAAAATGCCAAGTTAAGAAATATAAATATTGATCTACAGGTGCAATTTTTTAATAGACAATAGCAATTTCATGAATAAAAGAAATTTTTTAATACTTATTGAGAAAAAAGATAATCTGAGATTTTTCCTATATATATATATATATTTTTTTTTTTTGATAGGTAATGTAATTTTTTTCCTTTCATCAAGAGGAGTAAGAGAGAAAGAAATTACTCAATGAAAAACCATGGTGAATGAAAGAAAAGATTTCTAAGCTTCCAAAGATCTACACAAATTTTTAGCCAGAGGTGCAAAATGCCAAGTTAAGAAATATAAATATCGATCTACAGGTGCAATTTTTTAATAGACAATAGCAATTTCATGGATAAAAGAAATTTTTTAATACTTATTGAGAAAAAAGATAATCTGAGATTTTTCCTATATATATATATATATATTTTGATAGGTAATGTAATTTTTTTCCTAGATTAATTGAATTAGATCATGAACAAAAACCCTAGAAACCAATATCATACTTTCTTTTTTGCTTAAAAAAAAAAAAAACAAATAAGCAAATAAACAAAACTAACCTTACAAAAAGTTAACTTTATAAGCTAAAATCTATTTCATTTTTTTTTCCTGAATTTGATTTAAAGTATGACATCTTAAAATTAATCTAGTAATACAATTTTTTTTTTTTTTCACAATTATTGAAGTGGTTTTTTTTAACAATTATTGACCTAACTTACATAACATGTCGCTTTCAAAATGAAGATTGCCCAACATGTGGCCATCCATCTCAGCGACTTGTCTCTACAACTCTGAGTTTGAGTGAGGAATGAACGGATTCATCTGCTCTTTCTGATGTGTCTTTTGTTTCCCCTTTTGCTACAGAAAAAGTGTGTGGCATCTCCATCTATTTATAATTTTTATGGGAATAGGCGGTCTATGACTCTTCGCAAGGACTAATGGATGCATAGCTAATATACGTGGGTGGTGGGTGGATGGACCATCCTCCAACCAACCACCCCTCCCCCTATTTTGAAATTTACGTCTAGAGGGAGAGAGATTGCAAAATCCGTGGCTTTATTTTTTTAACTTGAGAGAGGGGTAAGGTTGCTAGGGTTTTGAGGTGGGAAGAGAGGAGTTATAACATGAGTCTCTCTCTTCTTTTTTGAATCCTTACATGAGTCTTTTTTTGTGTTTTAATCTGAACGCAAGTCTCTCTAATATTTTAGTCTAATTAATTGAATCCAAACACAAGTTATATATATTGACTAGTCACAAACCCACATGATGTGCAGGAATAGATAATCATTTTGTAATTTTAATGTAATGTAAAATTTGTTCTCTCTAATTTGTTGAAGATAATTTTGTTCTCCCTAAAAGTTAAACAATTTCTAAAATTATTTTTCATCTTTCTATATCTACAACTACCAATATATCATTCTATTATTTGGTGTGTTTGATTGATATTATTCCCGTATAGGGTAGTTCATATTCTTCAAAGTTATGTTATAGTATGCTATGTTTTTTTATTTTATTTTATTTATTTATTTATTTTTTATAGCTAAACTTTTTAAATTTCAAATAAATTATTCAAATTCTTCATTCTCCTAAAGGAGATTATCATGATAATTAAAACTCATAACAAACTTATACTGAATATGTATAATTTATTCTCTAAATTTTATTGTAGATCATTTTTTCATCCTAAAAATTAAAAAATTTGAAAACGTAATTTCCATCACTTTATTTTTACTAATATATAATTTTTTATGTTTTCAATCTTGGAAGCAAATTGGACCAAGGTGAGCGAAGTAAACTGAATGGACCGAAATTGAGTGTGTAAATTGAAGCATACTGAACATGACTGATTTGATATGTTTCCTAATTTTTTTTTTCTTTACCACTAAATTTTTTAAGTTTCCAAATATATTATTCAAATTTCTCATTTTCTTAAAGAGAATTATCATGATAATTAAAACTCATCACAAAATTACACTCAACATTACTCAAATAATTGATAGGTATATTCAAATATATAGCCAAGATTGTATTTTGATATATATTCATATTCTCACTTCCAAAATGACTAATTATTAACCCAAACAAAAATTAAACCGAAGGTAGAAGAGGAAGAGAGAGGAGTTGTGATAAGGAACCCAAAAAAACACAACACCAAAAAGTATTAATCCAAAATAGAGTTATAAGAAATACAATGATTTGTCAGCCTAAAGTAGGGTTGCAAGAAAGAATGATAAACAAAAATAAATAAAAAATATTAATCAAGAACTTAAAAGGTGAAGCATAAAAATATCATTTCCTATATAAAATTTATTGACAGAATTTTGTACATAAGCTATGTTAGAAATTTGACAAATTTTCTCAAATCCAAACTTTCTCCCCCTAATATCAAAACATAGAAAATATATATATATATATAATTGTATAAGCCAAAGAAAAAATAAAACAACTACTTTAATTTTAATTTGATATGCATGTTAAAAATATAAATAACATAAAATTCAACAATTTGATTTTGAAAATTCAACACAAATAAATTATATTTCTATTATGTTTAAAAAATTATATTTATAAATTATAAGTTTATGACCAAAAACTCTGCAAGGCACATCAAATTAAATTTTTATACAGCTTCTAAAAGCATTCACATCAAAAGCTCATAAAATTGCTAAATTGCTATTTTAGCACCAAAAGCACTATAAAAAACTCACTGCATCAAAGTTGCTAAATCTAAAAACACATACCTTCTAGCTACAATAAATAGCTATCTATAACAGTTTAAAGTATTAGCATTGACAAAGCTAAAATTTTTAGTTTTCATATCAAAAATTCACTTTATCTATTTTAACACACTGTTTTATAATACACACAATATCAACTTCGATTAAAAAAAAAAAAATCCACCACAAAACTTTAGCAACCACCTCCTCCAGCCACAACCACCACTTTTGACAATCACAACCCACGAAGAAAAAAAAACTACAGACAAAATCAAACAGCAAACCACCACCACAACCAAAATCAAAAACTACCATTACCACCACAGCCATATCAAGAGGCGAGGGAAGAGAGAGAAGAGCTTGAGAGAGAGAGAGAGAGAGAGAGAGAGCCACAAGAGAGAGGCAAAAGAAAAAAAGACCATTTGTGTACAACAACTCTGTAGCTAGATCAAGTAAAATTAAAAAGAAGACAAGAAATCAAGCCCTACAACCCCACTGTGAGAGGATAAGAAATCACCGCTGCAAAATAAGAAAACAATCCTAGTTTTGATAAACCTCAGTATTCAAGGAAAACAACAAACTCATCTCTACCGTTACTCTATCACGAACTTCTTCACAATTCAGACAAACCACTAAAAACTCTTTGCAAGAAAATTAAAACCCCACAACATAATAATAATAATAATAATAATAATAACAATAATAAACAAAGAAATCAGAGAGAAGGAAATGGACAGAGTAGAACCACCGTTGATCTCATCGTCTTCATCTTCTTTTCTTCTCAAAGATATCTAAAATTTTTTCATTGCCTCCAGACAACCCTTGTCCTCCTTCGTCATTTCACCACCCCTGCCCATGGTACGTCAGCCGTGGCCCGTGGATTTGGTGGTGTGATGGCGGCCCTAGGTTGGTGATGATTTTAAGCAATTGAGTACTCTACAATTGAATTTCTTAGAAAAAGCTCAGGTTACATCTTTTTTTTGTAAGATCAACGTTTGCAATCGGATCATTAATTACTTGTACTTAATAAAATAAAACATGATTTGAGAATATAGCTGAAGTTTAGGAAGTGATTGTCAAAACTAATAATTAAATACCAATTTGTTATATTTTTCATCAGGTATTTTGTTCTTATTCTTTGGGAGTAATTGTGATTATTAATAGTGAAGAAATGCATTTAAGCTCAATAATCAATATCAATGCTAGGTATAAATTTTTATGACACATTTGAGAAGGAAATTGATTTATCTATAAGCACTTTACAAATTTCATCATCATTATACAAATTATTTTTAATAATTTCTAAACTTCACTATTTTAGCATTATCAGTGATGACTTGGACACTTTTTCATGTTTTTTTTTTTTTTACTAGAAGAAAGATTTTTTGCTTTGAAGGTCATAAAGCACCTGTCTCATTTTATTTGTCCTCACCACAAGGAAAACATTCAGGTAAGACACATAATCTATTTTAAAGTTTGAATGGAAATAACATATCATACAAGTGCAAGAGCTTAATTGTTTCTTATTTTCAATAATAAATCATTTTACTGTAATACCGGTAATTGTTTAAGAAAACCGATATATATGTTCATATTGTTATAGAATAGAGAATAGTAGAAGCCAACTTTATTACAACTACTTAAATTGAGTTGTCTTAATTCCATACAATTACAAAGTATAGCATGAAAGATAATGGAATTAATTGTTGTAATTTTTATTTTCTTTCCATGTTTTGAATTTTCTCTATATTATTTTTACATCTGAGCATAGATTGAGAAAGTGATATTATTACTCTAATTTGAAGTTTAAAGTGTCCCCCTGAAGTCATGGTCCTTATTTATATATTTGCAGTTTATATTTTTAACCGTTGCTGAGAAATTAAGGCTTATTTGCACAATATGTGTAAATTCTAGTGATAGCATAAGCCCATATTTTTGGGATTAATAGTTTATAAATGCTTTGCATGACAACAATGAGATTTGTATGGCCAATCATGTTTTTCAAAAGACTACTTTAAATAATAACTCAATGCGTTTTTTACATTTGGGTAGTTAAAATTGTTTTCAAATGAGTATACCAATAAAAGTAAATGTGTATAAATTTTGTTTAACTATCCCATACATTGCACAAATTGGACACTAGTTATTAATAATGTTTCAATCTTTTGTTCTTTTATTATTTACGTAGAATTACATATATCTACTTCGAAAATTCAAAGTATTTGAAGGTCTTTTCAGCGGAATAAAATCTTTGAGGGTGTGATCGTGTATAAATCCTTAATGGTACGGATATCTACTTCGAACATTCAAAGTATTTCAAGGTCTTTTCAGCGGAGTAAAATTCAAAGTTGTTGAGTGTCTTTTTCGGCTTAAAGTAGTTGGGATAGAGATGCTGAACAATTGCACCACGCAATTACTTTATTTTCTTCACAAATTTTTTATATTTTAAATTTTTTTACTTTAAATTTTTCTTTATTTTTAATTTTTTTATTTAATGATTGAGATTGAAAGTTAAGCACCATATAATTATCAATTTTTTACATTTTAAATTTTTTTACTTTAAATTTTTATTTATTTTTAATATTTTTTATTTAATGATAAAAATTGAAAGTAAAAAAAAAAGGTAACTTTTAATCTTAATTATTTATTATTATTGCATCAAATTATCTAAATATTGTACCTTATGTAGTTAAAGATGTAATCATATATAAATCATAAGTCCCATTAAGTTGTGTCATTAGCAGGGAGGGAATCATATGTGGGATCCTCTTTCCGTCGCTAATAGTGAGGACAAAACTTGAGGTCATTATAAGAATAATCAAACAAAAGTGACTCCAAAGTTAGCTTTTTCTGATATTTTAATAATTGAGTTGATCCCATCAAAAATTAGAAATATAAAATAAATTGACTTGACCATAAAAAAAAGTAGCGAGCACAAATAGTGATTTACACAAGCTGACAATTTTTTTTTTTTTAATAGCTTTTTCTGATATTTTAATAATTGACCTGACCATAAAAAAGAAAAAGAAAAAGTTGTTTTGAAAATTTAGCTTTTGAGAGGAGTCAGAGAATCCGTACAACTTTTATTCTGTAAATTAAAGATTCTGCCTACATAGGAAGTTTGTGCTTTAAAAAAAGTTGTTCTTAAAACTAAAATAAATTTAAATTTTGTAAATCAAAAAATTCAAAAGGAGAAAAGAAAAGAAAAGAAAAGAAATGAACAAAGGTACTTGTACAGCTAAAAAAAAAAATCGTTTTGAGAAATTTGAGACTCAAAACTTGAGAAGAGGTATTGCCGCATTAGTACTAGTAGAAAATACAGAAGTTACGAACAATGAGGAAGGCAAAACGTATATGTAAAAGTGTAAATGAAGATGTGATAAAATTTAAAAGTATGAAGTGTAAAAATCGAAGAAATAGAAGACGTGTGTGGTTAAGAATAAACAAGAAAAAATAATTAAAAATAAGAAATAAGTAATATATGTCTGGTGAGGAAAAATAATATTGTAATAAAAAATAATAAAAGGTTGAAAATTGTGTTGTATTGGGCAGTGTGCTTAGTTGAAGGAATCAAGCTATTGCCCAGCCTATAATAGTTTTATTATAATTTTTTTTCCAGATTTTAGTAAATTTTTTTTTTTTTTCAGTTTTTCTTTTTGCTTGAAAGATTCTAATATATTGTTAAGTTGCTCAAATTATGGACCAAAATTTAATTTTATTGGCATAAAAAAAATTCAGGGTGGTTCCAAAATTTTTTAAAAAAAGTAAATAAATATAAAATTTTAAATTAGGGGTGTGCAACCAACCCGCCAACCTGCCAAAACCGACCCGACCCAATCCAACCCATCGGGTTGGGTCGGTTTTTAGGGTTTGGTGAGTTGGGCTGGGTTACAAATTTTTTTTTTAATAATTGGTCGAGTTGGGTTTGGGTCATAAAATTCCAAACCCACCAAACTTGACCTGACTCACTCATATATTTAATATATATTATAATTAATAATTTTTTTTAAATAACCAGCTCTTCCTATCCTATATAAAAGGCAATTAGTTCACATAAACCGTACTAAATTACTATTGTTGTTTAGTTATTAGTGTTTGCCTTTAAGGAGTTATATTTATACTAATTTTTGGATTTTTTTAATATATTTATATTTATATTTTTTTTGCTCAATTGAATAATAATAGTAATAAAAAAATTGTCCAACTCATGGGTTTAACTTGACCCATGTGGGTTGGATTGGACTTATGTAATGGGTTGGGTTAAATTTTTTTTTTTTAACCCACCATGGTGGGTTAGGTTAAAAAATCCCCTTAACCCGACCTAATCCGATCCATGTATACCCTTATTTTAAATTAATATGTATAATTTTTTTTTTCAGGACCACCCTGGCCATAAGGTGGCGCTGGCATTGCGTACAAGCCTCCAAGTTACCAAAATTTAAGAAAGAACTTTATATTCTAAGTGAAGTAGTTGATAGTTAGTCAAGACATCTCTGGGTTAAGTTGCGCGAGACAACAAGAGTGAATTAAACAAATTCTCATTGTATTGTCTTCACATTTTACAGTAGCGAACTCATATTATCATAATAGATAGATTGATGGAGATATATATTTACTTCATCCTATTGATGTTGTGCGCAATCTTTGTTCATGTTTTTTTTTTTTTTTTGTTTTTTTATTATTTATAAATAAGTATGGTTATGTTTGTTAAATGCATTATATGTGTTTTTTTTTTTCCTTTTCTTTTCTCTTTTCTTTATATTTTATTTTATAAGTAGAATGATTATGTTAGACAAATTGCCACTTTCTTGCTAATTTTGATAGCCTAACTTTTTAAAATTTTCATTTATAATACTAATAAAATGGAAAAAAACGATAAAATTTTATATAAATTAACTTAACCACCCTCTAGGATTTTAAGATAAGAAAAAAAAACCAAAAAAAAAAAAAGAAAAGAAAAGAAAAGAAAAAAGAAATCAATTGATACAAAGAACCAAATAAAATACAAACATGGCCCATTCTTGGTCCTATAATCCTTCCAAATCCAACCACCAAAAATTTATAACAAATTCCCAATCTAACTCCATAAAAAAGGCTAGCAAAAAATAAAAATAAAAAACCAAATCAGCAATATAAGGGAAAATAATCTTTCTAAATTAAGATTTATTTTCTATGTAAATTAGAATTAAGCACTACAAATTATATATAAATATATAAACTCATCTTTTATGAATTATTTTGAACTACAAAAATTTGAATTTAAATAATTAATTGATTACATGACTAATGAATTTTAATCACCTTGAAATTTTGAAAACATGGAGAGTACATGGATATAATGTAATCCAACGGTTGATTAGTCAAAATGTACATCCAATAATAAATTATTAAATTGTGTAACATTAGTTAAAGAGTTACACTTGGTATAACTTGAACCTAACCCATATATGTATATATATATATATAGATGAGTTCAAGTTATACCTGATGTAACTTCACAAGAGTTACACATTTTTTGGACCATTGATTTGTATTAGATCTAAGGGTAAAAAAATACTCATAGTCGTGTATTTATTGTTCCCTAAAAATTAGTGACTAAGTCATTAATTCTTCTTATTAAAAATAGAAAAATAAAAAATAGCATTAACTCTCTCCTCTCCATCATTAACTTCATATTCTCTCCCTCTCTCACATGGTCTTTAAAAGGAGTAAAGTAGCTAACATTCGTATGACACAGTGATTGAAAAGGAGTAAAGTAATGTCACAGGGAGACGTTGCTTTGTGGAAAATTGTTTTTATACCCTGTGAAATTATTTTTCAATTGGACCAAAAAATACTCAAAAATACATAAACGATTTACAATTAATAAAAAATTATTACAAGATTAGACCCTACAAATAGCTCTGCCTTGTTTGAAAAATATCATTTTCTATAGGCGCCTTTTTTTTTTTTTTTTTTTAAAGTTTATACAAATGATTGAAAGAAATCCAAGGAAACAATGATTTGGATTTTTTTCTTTATTCGCCAGCTTTGTGTGCCTCAGCCTTACGGCCTGAACTATTTTTGTCCATACACCATAACACTATTATTATTATCAACTGCTAAAATAGGATTAAAGCATTTGGGCAGAAGCGTTCTTTAGGAAGAAAGGTAGCATGCTAATTAAGGTGGCCTGTGTAATAATAATAATAATGAATATTTGGGGTTAGCCTGACAACTTTGTGTTTCTTGTTCTAGAGGAATTTGCCTTAGATCTTAGTTGGGTATACAATTTAACAATTGTATAATTAAAGGTTGCTTGAAAGTACATAGAACACAAAGACTGTGTGAGAGAGGGAGAGAAGATGAAGATAATGATGGAGAGCAGAGATTTAATGCTGTTTTTTATTTTTCTATTTTTAATAAAAAGAATTAATGACTTAGTTACTAATTTTTAGGGAACAATAAATACATGATTATGAGTGTTTTTTTCACCCTTAGATATAATACAAATCAATGGTCCAAAAAAGGTGTAACTCTTGTGAAGTTACACCAGGTGTAACTTGAACTAATCTCATATATATATTAGTCTTATCACACGTGCTTCACGTGTGTCATTAGGCTTTTTTTGGATTTAGTGTCATAATTTTCTATTCATCTCAATTTGAGATGTTTCTCTCTTCTATCTAATTAAACCACACACATAGTGATTTTTATTATGGACATAGAAAATATATTCATTAAAATGAAAAAAAAAAAAAGGCAATACAAATGGATGTGAAGAGAAAACAATTCAAACACTAACATAAATAAATCATTAAAAGGAAAAAGGGAGTACATTAAAAATCACCTTTTTTTAATAATTCAAAAATAAAGAAGAAGAGATTTGAAAAAAAAAAAAAAACGTGAGATTCGAATTTAGAAGTAAGGAGAGAGAGAGAGAGAGAGAGAGAGAGAGAGACGTTTAAGTCTTGATAAAGGGGGAAAGAAGAAGATAAAAAAAAAAGTGAAAATGTTGGGGTTAGTGGTCTTATTTTATAGCAAAAAAAAAAACCTATGTCTTTATTTTTTATATATAATTTTTATTTTGAGAATTTAATTTATAAGTGAATAAAACAATTTGAAAATTAACAAGAGAATGACTCTATTTTTAGACAATATTTTAGTGAGAGTTAGAATTGTATTTTCACGTTAAATATGATTTCCCTTTCACCAAAAAAAAAAAAAATTGTATTTTTACTAGATTGTCTTTTAGTTTTATCTCTACTTTAACATAAGGGTGTAAAGGTATTAAAAAAAGAAAAGAAAAAAAAAAGATCTAAAATAAGAAAAAACCCTTAAATAGTATTAGTATAGATATAAGGAATATATATATATATATATATATATCTGATAAAAAAAATTCCATCCATAGTCTCCACGCTGCAACGCATCTACACGAGTGTTTGAATTGATAGATTAGTGGATTAGATTTTAATAAAATTGATATAGTTTTTTAACATATTGTTGTTTATTTCATTTTGTTTAGGCTTCGTAAGCATTGATTGTGGCAATTCCAGGAATTTCACATATCTAGACGATGTTACTGGCATTTCCTATGCTCCTGATGAAGCTTATATAGAGAATGGGATTAACAAGAACATCTCTTCTGAGTATGCATATCCAAACAATCTCAACCTGTACTCTTTACCACTTTCTGATCTTAGAAGTTTTCCTCTTGGAAACAAAAATTGTTACACCTTAAAGTCCACCGCTGGAAAAGGCAATTTATACTTGATTAGAGGTTCATTCTTGTATGGAAACTATGATGGACTAAACAAGTTACCAGAATTTGACATCTATTTTGATGTCAATTTTTGGTCCTCACTAAAATTTAGTGAATCTTCTAAGCCTGTTATAACTGAGATTATTGGTATTGCACAATCAGACAACATTCACGTTTGTCTCGTGAACAAAGGCTTGGGAACTCCTTTTATTTCAGCCTTGGAGCTTAGACCTCTAAATAAATCAATTTATGACACTGAGTTTGGGACATCTGCTTCATTAGTACTCTTCCAAATATTGGATGTTGGATCAACCAATGGAAGTGGAAGGTATAAAGATGACATTTATGATCGCCTTTGGTCCCCCTACATGCCCCTTACTTGGGATTCAATCAGCACTTCAATAACGATAATGATAATGGCTATCAAGCACCACAGGAAGTAATTCGGACAGCTGCTAGGCCAGCTGATGATAGTGAACCCTTGAGATATTATTGGAAAAGTGATGATCCTAACTCTCAGTTTTATGTTTACTTGTACGTTGCTGAAGTGGAGAAGCTTGAGAAGAACCAGTCGAGGAAGTTCAATATATCTTGGAATGATCCACCGTTGTCTACACCTTTTAGTCCTCGTTACTTATATGCAACCACAATATCTAGTCCAAGAGCCTTGGTGGGAAAAGGGCAACTATGAGGAATATTGGATTTCATAAAGAGTCTAATATACAATTTGATTGAATATTAATACTAAATACAGTTGATGCTGTCATGAATGTTAAAACAATTTATAAGATAAGCAAACACTGGGTGGGTGATCCCTGCGGTCCGAAGAATTACTCTTGGGAAGGTCTAACATGCCAATACAATCGTTCAGTTCCTCCACGGATAATCTCAATGTTAGTCATTCTCGTCTGAACAATATTGATACTACTTCTCTGATTAAAAATATCATTATTTAGGAGTTGCTTTTCTACCTTGAATAGGAACCTAACCTCATATGGTTTGACTGGGACGATTGCAGCTTCCTTAGCAAACCTCTCATTACTGGAATCCTTGTAAGTACACATTCAAAATGTTTTGTTGCGTGACTGTTGTGCTAGCCCTAACTTGATGAAAATAAGGATTAACCCTTTCAAGATTTAGCGTTTTGTTCAACAACTTGCAACATCTAATAAGGAAAATACTTTTGTCTCAGGGATTTATCATACAATAGCTTAACTGGACCAGTGCCTGAATTTTTGGTAGAACTAAAATATTTGAAGTTCCTGTAAGATCTGAAGCATTGGAATTGTAATTTTAATACAATTAAGAACACACCTCTCTAACAGAAATCATATTACTGACTTGTAGGAATTTGAAAAACAACCAATTATCAGGTTCTGTTCCTACAGCTCTTATTGAAAGATCAGAGGCTGGATTACTTACATTGAGGTTTGCCTCCCTCTTAGATTCTCAGATGCTAATATGGCAGAAAGGGCCAATAGTTTTATCGCTTTTCTTGTTTTGCATATTCTTGTTTTTGAGTAGATAATAGAAGTGGTTCATATTCTACATTTTCATGAAATTACAGTTATGCACTAAAATTTTTATATGGGACATGTAAAATATGTTTTAATTGTTTATTTCCCTGCTTCCAGTGTGTATGATCAAGTGGATGACCGAAATGTTTGTAGCTCAAGTTCATGCAAAACAAGAAAAAAAAATTATGTTCCAATACTAGCACCAACAATGTCAGCATTGGTCCTCTTTATTGCTTTGCTTGTCATTTGGAAAATGAGAAGAAGAAGGAAATCGGGTAATTTCTCTAGTTTGATCATTATGATTATGTGTGTTGGATGCTTCCAAGTCCCAACATACAAGAATTAGTACAAGATACTTCGACAGGAAATCATGCTCATCTAGAGGTGTAAAAAAGTGAAAAAGGATGTAAAATGACATGTAGAAGAAATAAGAAAAGAGAGAGAGAGAGAGAGAGAAGAGAGAGAGAGAGAGAGACGGAGAGAGAGAAAAAGAAAGAAAAGAAAAAAAAGATAACAAATGTAAATTGATAGTGTCTTGCAAAAAATATTTTAGGGTCCACAGGACCATTACTACAGGATAACATTAAGAAAAATAATATTTGAAACAAATTATTCAAAGGGATATATTGGTCAGAAGGTGATATATTTTAGAATGTAGTATATGCAGCAATCTTCTGCTCTACAACATAAAGATTCAAAGGTTCTGTCTAAAGTATGTTTTTGTGTAAACTACAGCTAAAGAGTTGGTTGTCTGTAGCAAAAAAAATATCATAGTATCAAAGAAGAGAAAATTTACTTTTGCTGAGGTTTTAAAGATTACAAACAACTTCCATACTATCATTGGGAAGGGAGGATTTGGGATTGTGTACCACGGCCAAACGGCAGATGGCACCCATGTTGCAGTTAAGATGCTCTCTGCATCATCATCTCAAGGGCCTAAGGAATTCCAAACTGAGGTTTGTACCATTGATTCAATAAAATTTCTTTATACGTTATAAAGTTTAAAATAAAGATGTGATGGCATGGATGAACAACTTTTACACTCTATTTTGTCACTAGTGAATATATTCATGCTAGGTAACTTCTTTAACCATTGATTATTGACTTAAGTGGTTGCTGGTGGATTTGCAGGCTTAGCTCTTAATGACAGTTTACCATAGGAACTTGGTATCTTTTGTTGGATACTGTGATGATGGTGACAACATGGCACTAATTTCTGAATATATGGCTAACGGCAACCTAAAAGATTATCTTTCAGGTACTTCCATGTTTAGTATCACTATCTGAATGAAGAATGACTTTGATAACCGATTACAATGCTTATACTATGCATTGTCCCAGTCTTTATTAAACAATCAATTCCGCTGTTTTTAGATACCCTATCTTCCTGTACATAATTTTTTTTTTTCTCTTTTATGTTGTTTGTACATATTCTTTCTGGCTACTTCATTTTTCTAATGACGTAGTCTTCTTTTAATACAAGTTTTCTTCCCTATCAAATAATAATAATAATAATAATAATAATAATAATATGCTCAGATCCTTGAGATTATGAGAAATTTTTGTTCATTATTTATGGTTGCAGATACAAGTTCACATACCTTGAGTTGGGAGATGAGACTCCACATTGCAATTGATGCTGCACAAGGTCAGCATCTACATTCTTCTTAGCAAATGTAATATATGAAGTACAGCCGACCTCAAAATTTTTGGAACTAAGGCTTGATTGTTGTAATCCTTGGATTACATTATATCCAACTTTTGAATAGCATTTCATTTAGTGCACCAGACCCAGTTGTCTCACACATTATTTACCATGCTTCTTGAGAAGCCCCCAATCCATCTCCCTCTAGAATCTCTGATAAGCCCCCCGGCCGGGGTTTCCTTGAGCCGAACCATTCGTATTTAGCTTAAAGAGGCGTAGAGGAGGTAGTTTCCAACAAATGAGGGTGTTGGTATGTCTTGTTCTCTTCATTTGATAGGAGAGGGAGAAGAAAAATTCAGTGGTAAGGGATTTAATCTTTTTGTGGACTAAAGGTGGTTTGAAAGCTTGACTTTCCATGGTGGTCTTATTTCGAGCTATTCAAATGGACCTAGTGATTATGGGGAAGCTGACATTCGAAGGTATGTCCGGGTGGGGTGGCAAGAGCTTTTGTGTGAGGAGGAAGACATACACATAGTCCACTCCTCATTGGGATGACTGTGGAAGCCGCGGGGTGTGGTGTGGATGGGTAAGGCCGTAAGGGTTAGGTCTAACCAAATGGGGACAATCCTTTGGATATGTAACGATGTTTCTGGGGCGGTATGACATAGTGGTCATGTATCATCTGAGAGGATTTTTCTATTTTTCAGGAGGTCTTTTTTGTGGGGAGACGATCATGACAAGAAAGCCAAAGGAAGATGTTGATTTCACGAATGGTGGGGATTTTCCAAAACCATTTCCAGTTAGGATATGTAAAATTCTAGAACCCTCTCTCTAAATAGAACTTCTGATCTTATTGATTGAAGAAAAGAATACAAATGAGTGAAAGAATTACATCACTACTTCTATATATACAATCTAAGCAAATAAAGAAAGTAACTAACTCCGCAATTGGAGGGAAATTCTGTTACAAAAAAAAAAAAAAATCCTGTCTATTAGATCACGTGTACATTGACCAAAACTATGTAACTGCTTCTTCTATCCACGTGGCAGTGCTTCTTCATACGTGTGAATGAACTGTTCATGGTAAGGAACTGCTTCAATCAATTCTAGCATCTCTGCACTAACCCAGTCACTCTGTGTTTTAGTTGCTTGATCACTGCACTGTTCTCCAACTCTGGCTTTAGGCTTGCTCTTGTCTTGAGTGCATTCCTTCTTGCTTTCAACAGGATTCATGGTGGATGATGGGAAAATGCCCACTAGGGGATGGGTGCTAAAAGAGACATTCCATTTGTGTGGAGTGGAAGGGTTTGGGGGTTGCTTTTATGGTTTCAAGATGGCGATTTGGGGGGATGAAGGAGATGTTGTCAAGAAGCCAATTTCCATTGGGATCCCTCGTGTCCCAAACTTTAAGGGAGTGCTCAATTCTATTATGAGGGCCTTCACCAGTCCAATTATCATACCAAAAGCTAATGGAAGCCCCATTTTTAATAAGCCAACCAGCTCCTTTGTTGCAAATGTCACTAGTTTTACCAAGTCGAAGAAATCCTTTTAGAGGTGCACTGATCATGAAGAGATATTTTTTCTAAACTTCAATGCACATGTAAACATTTTCTGCATTATACTTCAGTTTTGTCTCAATTTTGCTTCGAAGTCATACTTAAACCTATATAATTTCTTAAAATTGAATTATTGCTTATAGATCTAGTGCCTCATATATAACATTGTGTTAATCGGGCCATAATTTGATTTTATGTCATCTGTGCCTGACTTGTATTGATACTGCAGGACTAGAGTACTTGCATCATGGATGCAACTTGCAAGCCACCTATAATACACAGAGATGTAAAGTCAGCCAACATCCTTTTAAGTGAGAGCTTGGATGCTAAGATAGCAGATTTTGGTCTCTCCAAGGTTTTTCCCAAGTGATAACCAAAGTCATGTAGTAACTACAGTCATGGGCACAACTGGATATCTTGACCCGAGTATGTTTTCATCATGTAATTCGTTTAGTTTTTTGCATCATTAAAAGGGAGTTGCACTTGGTTCAAATGATTGCAAAAAATAATAATAATAACAATAGATTGGTAATTAGAAATGATGAGCAATTCATTTCATTAATATGCAACAAGTACCTTCTTTTTTTTTTTAAACTACACACACCTAAGGCTAGAGATTAGTCTGGTGCTATAAAAGCCACACTCATGTTAGTGAAGGGAGAAAGGAAAAAAAAAAAAAAATCTTTGTTAACATTTGACATGACATAATTATTTTTTGTGTTTTTTAGGTACTACAATTCTCGAAAGTTGAACGAGAAAAGTGACGTCTTCAGTTTTGGGATTGTTCTGTTAGAGCTAATTACCGGCCAACTTGCAATTGTAAAAAATGGTGAACCAATCCACCTGGTACATTGGGTGAGTCCTAAGCTTGAAATGGGGGATATAGAAAGTGTTGTTGATAAAAGGTTGCAGGGAGATTTTGATGTGACTTCTGTCTGGAAAGCTTTAGAATTAGCATTGACATGCACTACACCCGCCTCTCGTCAAAGAGCTACCATGAGTCTTGTGTTACCAGACCTAAAAGAATGTTTAGCAATGGAATTGTCTCGTAGTCAGGAGAAAAATAAGGGTTTAAGGGAGGAGATTAGTAGTTTATCAAACAATTCATCTGAAATGATTGGTCCATTTGCAAGGTAGATTTAGATTGTCTAGTTAAGGTAATAAAGCCAACTTGAGGACTTTCAAGTGTGTGACTTGTTTTTGCTTATTCATTTTTGTCAAATAGTTATTTGTAATTGCCAGTTTGGGTGGTCCATTTGCAAGGTAGATTTAGATTGTCTAGTTAGGGTAATAAAGCCAACTTGAGGACTTTCAAGTGTGTGACTTGTTTTTGCTTATTCATTTTTGTCGAATAGTTCTTTGTAATTGCTAGTTTGGGTTATTACTATTATTTTTAATATTGCTGGGGAAAGAAGTTTCCTGATGACTCATCATATATATTAGATATTAAATTTGAAGCACGATAAGAATATATATATATATATATATATTTAAAGGAAAACACTTGCTAATTGGGGCCATAGAAAAATTGGGCTATGTGGAACCCAAACGGTCAAAATCCAAATGAAATCTAATTTAGTTTCTAATTATTGTCTAATTTCATCCCACATGTCTAATTTATTTTTCTTAATTTTGGTGCCAAGGAACCTATTTATAATACCTAGTAAAAAATACAATATGACTACCTCACTCTAGGATGTACTGTGCAACTGTGCATAAACATTTAAAAATTGTGATGATAAGATAATAATGTGATTTGGAGCTTGCCAAAGACAAAAATATTCACATAAAGACAAAATTTAATATAGTTTGGCCAACTTTGAATTTATCTTCATTACAAGCATTGCCAACTAAAACAATAAAAAGAAGTAACACAGACACAAAATTAAACATACCCAATAATTTCTCACACAACAATTCTAATCTTTGTCTTTTAACTATGTCACACACATTCTTATATATATATATATATATAAAACTACGTCACAGACATCAAAAATTACATTACCACTCTATTTATAAGGAAAATACACTTCCCTGCATCTTTTAAGCCCTTCTCTGTTAATCAATCTAAGACTCTCTAAATAGGAATTAGTATACCTCTTAGTATTCTTTTAATATAAGTGGAATTCCAAAACTAACTAAAACAGAAGTCCTCTAAAACTACAAGTGTCGTGTTATGGACTGAATTTAGCATTACTGATTTAGTTGAATATTTATTCCAGGAGTTCAGTTCTTTTTGCCTAATATTGTCTGCATTCACTCATTGCCATATAATTAGCATTCTTTTACCATAAAGATTTGGGGCAGTGATGACATTCGAAATCACAATGCAATACCAAAGGGTGCTAGTAGAACTCCCCATGGCGACAGTGTTGGAATTGCATAAAATATGGATGGCTGAAGAGAAATAGTTTTTTGATTAAAACTTGTGACTATACCACAAGGTGCACCTTAATTTTAGCAAATTCCTCCGTTAAGGCTTTGGAAATTGTAATTTTGGGACGTTTAGAGTCAAAATAAAGTCCGGTATGTTTTGGGACGTTTCTTAGAGATAGTAGTTCAATTTTCACAACTATATCAAATTTTCCATTTTTGTTAAATTTTTTTTTTCATTTTTGATAAAAAAAAAAAAAACTATTTTGCCACATAATTATATATATATTTTTTTTAGAAACAAAAAATGGGGGTCTTTATGGTCATATTGCACCCCCGGGTAGGGAGCCAATGGCCTCGGCCGAGGTAGCCCGATCTCGGGGGCCCGACTGTACCACTGTGTGAGAGTCACCTCATCTCTCAGTACACCTCACCACTAAGTTTTCCCACCAACGGAAACCTGCTGGCAGCGGGACTCGAACCTAGGTGGGTTAGACGAAGCATTCGAACCTTACCAGCTGAGCCAAGCCCCCGTTGGCTTTGCCATATAATTATATGATTAGCAGAAATTAGTGTTTTCTAATAATTTTCTTAGCTGCCCAAGGTTTTCTTTTACTAGTTAAACGTATTATAGCCTTTAAAGAAATTCAGTTATTAGATTAATAAAAATTCAGACATTTGTCTATTGTTTATTTTTGGTGGGATTTTCTAGGAAATCACCTCATGGATTCAAAGGATCCCTCGTAAAAACAAGGTTTCCTCTTGTGGATTTAAGGTTTTCAATTAAAAGTTAACGTGTTTAATTTCTTTTCATTCAAAAAATAACATGTTTGTTTTATTGTAACTTCTGCAATATCAGTCACATTTTAATTGGGGGAGAAGAGCATTGATATATGACAAGCAAGGGTGTTTTTAGTTGACTTCAATTCATATGGTTGATGTGGAGGTAGTGAAGGGGTTCAATCATAGTGTTGAGGTTCAATTAGAGTGTTGACTATTGAGAACTGAACCTGTTCCAATAGTTTGTTTGGTAAATGAGAGCTCTTCAAAGGATTTTTTTTTTTTTTTTTCTCGCTTCGGTGTCCTGTAGTTTACCAAATGTGAAACAATGACGGTCAGAAATTGTCCATCTTAACAGTATTCATTAGTGGTCACTCTCTTATGCTTATATTATTAGATAGCAAAAATTTCCACTTTACGTGACTTTTTATAACCAAAAATAAAATAAAATTGTTCAGAACATATTCTGAGTATTTTTTCTCCCCCCCAAAAAAAAAAAAAAAAAAGAACTCTGACTATCAATTAATGTAGGTTTTTTTTTAATTTTTATTTATTTATAATTTTAATTACAATGACTAATTTTGGGCTGGTGCCGTTTTGGCATCTTGGGATTTTTGGGTCTAAGAAATTTGAAAACAAGTAACAAGATTTTATTTATTAAATGAGTAGTGAATAATTTTGGGTAGTCCAATCTTTAGATTTTCTTGCACTAGAAATTGAATAAGATTAGTAGCATAATCTATTGCAGTATAAATATGATAATATTTGTGATGTTTATGTGATAATTTGGTGAGGAAATAACCAAGTTAGTGGAATTAATATGACTTTGAAGATACTTGAAAAAAAAAAAAAAAAAAAAAAAAAAAAAAAGGAAAAACCGAAAGATTCTTTCAGTTTGCTATCCATGCATTTGTGTTTACCATGTGGTCGAGTTTACATTATTGTTGCTGATGATTAACCCTTATTCAAGTGGCTTTAAAAAAAAAATAAAGGTGGGATTTAACTCCTAAAACAATGCCAGCACTAGCAGTACTTGCTTTGTACATGAGGCAAGTATGCCTCTGCTGATTAAGTTAAGATTAACAGGCAATAAATCATGTAAGATTTTCCACACATAGGTGATAATCTTCACATAATCACATGTATTTTTCTTTCCAAATTAATTAGAGACCAAACATCCGTAGGAATATCTACATTCCTTCTGATGTTGTTGTTCTCCACCCTTTGTTCCATATAGAGCAGCCTGTACCTGTAGACCTTCTAAATTTGGTACATACCAGTACTTGAGTGTCTCCAAAACAGCTTGTCCTCCTTTCCTTTTATTTTTGGTAAGGGAATTTGAAAGATTTCTAACAATGCTGGGATTCCAGTTATTAGTGGATGGTTCAACAAAGTGAGCCACAGTTTTGAGCCAATCAACTCCCTGTTATTATGAGAAGTGCTAGGGAACCAAGCTGGGTGGTCTAAGGTAATGTTCAAACCTGTCCCTATCATCCACCTCTTACCTTGATGTATTAATAGACTGTTGTTAATGATATTCTCCCAAGTCCAAGATTGGTGAGGTTTGGGTTTGCAGTCATGGAGAGGATTTTCAGGGAAGTATTTAGCTAACAAAGAGTTGGGATGGTAAACCCTTCTCCAAAATTGTTTTCCTAACATGATAACTTGATATTTATCTCTGCACAATTTAGACCACCTGAACGTGCGCCAAGCTCCACAATTCCTCGTTCTCTTCCTGTGCTTTGCCTCTGTCTTTATCTCTATCATTTTTTTTTTCTTTTACGTACGACAGAATTAGACACTAGAAAAGGTGGGGACAAATAAAACCATGTCATAAAATGGTGTGTATTTTCTAAAACGAAAAGTAATTCAAGATGGAGGCAACAACATACGAGTAGCGCAGTTTTAGTTTTTTCCAGTGCTATCATGTATTTAATGTAATTGAGTCTGAGTGATGGGAAAAAAAGAAAAGAAAAAAAAAGGTAATAGATTTATGTAAAATCTATAAGCAGCCAGTTACAATTTATCATATAGAATAATTATGAAAATAAGTGTAGAAGAAAAATACTAGGATCACAAAAATGTTTACAACTTTTGCCAAAAAATTTTCACGTTGTGAGTGATAGAGGTGTGGACCCATATAGACCAATCACTTTTTTTTTATCACTCACAATTTGGCACATAGTGAGTTGTAAATGATGTTTTGCAAGGTTGATCCACGTCTTGTGCTCTATTTAGGCCTTATGAAAATTGTCTTGTCAAACAATCTAAATACAAAGATCAACACCCCATTTATGATTCAAGCCCATCATATTTTGGAAATTTTCTTCTCTCATGAAATCCTTATTTAAACTTGTATTTAAAATGGGCCATGACATTTAAAAGTCCACATCCTTCTTTTTTTCTTTTTTCTTTTTTTTTTCTTTTTTTTTGTAAAAAAAGTGACCAAGTTTTATCTCAACCCATCAAAGTCTTTTATTTGTCCCATTGCAAAGCCCATCTTGAATGTTCACTCTCTTCCCTCGATCGTAAGGGTCTTGCTCTTAGTTTCAAAAGTTTGATCCATTTTGATTTACATTCTCATATAGGCCTTGACCCCAGTTCAAAGGGCTTGGTCAATTAGTTCAAAAAGATTTCATCTTTTAATCCTCATTGGACTCTTAGGGGCCTACCCATGTCTTAAGGGTCTAGGGTTTCAAAATGTTTCCAAAGCATGGATAGGTTCACAACTTTTCAATAAATTCTATAACATACTCATGATCTTGGGCGTCCAACCCCACCTAACTCATAGATCGTCTTCTACTAATTGTATTCCAAATCCTAATTCCATTAAAAAGTTTTGTAATAGGTTGTTCTATATGCGTGTGCGCGCACGCACACACACACACAACCTATCCTAACATTCATCTAACACTCAACATGGCATATCATTCATGGTATAAAAGGAAATGAATTCAAATAAAACAAGTCAAATCAATTAAAGCAAATCAAATATAAACAATCTAATTAATCAGCAATCAAAACAAATAGAATCAAATCATGCATTTATTAGGAAACAAAACATGTCAAATATATCATGGAAAAGTCAAGGAGAAAATCATGGCAAAGCAATTAATTAACAATTATCACCCTAACCTAAGATGCTAATAGCCAAATAGAAGAAACAAAACATGGAAAATATCAAAGCAAATCAATCATGTAATTAAAACAAAGATTTATCAATTTTCTGGGTCGATATGCATACGTATGGAGAAGGCTGCGTATGCACTTTCGACCATGCACTTGCATATTGATATAGAAGCACAAATCTAGATTTGTTTCTCATGCTAAAACAGATTCACATTTTTATTGATATCAATTCAGCACATTAAACAATACTAAAGACAAATCAAATCAAAGATAAACAAATAAAAACACATCATGCATAGAATCTCATATTATTCAATAACAACACAAGAATACAAAGCATGTTCATATTCATATATCTAACGTTCAACTCTTAACTTAGAATAAAACACAAAACATCAAATCAACATAAACAAATCAAATCATATATATTCCTAACAAAGGATATTATTGAAGAACATAATCAAGAAAATAGAACAAAAAATTCATTCATATTCATGCAATAAAAATAGAACCATGGATGAGAGACTCACCTTGCCTGAAAATTAGAGATTTGAATCTTTATAACGGGCCCCTCAGTGCCTATACAACAATACTCAATGAAATCCAAAGGGAAATAGAAGATTTTAATAGTTCTTAGTTATTACGACTCAAAATAAAAATCATTCTAGAAAAGGTTTTGATTCAATGATTGTAAAACTTAGCTTTTGCTTTTGTGTGTGTGTGTGTGTTTTCTCAAAAAAAAAAAAAAAAAATGCCCAATCCTTAAATTTTATGAAAAATGAGGGACACTTTACAAAAAAACCCCCAATACTTAAATTTTATGAAATAGAGAGGTTGTCTCACTGCGTCTATTGGGACATGCATCGCATTTAGGAATTAGGACCATTCTTTCTCATTTTTTACACCTAGGACAATTTCATTCATTTATACAAATTCACTCAATTCCATTATTAGTTTTGTGACCATGGTTGGTCCATAGCAAATAAAATTATGTTAACTAGATTATAATTTTTACCATTAATTTAACGTGTAACAAAAAATAGAAAGAGGAATTTTTACAAAATATAAATACAAGAGCCAATGGATTAAACAAATATAAGAGCTAACAAAATTATTCTACACCATGCAACCATTGCCAACTTTCAATGCATACATATTACAATAAGCGCAAAACATATTAATTAAACACTTGAATTATGAAGGGTCATAAGAGATGGTAATGGATTTTTCGGCAATGTAGGAAGGATGAGCATTAAGTAAAAGATACTCAAGCTCTCTCATATCTCCATAGGAACCGAAGCTTATGTGGCGATAGCCAAGAGGATTACCAAGGCTAGCTTGTTGTTTTGTAAATATTGGTTTACCAAAGAAACTAAAACCTTCTTCTTTAACTTTTTCAATAATTTCGTTTGGGATACCATGGTTAATAACCTTGAAGAATCCAAATTCATTGCATGCCTTAACAATGCCCTTTGATACATTTGCCCCACGGTCCAAGAGGTTGATGATAGGAATGTTTTCAGAGCCAAGTGGGGTTTAAGAGGACATTGCCATATTAAATTTTCAATGAAGTACAAGAAAAAAAATGAGAAAGAAAAGTAAAATAGTAATGAAGTTATGTTGGTAATGATGCATTTAGAAAGTGAATAAGAGAAAACATGTTAACAAAGAGGGAGGGAAAAATAAGAAATTTAATGGTGCAAGTTTATGAGAAGTGGGAGTGTCACATTTATGGTGGAGGAAGACCAAGGGTAAATAGAGAATCTATCGTAAGGTGATCTCACTATTCTTAACTCATTCTTGTTGTTGTGATAGATTATGAAATAGTTGATACCGAGTTATTGCAATAATATATTTATTGCAATTTCATGTTTGCGATTATAATAGATTGCAAAATAATTAATATTGAATTATTGCAATGATAACTTCATTGCAATAAACAATTAGTTTAAAATTTTCGTTGCAATAGATTGCAAAAATAATTGGTATCAATTTATTGCAACGATTTTTTATTTTAAGTTATTACAACAATTTTTTCTATTATATCTTGTGTGTGTGTGTGTGTGTGTTTTCTCAAAAAAAAAAAAAAAAAAAAGCCCAATCCTTAAATTTTATGAAAAATGAGGGACACTTTACAAAAAACCCCAATACTTAAATTTTATGAAATAGAGAGGTTGTCTCACCGCGTCTATTGGGACATGCATCACATTTAGGAATTAGGACCATTCTTTCTCATTTTTTACACCTAGGACAATTTCATTCATTTATACAAATTCACTCACTTCCATTATTAGTTTTGTGACCATGGTTGGTCCATAGCAAATAAAATTATGTTAACTAGATTATAATTTTTACCATTAATTTAACGTGTAACAAAAATTAGAAAGAGGAATTTTTACAAAATATAAATACAAGAGCCAATGGATTAAACAAATATAAGAGCTAACAAAATTATTCTACACCATGCAACCATTGCCAACTTTCAATGCATACATATTACAATAAGCGCAAAACATATTAATTAAACACTTGAATTATGAAGGGTCATAAGAGATGGTAATGGATTTTTCGGCAATGTAGGAAGGATGAGCATTAAGTAAAAGATACTCAAGCTCTCTCATATCTCCATAGGAACCGAAGCTTATGTGGCGATAGTCAAGAGGATTACCAAGGCTAGCTTGTTGTTTTGTAAATATTGGTTTACCAAAGAAACTAAAACCTTCTTCTTTAACTTTTTCAATAATTTCGTTTAGGATACCATGGTTAATAACCTTGAAGAATCCAAATTCATCGCATGCCTTAACAATGCCCTTTGATACATTTGCCCCACGGTCCAAGAGGTTGATGATAGGAATGTTTTCAGAGCCAAGTGGGGTTTAAAAGGACATTGCCATATTAAATTTTCAATGAAGTACAAGAAAAAAAAGGGGAAAGAAAAGTAAAATAGTAATGAAGTTATGTTGGTAATGATGCATTTAGAAAGTGAATAAGAGAAAACATGTTAACAAAGAGGGAGGGAAAAATAAGAAATTCAATGGTGCAAGTTTATGAGAAGTGGGAGTGTCACATTTATGGTGGAGGAAGACCAAGGGTAAATAGAGAATCTACCATAAGGTGATCTCACTATTCTTAACTCATTCTTGTCATTGCAATAGATTATGAAATAGTTGATACCGGGTTATTGCAATAATATATTTATTGGAATTTCATGTTTACAATTACAATAGCTTGCAAAATAATTAATATTGAATTATTGCAATGATAACTTCATTGCAATAAACAATTAGTTTAAAATTATCGTTGCAATAAATTGCAAAAATAATTGGTATCAATTTATTGTAACGATTTTTTATTTTAAGTTATTACAACAATTTTTTCTATTATATTAAAACTTTTATTGAAATTTTATGAGACATGAGAGTGTCATATTTATGGTGGAGGAAGACTAAGGGTAAATAGAGAATCTACCATAAGGTGATCTCACTATTCTTAACTCATTCTTGTCGTTGCGATAGATTATGAAATAGTTGATACCGGATTATTGCAATAATATATTTATTGCAATTTCATGTTTACAATTACAATAGATTGCAAAATAATTAATATTGAATTATTGCAATGATAACTTCATTGCAATAAACAATTAGTTTAAAATTATCGTTGCAATAGATTGCAAAAATAATTGGTATCAATTTATTGCAACGATTTTTTATTTTAAGTTATTACAACAATTTTTTCTATTATATTAAAACTTTTATTGAAATTTTATGAGACATGAGAGTGTCATATTTATGGTGGAGGAAGACTAAGGGTAAATAGAGAATCTACCATAAGGTGATCTCACTATTCTTAACTCATTCTTATTGAGGTAGTATGTAACCAATTTTGAAATATAACTTTCTACCTGTCACTTTTACAAAGACTACTTTGGGTCCGGCTCCCCTCTCATTTAAGCCCCTCCATTTTTCTCCTGTTTTTATTTTGATGAATGACACTTGGCAAGCAAATGATACAGCGGTTAAAAATAAAAGCAACTCAATCTCATCTTCTTTGTCTCCAACAGTATGAGAGGAACCCAATAGTTTAAAAAAGCCAAGTCCTCTTCTCACAACATTATCACTAGAGCATGAGAAAAGTCTATCCCATCACAAAGTCTATACCATCACATACCCAAAAAATAATCACGAATAGATTGAATCAATTGTGCAATTTAACGTCACCAATGCCATAAACGTGAATTTCCAAATCTCATTGCACACACTGAGAGAGAGAGAGAGAGAGAGAGAGAGAGAGAGAGAGAGAGAGAGAGAGAGAGAGAGAGAGAGAGAGAGAGAGAACTACTGTAGTTCACCACTCATAACCAACCACACATAATAGAGTAGTTAGTAAAGTGTGGAATAAATTTTTGCCATAAAATTGTTAAATGACTTGTGAACGAAGAAAATTGGTCAAAATTGTAATTGGAAAGTTGGTTAAAGTGAAACTTTTCAACGTATCTACAAGGCCATGTAATTGCAACTTAGGGTGCATGGGTGCTCACTTGATATGAAGTTATGAACTCATGAAATAAAAGAATATAAAAATTGGAACATGCATGTGAGATTGTGAGGTACTCAAACGTGAGAGTGGGATAAAATAATTTTTGGTATATTAATGAATAATTTAAAGGAATAATAACTTTGTTCAAAAAGTAACGCTAGGAATACAAATTTTGTCACAATTTTGTTACAACTTGCCTGCGTAGCAAGTTGTAAGTGGTGAAGTAAAATGGTGGATCCACAACTTCACCAATCATAACTTGCCACACAGAAAAGTTGTAACANGTGAACGAAGGAAAATTGGTCAAAATTGTAATTGGAAAGTTGGTTAAAAGTGAAACTTTTCAACGTATCTACAAGGCCATGTAATTGCAACTTAGGGTGCATGGGTGCTCACTTGATATGAAGTTATGAACTCATGAAATAAAAGAATATAAAAATTGGAACATGCATGTGAGATTGTGAGGTACTCAAACGTGAGAGTGGGATAAAATAATTTTTTGGTATATTAATGAATAATTTAAAGGAATAATAACTTTGTTCAAAAAGTAACGCTAGGAATACAAATTTTGTCACAATTTTGTTACAACTTGCCTGCGTAGCAAGTTGTAAGTGGTGAAATAAAAATGGTGGATCCACAATTTCACCAATCATAACTTGCCACATAAAAAAGTTGTAACAAAAATTGTCATTCAACTACTAGAGACTAGAACTTGTACTGCTCATTCATTCCTTACAAACTACAGTAATGCATGTGTTGTGATAATAATTACCATTTTCATTATCTTCTAGGTATATCCTATTAATTCATGAATCTTTTTGCAATAGATTGCAAATAATTGACCAAAATAAGTTGGATTAAATTATTGCAATGATATCTTCATTGTAATAGATAATTACTTCATTTTGTCATTGTAATAATATATTTGTTGCAGTTTCATGTTTGCGATTGCAATAGATTGCAAAAGAATTAATATCAAATTATTGCAATGATAGCTTCGTTGCAATAAACTATTAGTTTAAAATTTTTATTGCAGTAGATTGCAAAAATAATTGGTATCAATTTATTGTAACAATTTTTTCTATTATATTAAAGCTTCTATTGCAACTGAAAATCATAAGTTATTGCAATTTATTATTGTTGATGCAATAATTTAAAAGTTACTATTGCAACAATTTTAATTAACACTCGATGTAACAGATTTTTTTTTTTTTTTTTTGGTATAATGTGAGTAGGACATTATTACTTAACTAGGTGTCTTCTCCTTGGTCTTTAGGGCCTTCTATCCATGCATTCCCAAAAAGGGTTAGACCATGAGACTTGGTCATGTAAACTCATGCTCATCTTCCCTTAGATAGAGTGCTTAGTAGTAGTGTCCATTTATGGTAAAGAAGTTTTTTGGCTTTGTTTGAATGACAATAAGCATAAGGGAGGGATATGCAGACCACAGTTTGGTTAAAGAAAGTTGGTAAAACTAAAAAGAATGCAAAACCATAAATTTGATACCAAAACTTAATAAATAAACAAACCCTATTAAAAGCTAAACCTTAAACAATCCTAAAAAAAAAATAGTAACCCTAAGAGAATCCTAGACACCAAAAATAATATCCCTAAAAGAACCATAAATCTAAACCCTAAATCCTAGTGTCAAAAAAAATAGAAACCCTAAGATGTTGTACACCCTAAAAACTGTAAGTAAAAAATAAACACTCCCACCGTTCCAATTTGTTGGTCTTCTATTTCATTTTGAGATGTCCCTAAATGAAGTCCTCTAACTAAAATTAATAAAATATATTTCTATCCGACCCTTTACTTTTTCTAGAGTTTAAATTAATGAGGGTAATTGTGGAAACTTATACCTTTTTATACGACAGACAAAATAATAAATAATGTTTCCTTAAAAAGTTTAATTTTTGAAAAGGACAAACAAATTGGGATAGAGTGAGTAAATAAATAAACCCTAAATTCTAAATGTTAGTGCCTAAGAAATATTAAATTTTACAATACCTTAAACCCTTTTTAAAAAGTAACCATTAAAGAACTATGAATAAAAAAAATAAAAATAAAAATAAAAACCTTTAAAGAACTGTAAATTTGTGGGAAACCTTTTGTTAGGAGTTCATTGGGTTTGGGCGTTGAAGATTGTTTTGTGGGAACCCTCCAAGAACCCACTAGCCCAAAGCAAACGACCACTAAATTTTTGTTGAATTATCAAAAACCTTAATTCAAAAAGTCTCTTACAAGTTCTACTAACATCCAATTATGTTCTTCAATTTTTTCTAGAGGATAATGAGAACTTTGAGAAAGATGAGAATAATATAAATTTAACACATCTATATATTTTATTGCTAAATCTAAAAAAAGATAAGTAGCATTCCACCTATGTGACACATCAGTATTTATATATATGTTTTTGTTTTTTTGTTTTTCTCAATTCCATACAACATTTTATATACAATTCATATCTTGCTTGAGAACTATTAATATTACAAACAATATCTTTTATTTTTTCAACAGACAAAAATAAATTTAATAAACCATCTTAAATAATTATATTTAAAATATGTGCACAACAACATATTCAAAATAATATACCACGTAAAGGTAAGCTTAATTTTTTCTTAAAAACATCTCTATCTTATCATTATTTGTTGCACTGTCAAGTGTTATTGAAAATATTTTATCAGTAATTCCCCAATATTAATGTTCCTCACTAATAAGATTTGCAATGTTATATCCCGTGTGTGGGGATTCCAAAAGTTTAATTGATATTATTCTTTTATATAAATTCCAATTAGAATCAATATAATGAATAGTTAAAGAGAGAAAACGTAATTTATTTCTTGATGTCCAGAGATCAGACATTAAACAAAATCTACATTATGTGCATGCAAAATTCTTTTTAATTTTTCTTTATAAAATTTAAAGATCTTCATAATATCTCTTTTTACGGTGGATGCAGAAAATCCTTTATACTATGGAGTAAGACCACGTTGCACAATTCTTGTAAAATCATGTTTCAACAAATGAAAATGGGCATTCAGGTCTAACAAGATATTCTACAACTCCATTACGTGCATTTACATCGATGTGAATAAATGAAGTTAAATTTCCCTCCTTATCTTTTCCTAATTGTTGAAAATCTCTAATATTTGTTTGATTTTTTAGCTTACAACTATTATTATTATTAGTTGGTATATTAGGGGGTATTTGGTTTACTATAATATGCCCTTGATGCGATATACATTACTATGATGTGACATTAAGATTTTTAGTTTATTTTACTTTTTCTATCATTACCATAATCTAAAATCATAAAATATATCACACCACCCCAATCTCATCACCTCCTAAATAATGCAATGTTGTATTCTTGTATTGAGATTACATTAATATAATATTACGGTGTAATATAACATCACGACAAACCAAAAGCCCCCTAGATATAGAAGAAACTGGAGATGTGGAGGAACCAATTGACTCAAATGATTGTCCTTGCTCATCTAGATCATCTAGTATAATGTGATCATTTCTATGTGTCATTTTGAAAATTTGAAAACTAACAAAAATAATGCATACAAAGCAAGTATATAATATAAGTTATGAAAAGATATTACTCAATCAATCGAAATTTGAGACAAATAGCTTCCACTCCAATTAGAAAAAGTTGATTTCCAAATGCAATTGAATGCTCAAGCCTCTAAGTTCAAAGCCTCCAACTTGAAGAATTTGATACTTATATTTGTATAAATATAACTGTTAAAACTATAATACTATTATTCTATAAGAGTAAATGTATAACTATCAGAGGGAAAAAATAATAAGAGATGTGAAATTGAGAATAGTCAAGGGAGAGTTTGAATTTGAGAGATTTTTTGTGAGTAAAATGAGAGAAATGTGATGGGTATCTACCATCCTAAACTATATCCAATGTTACACTTTACACCCTAAACTTTTTAAATGCATGTTTTGCACCATAAATTATGACTTTTGTTATACTTTGCACCCCCGATATTAAGTTTTATGTTAACTTGGATGGAAAAGTATGACACTATGTGAAAGACCTAATTACCCATCTTCTCAATCCATTAAAAACAAATGAAAAATTACATTTTATCACCCTAAACTATATTATTTATTATACTTTGCATCCTAAATTTTGAATTTCCATCCAAGTTAACACCAAACTTAACGTTGGGGTGCAAAGTGTAACAAGGGTCATAGTCTAAGGTGCAAAACGTGTACTCAAAAAGTTTAGAGTGGAAAGTATAATAAGTGATATAATTTAGAGTGGTAAAGTGTAAGTTCCTTATTTTTTTTTAAGAGTACTATAAATTTGAACAATATTTGATGGTATCTCAAATTTATCCGCCAATATTTGGAAAATATACAAAATATATTAAAGCAATAAATATTGTTGCCACAAAATATATTTGCTAGTGTTTCAAGAATTATCATATTGGGGTATCTAAAAAAAAATCATATTGGTGAGGGTGTGTGGTGTGGCACACGTTGTGATGATAAAAATATACATGACGTTGTGTATGCTTAATTTCGTTTAAAGGAAAACATAAAACATATAAAACTTATTGCGATTAATTAATTGAGATTGATGTTATAAGTACTAGTTCCTAATAACTAAGTTCAATATTTAATAACCCCATTGCTATTCCCATTTTCTTTATCTTGCGTGTACGTGTGCTTGTTTCTTAAAAAAAAAAAAATCAATATTTAATTACCCAAGAAAAAAAGTTCAATATCTAATTAGTTTAGGATTTCCCAACTATTCCTTTCAACATTTAGTATAGTATGTCTTGTTGTAATGGAGAGGCAGTATACCATCTTTTGGTTCATTCATTGCACGGTTGCTTGTAAAAGGGCATTTATTAGATATTTGGAACATGGTTCCTTTTTGTTTAATGTGAATTATTTGGAGGGTGCATAACATTGCACTTTTGAGGATGTGGAGTCTGTGGATAATCCATTGCTAGCAACTTTCTCTAGTTCTTTATTCAAGTGATTGGGAATCTAGTAAACCTTATGGACAACTGACCCCACTTGCAAAAACCAATTGCCAAGTAATTTAGGGAGAAATCGAAATTGAATCTGAACATAATGCAATTAATTTTTTTAAAAAAATATTTTATGTGAGCAATTGAGTTAATTGGACACCTACGGCTACTACATCAAGGCTCATGTCGCCTACTAGCGCAACTAGCATAAAAGTTGGGATACTAAAGTGTAATTTAATTTCCCTTATGCTATTTAACAATGGATTTTTTATCTCCTAATCCAAAATCTAATCTCAAGAACAGTAGTAATAATGAACAAGATACCAAGAAGGACTCCATAACCAGCAGCCCAACCATGTCCCGTTCCAGTTAAATTAATTCCATAGAAGACGTTTACAATTGCGAGGATAATTAAAATTCTCCCAACATTTTGATGGTACCAATTCCAATACTTTCTGAATTTGGACTCCTTGTTCGGCCGAGCTAAAAGTGCCATTACCTGTAAAATGAAACCAATACTAAATAATATGAATACGTGTCTTACAAGGGAATTATATATTGTAATTATATAGATAAAAGATAGCAAGTTGCTAGATGGTTTTTAAATATGAATTCTTTAATTATAATTATTAATTCATTTTTATGAAAGTCAACTTATGACATTTGGAAACAGAATTGGACTTACTAATAAGTAATTAATAAATTAAATGTATGCAATTGCACAAAATTATCCCCCCGCGGGGGGGGTGGGGGGGGGGGGGGGGGTGGTTGTGGGGGACCGCACAGGTTCAGGGGATTAGGATTTCTAACTTAAAAAGTAAACTAGTAGTATGTTCTTTAAATTAATTACTATACCGCATGCAATACCTTTTCCGCCTTTTCAATTTATTGTGCACATTGCATAATACTAGTATGTTTGGCATCAGCTATTGCTTTTAGCTCTTTTGCTTAAGTACAACTTTTTAAAATATATACTTTAATTTACTTTCAACAAAAGTTAAATAAGTGTTTAAAAATGTGAAATTACCAATATTCATATCCATATTCAAGACAATAACCTATACAGTTGTCAAGTGGTAATAAATTATTTATATAATGCAATTGCTCACTTAATTTTATATCAAAGCTAACATTGACAAAAAAAACGTGCAATATCTTACGCTTTGTTGTAATAAGGTTACCTCCTTCTCTATCATGGGTAACAAATATTAAGTCAATAATAAAAAAATGTATTACCTAGAGAGTTTTATAAATTATAACTCAACCATCACCTCTTATTATTTTTTTTCAAAATCTCATATTACAAAGATAGAATTGTATTATTGGATTAAATTACTTTTGTTTGTGCAAAAACTCATATTATAGATAGAATTTCTAGATACAATATTTTTATTCGTAGAATCATGTCTTATAAAAAGGAGATCATCTTCCCTCTTTCTGTGAGTGTATGTGTGTTAAAAATACTTAGTATTCTAAAAAAAAAAAAAAAAAAATCATTAGTTCAAATCTTTTCCTTTTTCTGTCTTTGAAAGCAAAACTCACTTAAAAAAAAAAAAAAAAAATGGAAAAAAAATATGATAATTGTGGAGTGCATTAGATATGTCCATTGATTGAAGAGGAATATCTAAAGCCCTAAGGGTGTAGTATAAAACTTTAAATTTTGGAAGTATTACAAAAAAGAGACAAACCTGGATGCAGCCAAGAAGAAGAATGAAGATCCCAATACTCTTGTGGCTACCAACATTAGCATTGAGATGATTATTTAAGATAAATCCACATATTACACCTATAACTCCAAGTATAAATCCAACTGATTGAAGGGAAATGTGAAGATAAAACCAAATTGGGTCCTTGTGCTTGAAGTAACGAGCAACTATTGTTCCAATTATCATTAGAATACCCCATCCTAGCATAGCCAATATTCCATGGCCCCTTCGCAGTGCTGAATAAGGGCTCTCCGATGCACTTTGACCTGTTGCATGCATCAGAAATTACATGCATGTTAGTACCTTTTTGCTTTTGTTTTTGTTTATTTTGTTTTTCCTGAATATTTACTACTTAATTGCACAAGTGCTGTTCATTTTCCAAATATTATACAGAAATCACCCGTAAGTGTCTTTGAAGGTGTTACTCAGAATTAGTCATAACATAACATTAAACATGCAAGTCCATCTATCATTAATTTAGATTAGGCCTACCCATCTTTAATTTATTATTTAATTTGTTTTGTAGTGATGGCATATAGTTGTTGACTTTTATTTGCTTTTCGGTATTTTCCGGGTCCATTACACCAAACTCACAAAATTATTGTTCAAAAAAAAAAACTCACAAGTCACAATCACAAAAGTTCTCTCTCTCTCTCTCTCTCTCTCTCTCTCTGCTGAATAATCACAAAAGTAGTTTTGTTTTAATATATTGTATTTATGGAATTTTCTCTAGCAAATACTATTCAAACTTTAAATGGTTGATTAATTACTTTGGTTCCTATGTAACCAATCCATCTCGAGCATTAAAATCAAAAATGAAGAAATTGACTTGAAAAGAAGAAAACATTTCAGGGTTATATACTATTTGATTATCGTTACCTGCTGCATAGTTTATGGAAGTGGAGACCATTGTTCGGTGCTTAGATAATTGGTAGTCGGGTGCTGAGGGAAAAACACCAGTTGGTCCAACTGCGTATAGTAGCTGAGACTCTGGCTGATTGATTTGCAATTGGAAAGCCATGTATAAAATTGAGTTTTGGGATATGATTGTGGCTGAGTTGCTGACAAGTTGTAAGCTTCCTTGATCAGGCTTCACAAGGTTTGGTGAGTTTCCACTCAAATAATACTGCTTAGCCATTCCAACATTACCATTTGATGATGATGAGACCCAACCCACCATTGCACTCGACCCCACCATCGCACCATTGGTTGAGAACCCAATGGCTATGTAAGAATTTGTATCTGCTGGGGCTGAAACAACGAAGCTCCATATGCTTGCATTGTTGGTTTGCAAATACTGTACCATTTAGCCATGCATACATTATTGTTGTTAATACTAGAAATTACTATCCAAAGAAAAAAAATGGTGATATTGATGCATGAAAGGCGCACTTACTCTTAGTATGAAACCTTGAGAATCCCAAACGGCTAGACAATGTAGGGAAGTTGTATCAAAAGGCACAGAATTACTGAGGCTTAGGTTAGAGCTGCAGGAATCTGCTTGTGCATTCACAAGGGATGACGATAATCCATAGATATCTATGGTGATGATGAAGATCATGAATAGCAAAGATGACTTCATTCTCTCCCTCTCCCTCTCTCTCTCTCTCTGTATACATATTTGTGTGTGTGTGTGTGTATATATATTTATATACAATTAAATAGTGGCAAAGTACGTAGTGGGTGATCACATCTATATAATCTAGCTGGAGAAGTTGACAATACTCATTTTCTTAACTTATAATGATGAATCACTGATTGGGATAGTATGCAAATTTATGAATAGGAAAATGAGTAGGTAAGTGCCCAACTAATCATGTTAATAAAATAGAATAAAAAATCAATTGTTTATGCAGTTTACCTCAGGGAGGTGGATCTAAAAATAATGGTGACATTTCTTCAATGAAGTTATTATGATTCGAGGGATCGAGTTTAACTCAAGTTAGATCATTAAAAGTTTTATAATTCAACTGATTGATACTTTTTGTATCTTTGTCGTAGTCTCGTAGACATTCATAATTAGAATCATCTCTCTTTCGCTATATATATATATATATTCTCAAGCAAGATTGATGATTTATTCCTGATTAGGCATTCAGGATTCAAGGATTTGGCATTTTTCTAAACAAAAAGAACTTTAACCAAAGCATGATAAAGATTTTATGCACAGTTAAATGTGATAGGGCATGATTAGATTATTAACTGAAACTAAATGGTAGATTAACTCTGCCCAAAAAAAAATTGATAAAAGCAATTCGAGTAGGAAACTAAAGTTCTGGAATCAAACTTGGATTGGCTTTTAGCGATTTCTTGGTCACATGCAAATCCCTAGTCTTCAAAATTTTAAACAAACTAATTCTTGATCCGTGTTTTGTACGGTTCTACTCTTTATTTTTTAAATCTTATAAGAAGTATTATTTTGCATTAGATATTTGGTTTAATAAACCTATCTTACATTCATAACTTGTCCAAGGACGCAATCCTTAAACATTCAACCTAAATATATATTATTAAGAAATACAAATTTTAAAACTTAAATAGATTTTAATAGTTCATCATTTGAAAATATTTCATGGTAAATTTTTGCATTGTCAATTGCATTATCAAGAAATTTAATATACCTTTAAAATTTTTTAGATTATTAAATTAAAATGTTTAGAGATTAGCATATCCTGTCAATGGACCATGACCCCGCAAATAGATGTAACCAAAAAAAAAAAAAAAAAAATAGTACGTTTAGTTCAATTTCACCACTTTTGAAGAAAAAGTTTTGTACATGGCTTATTGTACATTCATTTAGTGATTAACAAACTATAAATTATTTGATCTTTTTAGAACTCAAAAGATCAAATAATTTATAGTTTGTTAATCACTAAATGAATGTACAATAAGCCATGTACAAAACTTTTTCTACTTTTGAGTTCTAAAAAGATCAAACAATTTATAGTTTGTTAATCACTAAATGAATGTTAAAAGTATCAAGTCAATCAATTGTTACAAAAATATATTCCAAAAGATACATTGATATACATTTTTTCATTCCAAACAACTATACAAATATTTTAATTTTTCTTGGGCTTAAGAACCACATATCATATGACTTGGAGACTTGCTTTTTTTACTATTAACTCTGACTTGGATTAATGATCACCACCAACACCAATACCACTATTCTCATCTCTCTTCCACCTAACCATACTCCTTGCATTAGGATTCCTGAAGAGGAAAAAAAAAATACAATTCAGCAATTTAATTAAACAATTACTAGTATACATCTAAAAATACAATTCAACAAAGACTACTTATTCTTTTGGCATAAAACCTAAATTTATGGTGTTCAAAAAAGATGGTTTTAGTGCAGTTTGAATAGTATTCAACAAAGTCAACTAGAGGCTTTTGAAGAAGGAAACTCAAAAAGAAGAAAATAATGAAGAATGAGAAAGGGACTAGTCACCAATGTTGTTGACACAATATTGGTTTTGGTACCCAGAAGAGCAAATGGAGGGAATCAATGGTATCCCAAAAACCCTAGGATGACATTATAAAATGGATTAGTAGCCAACAGTGAAAGACATTCAGCCACAGTCCATTAAAGTAAAAATACTTGAGAAAACTCTGCCAAAAATTCAAAAAGAGAGAAAAGAGAGGGAAAACAGCGTCCGGGATCCTCAGACAGCCACTAGAGAACATACTTGGATTCAAGGGGATTCAAATTTCACAAGTCTTAGAGGCCTGAAGAGCCATCTAAGTCTGTGATTTTTGAATTTATTTGAACCTTATAACATGTCCTAGTGACCGTGATGTATCATAAAAATTAAAAGAATACAATGAAGTATTTCACGTTCTTTTAAGGACCCCTGACGTCTTTTACATTATTTTCTTTTCTTTTTCTTCTTTACTTCGCTCTTTATTGTTCCTTGTTGTTCAATACATATGTGCTTGTTGTATGTTAGTGTGTATGTGTTGTAGGATCCACGCTTTGTACACCACTTGGTTCAAAATCAGCCCACTTTAGCTGCGGTGAACCAAGCCTAGTCCCTTAAAGTTTAAAACATTAGGCCCAAGATCCTTGTTCCTCAACTTGGGCCTGTGTGCTGTTTTACAAAAAAAGAACCCACACAGACTTAAAAACCATAATTGAGCCAAGTAATTTTACCAAATTGCAGAATTTTTTATTTTTATTTTTTATTTTTTATTTTTTGTGGATAAAACATGAACTTAATTGTTGTTATCAACTTTTCCTCTTACCCTTTAGCAGCTTTTAGGATAGACACAAAAACTTAATTAAAGATAAATAGATGATCCATTCACATATTTATCTTTAATTAAAGTCTTATTTTTTTAAGCCAACTCTCATATTGTTTGTGTTGTGAAAAATCCATTCATCTTATGATGCCTTTTATCTTTTAATATTGGATAAATATGGATTTGTTGTTGATAGACTAGGAAATTGGAAGTGAGGCCAATATGTTGCAAACTTGGATCTGCCACTCCACTTTTGTTAGCTATATACACACACACACCATTGTTATTCTTGACAAATCCTCCTAGTGTTGTGTGATACCGTTATACCATTACCTCACGGGCACATCATATGGTATAGTATAAAAATTTCTTTGACGCGATATTTTATTTGTAGCAATATTATGTACTATTTATCTTTTCTTTCTTTTTATTTTTTTATTTCATTAATGTTCATTTAATGTAGATTCAGGAGCGGCCTACTATTTATCTTTTCTTTCTTTTTTTTTTCTTTTTTTTTTTCTTGGATTTCTTTTTCGCACACCCGTAGGTCGGGTAACTCTCTTGCTCATAATTTAGCTCAGTACGCAAGACATATTGACTCTCACAATGTGAATGGAGGATGTTCCACCACAACTTCATCATGCCCTTGTAACCGACTTTGGATGATTTAATAAAGTTTCTTCGAGGTCTTGATTCTCAAAAAAAAAAAAAAAAAAAATGCACTTATTAATGGCATTGTTCAAAGGGGTTGGATGCTTTGTTGGTAACTAAGTCAATTTATATATTTTCTTAATATATGATTGTAGGGACATTGGGCCTCGAAGCCCATTATTTATGCATATAATGGACCTAAGGCCCAAGCCGAGGACTGGAAGCATCCGAGGGGGAGTAAACGCTGTCAAAAGAACCCATGTTAGCAAACGGAGAAGTCAATTAGATCATAACGGCCTAGGGGGTTGTGCCGAGGATAAGAGACTCCTCGGCTAACCGAAGTTGAGGTCTGTAGATGTGGCCTGCCATCCAAGGGAACGTTATAGAAACACTCAGTTAATACGGATAAGCACTATGGGAGCTCAGGACAGGGAAGTGTCCTAAAATATCTAAGAAGAAAGCTACTACCTCTGCATTAAATGCACTGCAACTAACTCCCTAACCGCATTAATGTGGAGGTGATACCTGAATAGTAGATTTCAACCTTATAGCTACTACATGAAGACTTATGGGAGGTGCTGATGAGAGGTGCTGATGGGACAAGTACCAACACCAACTATCTAGCATGCACGTGGAAAATAAGGATGAAAAGGAAATACAGTATAAAAGAAGGTGGAGGCAACAAGAAAAGGGGATCAGAAAATAAAGGAAGAAACACTGTAGCAATCTAGAACCAAACTTGTAACCACATTTAAGAGCATTATATAAGAACCAGTCTTCTTGGACATTGTCGAGGACATTTTTTCTTCAGTTTAAACTTGTCTATCTTCACTCTTTTGTCACCAATCTACTTAACTTGTTGTTCGATTAACTAAAGCCTAGTTTTTTAACTCATTTCTCTACAAATTCATTGTTTTGGGCTTTTTGGGCCTAAGTCCATTCACATTTTGGACTAGGAATTCAAATCTGGTCCTTACAACGATTATATATGATTTCTTTTGATCTTATTCTCCAATTATTTCTAAACTTTAAAAAACAAAAAAATAAAAAATAAAAAAACAAAAAAACTAATTTGATTACAATTTGAATTATTCATCTAATAAAATTTCTTTTTATCATCAATTTAAAACTCAAGTCTGGAAGTCTTTCAATAATTTATAATTACATTGTGCAACCATTTTTGATAGTTGTTTGACACCACACAAAGATTGCTGAGGCTTAAAAAATCTTCACAATTTAAACCACTAGATAATAGTTGTAATACTATGGTTTGGGGGAGGGGGGGGGGGGATTTTTATCATTTAGTGATTTTTTTTTTTTTGTTCATTTTAATTAGTCCTAAAGTATTTTGGTAATTTTTGAGGTCTTGGGGTATGTTGGACATTCTGAGAATATTTTGGTCATTTTTTAGTTCTAGGGGCGTTTGTGTCATTTTGAGTATTTAGGGATATTTTGGTCATTAGGGTGTTAGTTTTCTACATTGGAGTATATAAAATAAAAACAAAAAGGACTAAACTTTGTGGTTTTGTATTTAGAAAACACCTACAGAAGCAAAAAAGAAGAAGAAGTATATTGTAGCAATTGGAAAACCACTCCAAAAAAAATAAAAATTGTAGCGGTTGTAAAAAAGCCGCTACTACAAAGAGACTTATAGTTGCATTTGAAAATTTGCTACAATAAACCCTCTCTAGTAGCATTTTTTTGTAAGCGCTACAAAAAAGACCATTGTTATAACTCATCTTTTTTGTAGTGACCCCACCTCAATTTGAAAATATACTAAAAATAAAAGTAGACATGCTTTAATCACTTTTTTTTTTTTTTTGATGTGAAGACTGCAATTTTATTCAAATAACAGAATCAAATACAGAATTTTGGATGAGAGCTTGTTTAATGAGACAAGAATTCTCTTCAATCCATACATAAGAATCATCAATGCTAAGAGCATGTTTTGCTAAAAGATGGGTAAGTTTATTTCCTTGCCTCCTTACATGCGAAATAGTAACCAGGCGGAACTCAGTACATAAAATCTGTATTCCAAGGATCAGTGAAGCCACTGTTGAAGGTGGATGGGATAGACCACAGATAGCTTAAACCCCTTCAAGAACAAATTCTTGGAAACCTGTGTCCCTAGCAAATTGGAAACCAGCTTCAAAAGTTTTTGCCTCCGCTTCTAACGAGCCCAAAGGTGCATGAATTCTCTTGCTCAAAGCTGCTACAACTCTGCCTTTGTCAGCCTAGATAACTACACCCATGCCCACTAAACTATGGTGTTTGCATATTGCTCCATCCACGTTGATCTTAAACACAGGAGACGGTGGTGGAGTCCAATTAGAGTTAAGTACCTCGGGAATAACTGGTGTGGAGCACGTTGTAATTGAGTAGTCGCCCAGGTATTGTGTTGCCCATTGGACTAAAGCTTCCGGGCTTTTCCTTATAACTCCATGTTGAACCCCATTCTGATTACACCACATAGACCAAGCGATAGTGACCACCAAAGTAGCCTTAACATCAGGAAAGGTTTAACCAATTTCCCAAATTGCCCACTGCTGATTTTAACCCCTTTGTTTAAAAGACAGATTACACGGTGCAGCCCCAAAAACAGATCAAATCTACGGAGCTCCCTTTGCAGTTGCTAAAGTTTTCTTCTTTCTTTTTGGGATTCTCGCATTTTTATTCTTATGTTCTCTTTCTTCTTCTTCTTCTTCTTGTAGAAGAGATATGTTGGTGGGTAAAGATATATTTGCTGGGGAATTGGGAAGAAATGGGTGGATGAGAAAAAAGAGTAAAAAGTAAAATAAAAAGTGGGTTAAGTGGTATATGTCATATGTGTCACATCATGTAAGGAGATATATAAAAATAAAAATTACAATTGTGTCAGTACACAACAAATTATCACAATATTTTTTACAACCATTGATGTGTCAAATATTTCATATGTAAAAAAATAATAATAATAATAAATTAATTAATTAATAAAATATTATACTAGGATTGACCACAACTAAAAATAAAAAGCATTGTGAAAATATTGGGCATTCTATTGTCTCCCTAATTTTTTTTTTTTTTTTTTTTTTTAAGTTAGTGCTATTCCTCTTTAGAAAAAAAATAGTGATACTCACACAATATATATTTTCTTAACAATTTCATAAAAAAGTTTTCAAAGTAAGTTGTTATTAGTTCTCATCTAGACTTACTATTGATATTATTATCATTTTATCTACCATTAAAAATTTGTCATATAAATTTTAATGTGAAGTTTTTGTGAAAATGTTGTGTGCATAACTTTCATGAAGGGAAAAAATAATTTTAAAAAAGTCGTTACTATACAATAATAATGAGTATAATAATTACAAAAAGAAAAATATAAGTCTCAATAAATACTTATTGCAAAGATTTATACAACCAAAATTATTAAGTTTAAAAATAACGATGGTGCATTCCACTCTAATAAGACATTAGTTAAAATTTTTATTTTTATAATTTTAAATTATTAATTATTTACTTATGATGTTATCGGTTCGACTATCAGTTTACCTTGATCTGACAAAAAAAACCAAAAATCACTCCATTTTTTTAGTTCTGCAACTGATCCGGTTTTTAAAACCATGAAATTGTGCCCTTCATGTTCATATATATTTTTATCACTCTCTCAACACAACTTATAACACAACTCAAAGTTGTAACCTGTGTTAGCTAGCAGAAATGGAGAAGGAAACGAATATTGCCTACAACGCTCATTGTTTGGTGTTATCCTATCCAACCCAAGGCCACCTTAATCCTATGCACGAGTTCTCAAAGTGTTTGAAGCACAAAGGAGTCAAAGTTACTTATGATGTTATCGTTCGACTATCAGTTTACCTTGATCTGACAAAAAAAAAACCAAAAATCACTCCATTTTTTTAGTTCTGGCAACTGATCCGGTTTTTAAAACCATGAAATTGTGCCCTTCATGTTCATATATATTTTTATCACTCTCTCAACACAACTTATAACACAACTCAAAGTTGTAACCTGTGTTAGCTAGCAGAAATGGAGAAGGAAACGAATATTGCCTACAACGCTCATTGTTTGGTGTTATCCTATCCAACCCAAGGCCACCTTAATCCTATGCACGAGTTCTCAAAGTGTTTGAAGCACAAAGGAGTCAAAGTTACTTATGATGTTATCGGTTCGACTATCAGTTTACCTTGATCTGACAAAAAAAACCAAAAATCACTCCATTTTTTTAGTTCTGCAACTGATCCGGTTTTTAAAACCATGAAATTGTGCCCTTCATGTTCATATATATTTTTATCACTCTCTCAACACAACTTATAACACAACTCAAAGTTGTAACCTGTGTTAGCTAGCAGAAATGGAGAAGGAAACGAATATTGCCTACAACGCTCATTGTTTGGTGTTATCCTATCCAACCCAAGGCCACCTTAATCCTATGCACGAGATCTCAAAGTGTTTGAAGCACAAAGGAGTCAAAGTTACTTATGATGTTATCGGTTCAACTATCAATTTACCCTGATCTGACAAAAAAAAACCGAAAATCACTCAATTTTTTCAGTTTTGCAACTAATCCGGTTTTTAAAACCATGAAATTGTGACTTTCATGTTCATATATATTTTTATCACTCTCTCAACACAACTTATAACACAGCTCAAAGTTGTAACCTGTGTTAGCTAGCAGAAATGGAGAAGGAAACGAATATTGCCTACAACGCTCATTGTTTGGTGTTATCCTATCCAACCCAAGGCCACCTTAATCCTATGCACGAGTTCTCGAAGTGTTTGAAGCACAAAGGAGTCAAAGTTACTCTAGTTATCACACGCCCCATGTCCAAAACCATTCACAAAGAAGCTAGCTCCATTGCCTTAGAGACCATCTCTGATGGCTTTGATGAAGGTGGGATTGCTCATGCAGAGAGCATCCAGGCCTATTTGGAGCGATTTTGGCAAGTGGGGTCACAAACTCTGGCTGAGCTCCTTGAGAAGCTTTCTAGTTCTAGTTCAGGCAACCCTGTTGATTGTATTGTTTATGATGCTTTCTTGCCATGGGCTCTCGACGTAGCCAAAAAGTTTGGCTTAGTTGGTGCATTTTTTTTTCACTCAATCTTGTGATGTTGATAATATATACTACCATGTCCATAAGGGGTTGTTCAAACTCCCTCTTTCAAAGCCAGAAATTTTGCTTCCAGGGTTGCCACCACTTCAACCTCAGGACATGCCATCTTTAATTTATGTTAGAAACTGAAAGAATATGGACAAACAACCAACATGAGCATGTCCCTCTATTTGCCTCAGATTGTAATATCTAGGAGTTATGGAGTAATGGTGTTAGATCATTACACTACCCCACTAAGTCCACTATCCCACTTAATATTAATGGAGTGGTGTGTATATAAACATCAAGAATGGTACCTATTGAGGCATGAACGAATTCTACATTTTCTCATAGTGTTTACAAAGTGTTGTGAGGCTCTTAGGTTGTGGGTTATGTTTGCATCACTCTAGTAATGTGAAACACCGCCGGAAAAACGTTTTGGTTTATGGATTATACAAACTGGAACTTAGAACGTGTTTGAACAGCTGGTCTAAGTGGAGGCTGGCTCTAGACAGCATAGAACAATCTCAAGTGATCATCAGTTTAGACCAAGAGAGGTATGCCGAAAAAACCGATTAGTTATATTCCGCTGCTAGTTTCTATTTCTTACATTGGTATCAGAGCGTTTATAGGTTGTTCTCAATTTCATAGGCATATATGATTAGTTCTTAATGCGTTTTATGCTTCTATGGTATGCTATGAATTTCTATGCACCTCACATTGCCTTCAATGACAAGTTTTGATTCTGAGCATTTCATGCCTTGAAATTAATATATGTTGTTTATATTACATGTATTAATACCTACCTTAAGTTTCGTAGCAAATCTCTAAGTGTGTCATGAGATATAATTTAACAAAACTTAGAACACCGAAACTTTAAGGACAAAACCGCTTTTATATGATTTCTATTTGCAAAACATGATTTCGTATTATGAATCTATGTGTTATAAGCTTTAAATTGGTATATGATACGTTAAAAATGGACTTGAAATGAAGAAGATATGAAACTTTCAAATTTATATCCGAAACTTGTATTTTACCGAAAGATAACTAATGCGGGAGGTTGAAGACAACCATGTGGGCTTGTGGCAGTTCCACTTGCATTAAGGCCTAAAGTGACAGCCAATCAAAAATCACAAGAGGGTCCCATAGATGTTTGTTTTATTTAAAAAGAAAAAAGAAAAAATTATTATACACGTGCACCACACTTTTGAAAGTAGTGTAAATGTATAGTGCCTGTGCCATTTTTTTAGGGATCCTTGTCTCTTGTGAATTGTTTTTTTTTTTTTTTTTTCCTTTAAATAAGCCTACTGCATCGAACGTGCCAGGTTATCGAAAAAAAATATATATATATATATAATATGTATGTATAACATTTAAAAGCATGACAACGTGAATATGTTTCTAAATAATGTTTCTAGTTTAAATAACATGAAGATGAAAGATTCATTATTCTTAGATTTAAAGAGTTGCTACATTTTACAAATGATGATACAATTTCTAGTTGTAGATATCTTAAAATATTTGTATGAATATCAATTGATATTGGGAAATTCTTAAATGCTATGGAATTGATATATTTCTAAATTGTTTAATTCTATGATTATTTCTTAGTGAATATCATTTAAAGATATTTACACAACGTTAAATATTATATTTAACGCGACAAGAATATTATTTTTTAGTGAAATAATGAGATGTCTATATGAATTGTTCTCATGAGTTTAAATTGTGATAACATGTTTGGCTTAATAGTTATTGATAATATTGGTGAATTATTTTCAATATATATATTTTGTAATTATATGTTTAGAATTGAAATATGGAATAGTGGGAGTATGATTGAGTTGTGTTATCTCACATACATAATTATGCACGAATAGATTAAAATTAAGCTTAGTAATAAACACTAGTGGCGCAAGAGATGATTAAGAAGCTTAACGATTTTCAATCTTGTGAGTGTGTTGATTATCTAAGTTTATTTTAGATCGAACGTCAAATTTTTGAAATGTGTGTGTAAGTCCCATTTGTGAATTTTGTAGTGAAATGGCTTCAAAGGTATAGTTGCTGATCTCAATAATGGAGAGAAACTGGATGGTGAAAATTATAATATTTGGCACCGCAAAATCCAGTATGTGTTGAATGAACAAGAAGTCCTAGAGACTCTAACTCATTTGTTGAGTAAACCCGATGAGGGGGGCACTGAGCAACACCAATGTGATCTTGCTGCCTATGAAAGTTGGCATAAGAAGGATTTGTGTGTGCACTTTACAATGTTGAGCAGCATGCACAATGACTTGATTGGTGAATTTGAGTAGTATACAACTGCACAAGACATGTGGAAAGCTCTAAAGCTAAGATATAGAGGGACATCAGCCACTAGACTGCATGGCTTAACAATGAAATTTGATTCATATAAGATGCGCTTTGAACATATGATGAAGCAGCATCTTAGGGCGATGTCCTCCATGATTCAAGAGATCAAATCAATTGGAAACAATCTTATTGATGAACAACAAGTCCAGGTAGCGATTCGTTCACTACCAAGTTCATGGGAGACGACGTGTCAAAACTTGACACATAATGAGAACATTAAAACATTTGATGATGTGGCTCGTCACTTGGAACTTGAAGCTGAGCACCTTGAAGCAGCCAAGCCGATTAGTTCTATGCACATGGCTGAGACTAGCTTGCGTAAGGCATCTAGGCCTAAACACAAACAACCTGATTATGCTCCTGGACAAGAGAGACCTAATGGGCCACCGCCTAAGAAGGCTAAGTTTGTCAAGCGCAAAACTAGAGGAAAGCACACAAAGAAGGAAAAGTCTAAGTTGACTTGTTATAATTGCGGAAAGAAATGACATTTTGCTCATGAATGCACTGAGCCAAAAAAGGTAACACCTAATTCTACATCTCACCATGTTTTTGTAATTAGTCATGTCCTTGTTGCTAATTCTGCTCCTATGTGGACTGTAGACTTAACGGCAACAGAACATGTAGTGAGAGATAGAGTGGGATTTATGGAGTACCGCTAGATCCCTGTTGGGTGTAGCTACATCAAGGTGGGAAACGGAGCTAGTGTGGAGGTACTTAGAGTTGGTACTTACAAGCTAAAATTGCAAGGTGGTCACACTCTGTATGCTCCAGAGAACTTACTTTCCGTAGTTACTTTGTTAAAACTTGGTTTCCGGTTTATTTTTGAGAATAATTANTTTCAGTTTAAGCAAAATAAGCGGATTCTAAACAAAACACTGGTTGTTCAATTCATTTTAGGAGGGCTAAAAGCTTTTTAAGCTAATTGGTTGGCACTTCTTGATGTTTTTAATGAAAATATCTAGAATTCAAGTTCCTTCACGTACAACTACTTATTGAATAATTAAAAAAATAAGTATATTTTTTAGGATGAGAGTAACTCTAATTTCTGGTGAACAAATTTTATTTTTAGGTCTAATATTTCAAGGAAAAGTTATTAAAATATATATGCATTATGGAAAATTTAAATTATTTTTTTGGGAGAGGGGGGGAAGGTAGATCTGCCCAGTTTCTGAAAAATTATCTACATATATGACTCGGCCTCTTAAAATTTTTGCGAGTCAAGTTAATCCATGTATTCTCAAAACATTTTATTTTGGTTTTGGTTTTTCTCTCTCTTGTATCATTTGTTGATATCCTATTAAGTATTAAAATGATAATCAAAATGGTAATAACATTTTTTTTTGCCATGCCATATGTTTGAGTTTGAAAATCTATCTTTCCTTCTCATGCTATCTACCTATGGAGGGGAAAAAAACACAATTTCAAAACTAAAAAATAACTAGTAATACATTTCTGAAGTATCTTGGATCTGTTATTCTTGTTTGATAATCAAAAGGAGAAAACTGCTTTTGGAAGCGAAAAGTGACAAAAGACAACGTTACAAAGATGCTTTGTATTTTAGAACTGGTTAGCATCAAAAGAGCTAATAGAGGTTTATTTTATAATTTATAAATACTTTTTTCTCATACTAGAATATACAAGAAATAAAATTAATGATCAATGTTTATTTATTTAACTATTAATATGGAAATTATCCCAAAATATATATATATATATATGGAGAAGAATGGATGTCATTACCAACTAAAATTTGTTATAATTAGATTATAAAAAATAATTTTGATATAATTATTATTTAGTTTTTCAATATTTTTGGAGTCTTATAGTATCTTCTTTTATTGGCAAAATGCAAATAACAACTTTTAAGTCTGATCAATTATCATTTTAGTCACGTAAGTTTCATTTTTATCATTTTAGTCCATTAACTTTGCTTTAGTTGTCAATGTTAGTCTTTTTGTCATAAACTACCCTTAACCATTAAAAAGTAAAATTTTTAATATGAAAATTTTATTAATTTTTATCCAAAAAAATCATAAACATCAACAATAGTAATTTTAGGCAAGATTATGGAACACCCAGCAATTTGATCACACAGCAGATTCACCCAACAAATTGAAAAAACTCAAAATACTCCGTATACCATTTTTGCAATCTTGAAGAGAATTACATCTACCCAAAATTAAAAAGTCAAGATAACTCAAATAGGAATTAGGAAATAATAAAACCTGAGAGAAACGGATCAGTTGATAAATAGAGAAAAAAAAAAAAAAAAAAAAGAGAATATGGGGAAAAAAATGGAAGCTACTTTTGGATCTTTGGACACCAAACAAGTTGGTTAAGCAAGGCGAATACATTCCAAGCTCATTTTTTGCAGAAGCTTCACCGTGAATAGGTAAACCTCCTATATAAGCCTATGATCAAATTACAAAATTTAACCAACAAAATAGGTAGAACTTGCAATGCTACATAAAAAAGAAAAGACAAGCAAAATAATTCCAAGGAAACAAACAGAGCATAAGCTAAGAAAGAAAAAGAACATAGAGAGTTTACTTTGAGAGAATTAATGTAACGATCCAAGGAAAAGTGCTAGCCACATCTGTGCTATACCTCAAAAGGCAAAGTCAAAATTGAGGCTCATTGTAGCTGTTAATAAAGCTCAAATCTACCCAGTAGATACCCGATGTGGGACTCATCACACACGCACACACATTACACAATCAATCAAATTGGGACATTACAATCTCCCCCCACTTAAATCCCTAACGTCTTTATTAGGGCCCATTTTGTCGAGTAGTGTATTCGAGTTGGGCCGGCTCTAATACCATATGTAACAACTCAAGGAAAAGTGCTAGCCACATCTGTATTATACCTCAAAAAGACTAGTCACAATTGAGGCTCTTTGTAGTTGTTAATAAAGCCCAAATCTACCCAGTAAATACCCGATGTGGGACTCATCACACACCCACACACATCACACAATCAATCAAATTGGGGCATCACAATTAAAGCCCTTCTTGAGATTGATTTCAAGCTCCATCATGGTGGTGGCCTCACTGGCTATAATCACAGCGACCATGACGTGTGTGGTAGCAATGACAATTGAGTTAGGTTTCTTCTACAGAAAATTCATCGAGTTGGTGGCCCATAAAGGCCTGAGTTTGGGCAAGCTAGTCATTCGACAAGAAGAGACTTTACAAGTTAAGATAACTGGAACCCACAACAATTGATCAAACTTAAATGATATAATTTGTATTTTTACCTATTTTATTTTGTTGGAGAGAGAATATCTTGGGGAGCCTCTAACTGAGTGGTTATATAAAATATAAGATACCACTTAACTCGAAAACTTAAATTTATGAGTTTGATCTAATTATATTATATTAACAACTCACTCTAACTCCTCATTCTCATCAATAATTAAAAAAAAAAAAAAAACTCACTATTTTCATTATTATTCAATGTTAGACATCCATGATAATTGTTGCCTTCCATTATTATTGTTAAATTAGCATGTAACTCATGCAAACATATGGATGCATTTAAAATTAAATATAATTTTTATTATAAAAGTATAAATAATTATTCAAATTATTAAAAAATAATAGCATATAACACATGCATATGTATAGATACATTTAAAATTAAATACAATTTTTATCATAAAAATATAGATGATATGGTAGTTAAAAGCAAGGAAGCTTAGAAACATCTAGAGGATTTGTATGAAGTGTTCGAAGTTTTAAGAAAACATCGTTTGAGGTTAAATGCCTCGAAGTGTGCATTTGGCATTGGTTCGGGAAAGTTCCTCAACTATATGATCACTCATTGAGGGATAGAAGTGAAACTCAACCAATTCACAGCTATACAATGTCTTCAACCTTTGAGGAATCCCAAAGAGGTACAATGCCTTACGGGAATGGTCGTGGCCATGAACCGATTCATCTCTAGATCAGCTGAACGCTGTAAGCCATTCTTCCAACTCCTGAAGAAATGGAGAGACTATATATGGACACCGAAATGTGAGAGGGAATTCCAAGGACTGAAAGAATACTTGACAAAGGCCCCAATACTCTCACGACCCAAGAGTGGAGAAAACTTGTACATGTATCTATTAGTATTAGACCAAGCTGCCAGCATAGTCCTTATCAGAATAGAGGAAGGGTTTCAAAACCAATGTATTATGTAAAAAAAAATATTACTCGAAGCTAAAGTGAGATACCTTCCCTTGGAAAAGATCACCCTGGTTCTAATGCATGCAACCAGATGGTTGCTGCATTATTTCCAGGCCCACACAATTATCGTCCTAACTAAATCCCCACTACAAGCACTTTTAAGAAGAGATGAATTCTCCGAGAGGATTGCTTAATGGGGAACTGCTTTGTGAGCCTATGATATCAAGTATTAGAACCACACATCAATTAAAGGATTTTATGGCAGAATTTACCCTGGAGAGCATAGGAAAGAATCTCGGCTTGAACCAAGTGTATGGTGTGATCTTGGATTCAAATCCATTGTAGGAAATTTACGTTGACAGAGCGTCCAACTCTCAAGGGTCTAGACTAGGAGTGGTCTTTATCTCCCTCGAGGGAATTTCTCTTGAATGATTGATAAGATTGGAGTTCTCAGCATCTAATAATGAGGCAGAATATGAGGCACTACTGTCTGGATTGAGAATGGCCAAACAAGATAAAACTTTTCTATGACTCTCAATTAGTTACCAATTAGGTTAATGGAGAGTTTAAAGCTTGGGATGAAAGGATGGTAAAATATTGGACCAAAGTGAAGGCATTACAAAAACAGTTCGAGCAAGTTTTTGTTATTTGAATACCTTGAGAAAACAACAATCATGTAGATTCTTTAGCAACTTTGGTCTTCTCGGTCAAAAGTTTATCACTTCGGGTAATCACTGTGGAGTCCTTAACTAAACCTAGCATGGACCACTAAGCTTTACAAATGCTCGTATACCGGTCCATACCTGCTATGTGTTCATCTAGAAGCAATAGGATTACTTTAGGAACTGCATGATGGAATTTGTGGTAGTCATACTGAAGGGCGGACCCTAGCTCACCGAGCAATCACACAAGGATATTGGTGGCCAAACATTCAAAGGAGCTCCCAAAAATACACCAAGAAATGTGATCAATGCCAAAGATATGCTCCCAACATACACCAGCCAGGTGGGTTTTTGAATCCATTAACAAGTCTGTGGCCTTTTGCCCAATGGAGGCTAGATATAGTGAGACCTTTCCCTAGGGCCACGAGAAACCGAAGATGGTTGTTGGTAGTTATTGATTACTTCACTAGATGAGTTGAGCTGAGCTGCGGCCCAATGTCAAAGACTCTAATGTAAAATGCTATATGTGGAAGAATAGAGTGGCTAGATTTAGCGTCCCTCAAACCTTGATATCAGACAATGGATTGCAGTTTGACAACAAAATATTTCATAGATATTGCAGTGAATTGGGAATCACCAACTAATACTCAACCCCAACCTACCCACAGGGCAATGGACAAGCTGAAGTTACCAACAAAACAATTATTAATGGTCTAAAGAAGAGATTGGATGAATCTAAAAGGAGGTGGATCGAGGAACTTTCGAGTGTGCTATAGGCTTTTACAACAACCCCGAGGAGATCCACTAGAAAAACCCCCTTTTTCTATGACTTATGGATTGGAAGTTGTAATACCTATAGAGGTTAGAATGCCAATCTCTAGAACAAATGATTTTGAATCAAAAAGCAACCACTTAACACTATCCAAGAAGCTAGACATGGTAGAAGAAAATAGAGAGGTTGCAATGATCAAGTTAGCTAAATACCAACAAATGATCAGCTGTGGTTATAACAAGAATGTGAAGGCTCGAAAGTTTGTCCTTGGAGACTTGGTACTTAGGAAAGTTATAAGGAACACCAGATATCTGAGCTTGGGAAAGTTAGGTCCAACTTAGGAAGGTCCATATAGGGTCACATCAATTGCTAGAAAATGAGCTTATATACTAGAATACTTAGATGAAAACCCGGTCCTTCAACTGTGGAATGTATATAACGTAAGGAAGTACTTTTACTAATAAATTTTTCTTTCTTTTGTACAAGTGATTTTTCTTTCCGTGCATGCCCCAAAATTACAGAAAGATGTGGAAAACAATAGCTCGAATCGTGAAAACCCTAGGATACAAGACCATGTCTTTACCTCGGGTGTATCCTAAATAGAACTCTCTACTCAATTTTATCCCAAGGTAATTTGGAGAAGAGGGAAATAAGGATGTGGCCAAAAGGATGGACACTCAAGCCCACTGAGGCCATAAATCATAAGCATTCATACTTGCATCAAACGGTAATAAAAAATAAGATAACACTTGCAAAAATTGAATCTTGTAAAAATTATGTAACCATGAAAAAGATACTACATTCATTAAAGTAAAGATAGTTTCGAAGGGATACAAGATAACAAACATAAAACCCTTACAACAAATATACGTTAAAAACCCTTAAAAAATTTTACAAATTTATAAAATTAAAAGAACTATCATGAAGTAGGCTAACCCCCCCTCCCCGGCGCCCCCATCTTGAACTTTTGGATCCTCATCTCAAGTTTCTGGAGCTTCCTCTTCAGCCACCGAACCCCCCCTGTCACCTTTGGTGACAGCTAGCACAATAGGAAGATAATTGTTTGGAATGGGTATCTCCTCCTCATTCCGAAGAACTAAATCAGCAACTACCTCTTGTTTGTCCAAAGCACTGGTCCATCCTTCCACAAACGCTTGAAAGAAAGATTTGCAGACCAATGGCCGGAGATACTCCTTGGTGAACTCTTCACCATCCAATAGGCCTTCTAAAGTTCATCACCATGAGCAATGATCCTCCCCTCCAGCTCGGCATTTTTCTCTAATGACTTCTTAACTGCATCCCAGGCCTCCACCATGCCTTGATAAGTCTGTAAATAACAATCAGCATTAGAAGTGTACAAAAATAATGACAGTAATAATAATGGTATGAGAAACATTAGCAAATAGGACAACAAATGAAAAATAAGATAAAACGAAATTAGCCTAATTAATACCAACCAGTACCACATTCCTCTTCAAGGCTAAAAGCATCCCCTCCGCTTCCATTGTCTTCCAGTTCTCCATATCTGTAGGAAGAAAAAGGGCATTTCACATAATCAGCCTCTTTGCCGACGTGCCTGTCTGCCCAAGGCCTAACACCCTTGGTAGATGGAAGAGGAGCTCCCTCCATGAAAAAATCACATGTGTAAAGGGGAGGATCAGGCTCGGATGACCCTCTACCATCCAGGGAATCTTCAACACTCATTATTTGCAAAGGATTAGTAAGAGGCCAAACTAGTGCCATTGACATGGCCATCGGGACATTAGTATGAAGAGTTTTGCCATTCTTTGATAGGACCTCACCTTGGGAACCCCCAAGAGGCCTTTTAGCTTTAGGATCAACCTTAGGAATAGTCATAGAGGCAGCCCTTGAAACTTCGGTTCTCGAAGCTCCAAGGAGGTCAAAAATATCTGAAATCACCATTTGATAAGAAATCTCCAAACCCAGACTTTCACGGGGAATCACCTCATAAAAGATGAAAGTGAATCCTGGAGGGGCTTTTGGAATAACTGGAACTAAGAATGGTACGGCCATGGACACTTAGAGATCCATGTTTGTGAAAGGAGGAGGGGAATCACTATGCCATGAACATTTCTCCAGCTCTTCAATCTCCACTAGTGATGGATAGAAGTTCTTCAAACATACGTCGATATGGGGCAGTTGATAATCACCCTTTCTGATTATGTCTTGTCCTTTTTGAAAACAAGGGTACATGGGCTTGTATCCGAGAATCAAATGAGTAGCTCGGAGTTGGCCATCCATATGAATGTAGATCTCGGACCAAAGCAAATTGTTAAGTTGGTTAACTTCAACAAGATTAATGTTCCTCTCGTGGGAATGCAGGTCTGCAAATAAGGAAACATATTTGCAAATTTAATAATAATAGTAATAGATAGATAAAAACAAAAAAGGAAAAAAATGATGATGAGTGAATGAAAATCCTACAGACCTGGATGTTTGTAGGGTAAGAGAGATGATCAGATTGCCAATTCCTTGAGATAACGAGGTAGCCCCCATCCGTAAGTTTGTTAGAGTCAAGTAGGCAAGAGATCATCTTAATTGGCCTGTGGCAGGCCTTGAGATTCCACCTCGATCTAGAGGCCTCAAATTTACGACTACTTTGTAAGTTATAACATAATTGATGTCATGGAGAGTAAGATTCAAGCCTAACTGTTTGTTCAATGTTTCTACAACATTGACTACCCGAAAAACGTTGGGTACACATTGGTCAGGACAATTTAAAATATCTAAGAAAGTTTACTAAAAGATCATTCATCGGTATCTGAACCCTTCCTTTATGAAAGCAATCAATGGGATAACTACCCTTCCAAAGCCTCTATTTGTGGCCTAATTTCTTCATCTTCAGGGCAAGCTTACTCATAGTATTGACTAAGAAGACGAAGAAAGGAAACGAAAGCCAAAAAAAAAAAAAAAGGGAAACAAAAAGAATAAGAACTAAGGGACTTACAAGAAAACAGAGTATCAAATCCTAACTAGAGTGTGAAGAGGCAAAATTTCTTCAAATAAAGAAAGGAAGGAAGCAGAGTGAAAGTGACAAAAAATGGGTAAAAGGGGTCTTAAATAGTAGAAGGGCGGGAAAAATTTTGCTCCACCTCTTGGTTTTCCCTCCATTACACGCTCCATCTTTTGACACCACTGCACGGATGCTGACAAGTGGCGTGGCAGTTCAAAAACTGAAAGAACATTCTAAATCCCATTTAATGCAGAAACAGCTGCATTCCCATCAATGTCAAACAAAGATCTCAAGGTAACCCCCAAGATAAGACCATGATCTCATCACATGAAGTTAATGGGCATGAGATCATGGGGGGCTATTGTAGTGAGACAAATAGTGGACCTTAATGTAATGAGATAAATACTGGGTCCATTTCAACATAGGTTCAAATAGTGAAAACAAATCCAACACTGACTGGCCCATACTGGAAATATACGTGGGTCCTTAGATTGTTGATCAGGCTTAGTGACCTTATAGACCTTGTCCGAACCGTATCCATACTACTGAGGTAAATCCCAGAGAATGTACTTTTTTTCGAGATAGCTTTTTGATGTTTCTTGACAATTCCACAATTGTCTTCACATTAATGAAGATCACTTGCCTAGCACCACTGCATTTTTTGTAGAAGGACAAGTCTGAACAATAAAAAAAGCCCTTGAAGTCTCCATTCATGATGAAAAACCAAGAAAGAAGAGTCCGATAAGACCAGAAGTTATCCAGGTTGACCCTTAAACAATAAGGAAGATTCAAAAGTCTCCATTCATGATGAAAACCTAAGAAAGAAGAGCTCGATAAGGCTAGAAGTTATCTAGTTGGACTAAGACAAAATATGAAGAAGAAAGGGATGACTAATATAAAAGAGAAAGAAGAAAGAGAAGAGAAACAACACACAGAATATAGGAAGAGAGAAAACAATAAGAAAAACACTCAAGAGAGATCCATGTAACACATCATACTTGAATTAATGAAGTGATTTTGAGAATTTACGTTGTTCTTGTCCAAATTTCCCATTGTTGATCAATATAAACCCATAACATAAATTAATTGTATCACGTGTGTTGCTTAGTATCCTAATCCATAGAATTAGGGAATACGTTCCTATAAACATGAGTAGATTTTTATATTTCATAATATTCTCAAGTTATATATATATATATATATATAAACACACACTCAATTCCATCTTTGTATATTTAATTTTGTCCCTCATGGAGTCAAATTCTAGGTCGCGGTCCATTATGAGTTTTTAGAATCCTCTCGCACCCCAATATTTGTTATAAAAAATAATGAATTTATATAAAAAATTTAGATAATGCCCCCTAATTTTTATTTTTTTAATTGTATTATATTTATGTAAATCAGTACTGCATTATTTTTTCCTCTTATTACTCTAAAAATATGCATAGCCCATGAAACAAAAATGTATTCCAGGAATATGTGATTTATTTTTGAGGAACAATATATGAATTTATTTAAATGAGTAATGTGCCATTTTCTCTTCTTATTACTCTTATTACATTTATATTATACATAGCTCGTTAAGATAGAGATTATCAATATATATATGCTCCTAAAAATAGGTAAGTAAATCTATTTAATTGAAGCATTCTTTATTTTCCGAAAAGCTAGAAAAACTCTTTTTTTTTTTTTCTTTTTTTTAAATTGCATTAAGAGAATTAAAGATACTGACTTTATGCTTTTATTGTTCTATTGTTGACAGGGATGATGAACCTGAGTTTATCCAAAAAATTGTTAAGGATATTTCTGGAAAGAAATTGAACAGTACAAATGTAAGTATTGCTAAACATCCGGTTGGGATAGATTCTCACTTGCAAAACATCAACCGTCTTTTGGATATTGATCATTCAGAGGAGGTTCGCAAGGTTGGGATTTATGGATGTAAAGGAATCGGAAAGACAACAATCGCGAAAGCTATATATAACTGGCATGCTAGTCAATTTGATTGTTGTTGCTTTCTAATGGATGTTAGAGATAGGTCTAAAGATCAGTATCAAATTGTCAAACTACAGAAATTGCTTCTTCATGAGGTCTTAGGAGAGGATTTGGAATTGGGCAATATGGATAGAGGAAGCACTGTGATTAAGGAAAGGCTTTGCCATATAAAGGTACTCATTGTGATTGATGGTGTGGAGGATACAGATCCAAACCCTTTAGACAAATTGGCAGAAAAACTTGATTGGTTTGGTCCTGGAAGTAGAATAATTATAACGACGACAGATAAACATTTATTGGATACTCAGGATGTTCAATTAACCTATGAGATGAGTACAATGGATCGAATTGAAGCTATTCAACTTTTTAGTTGGCATGCTTTTAAAAGAAACAAGCCTATCCCGGATTACATGAAACTTGTAAATGTTGTAGTACGTTTCACTAAGGGCATTCCATCAGCTCTAGTAAAAATGGGTTCTGATTTGTGTTCTAGAAGCATGGATTACTGGGAAAGAAAATTACTTGGAAACAATGAAATTGAGCCAAAAGGTGAAAAAAGCACCATAATTTGGATTGTACTAAGTAAGTATGTCGAGACACATTATAATGATGAAACAAGAGAAATGCACCCTAATTTGCAAGAACTTTTCAAAGAAGCTTTGGAATTCCCTTCTGATGTGCACCCTAAGTTTGACATGAATATACTAAAGCAATGCGATGATGTAGATTGGAAAGATGACGATTTTGATTTACAAAAAATCAAATCTGAGCAATTTGATGATGAAGCCTCACATCCAGATTCTGATAGAACTCGAGATGATGAAATTGGCAAGCAAGGGGTGAAAGCTCGGCAAGGTCAAAGTGAAAACATATATGCTGGCAAAACTCGAGATTTTGGAAAGGGATGTCAATCGATGAATGCTTTCCAAGCTGGAACCGAAAACCCATATCATGGTGAACTTAGTGATGCTGCTGCTGCTAAGCAAGGTGGATTTGATAGCACAAATTATGGTGAACCTGGAGATGATGACACTGCTTGGAAAGGAGGAAACGGTAACACATACGATAGTAAACCTGAAGATAATGATGTTGTGTTGCAAGGTGGAACTGATGACTCATATGATGATCAACCTGTAGATGATGACGGTGCAGGTGGAAGGGACAACCTATATTATGGTGAACCCGGAGATGTTGACTCTGTTGGCCAATGTGGAACCGATGACCCATATTGTGGTGAACTTGAAGATGATGATGTTGTTGGGAAAGGTGGCAATGATAGCCCATATTATGGCGAACCTGGTGATGATGGCGTTGCTGAGTATGGTGGAAGTCATGGCCCATATGATAGTGAACCTGAAGATGATGATGCTGCTAGGCAAGGTGAATACGATGGCCCATACTATGGTGAATCCGGAGATAATGACGCTGCGGGGCAAGATGGAACCGATGACACATTTTATGGTGAACCTGAAAATGATGATGCTGCTGTGCAAGGTGGAAACGATGACCAATATTATGGTGAAGTTGAAGGTGATGACGTTGCTGGCCAAGTTGAAAACGATAGCCCCTATTATGGTGGTGAAACTGGAGCTGATGAAGTTGCTGGCCAAGGTGATAATGAAACCCCATATTATGGTGAAGCTGGGGATGATGATGTTGTTGGGCAAGCGGAAAATGATAGCCCATATTATGATGAAGCTAGAGATGATGAAGATTCTGGAGAAGGTGAAGACAATAATTGATATGCAGAAAGATATGAGTATCGGTAAGGTTTAAATGAAAACCCCATATCTCGTAGAGGTTTAAATTATAAAAGGTATTTATATAATAAAGTTAAGATTTTTTTATAAAATAATAAATTAAAAATTAATATATATATATATATATAACACAAATAGATATATATTTATATATATATAATTTTAATTATTATATGAATTATAATAACCAAATAAAACTTCTTTGATTCAGCAAAAAAAGAAAAAGAAAAAAACTTCTTTGAAATTTTTGATAATTAAGTTTTAGTCAAAAGTTTAATTAACTAAGACAAAATTACGTTAATAATCTAATAAATTTATATTTTTTATATAAAAAAAAGGATTGATTAAGGACAGGGAGATTGAACAAGATGTGTGTAATCTAATATTCATTTATTACATAGTAATTATTTGATATACCTTTGATGTTAATAATGATTTAATATCCAAATCACATATGGTTTCAATATTCTTTCAAAACTCATTTCCTGAGCATTTTCTATATACTTTATATAGTGACTTCCCCCTTGTGCTCACCTCCCTTCTGTTGGATTGCAGATTGTTACACGGCGAGAGGCCCATTTTTGTGCAGATCAGTTGACCAAAAAAAAAATGTTTGCCCAAAGGCTTGTCTACAGCCCTGTTTTGTAATTTTCCTTAACCTGCAGATGATGTCCAGCTTTGGTGTTAGGGTCGTGTGTGTAGTGTGTTAGTGTCTTGTTTCATAGCTTAGTGTCTTGTGTGTAGTATAGATGAAGTTCAGTCTTGCGTTTGTTTACGTTGTTTATTTCGTCATTTTGGTTTTGTTTGTAAACTTGTTTGACGTTCTCTGCCTTTCGTTTATATACATAAATAAACATCCCTTTCATGCAAAAAAATAAATAAATAAATAAATAAAGAAAAACAGAAGAGATTAACTGGAAGCATAATGAAATAAGATTAGGAGTTTTCTTCGCCAGTTGATTATGCTTCAAGATCCAGTTGTAAATATTGTAATATTATCTTCTTCTTTTTTAAGAAGAATATTGTGATATTATCTTAATTATAGAATAAATAAACCTCTTGCACTATCATTTGTTATTGAGGCATGTGTGGTATATGTTTGTTTTGTTGTGAGCATGATGCATCTATGCTCATGTTATTTGGTACATGTGGGGCCAGAATATCGAATATCCAAGGCCCGCTTCAACCCAGGCCCAGATGGCCCACGCTGAGGACGCGCGATGTGTCCGAGGATGACCCTATCCTCGGTCATCCGAGAACTCGATGCGGGGGAGGGCAAGCTCTGGGCAAACCGTCACCTCAGCATTGAATACGTTCACTTAACCCCTCTGGCCGCATTAATGGGGATGTAACCCCTTGCCAGGGCGACATCGATCAGGGTGAACCACTTGAGCACGGATATGACCTTTGATGGGATAGGCCGTCAGGAGGGAGGCCAATAGATGATCAACAGGAGGAAGAAGATTGGGATATATAAGAACTGAGAGCAAAATATAAAGGTGGAGATGAAAAGAAGGACAGAAAAAGGAAGAGAGGGAAAAAAGGAGAAAGTCTCTTCAGCCATGGGCTGAGGAGCATCCCCTAGTTATAAACTGTTCTAAGTATTTTTTCAATAAAAGAGAAAGGTATTCACGCTTGGTAAACGCCGGTCAGCACCTAAACCTTCAACCCACTCTCTACAAATTCATTGTTCTGGATTCGTTGGGCCTTTAACCCATCTCTTTTGGGCTTAGGCGACAAAAACTGACCCTACAGTACACATTTATATTTTGATGGTTATTGGAATATTTGAGGCTTATGTTATGCTTTGAAATCATGAACTCTAGAAGGGTTTGATATATTAGTAATTGCTTATACTATTGGGAGTATGAACTCTGGTGCAATTTAATATTATAAATATTTCTTGTCGGTGATGCTTTATTTGATTTAATTTTTTTTAAACTTAAATGTGTTACCTTTGAAAATTGATATTATATTCTCTAACTATAAATTTTGAGACTGAACATTTTGGATATTATTGCTTTAATTGAACTTTTTATATTGATAATCTTATTGAGTATTTTTATATACAAAATGAAAGTATCATACGATTGTATGTATTATCCTAATGCACTAAGTTGAACTGGATGTGAAATAACAGTCATGCCCTCATACTCCACGTTTTTTATTCGGGGAGAATTATCATTTCCACTCGTTATAGTTTTATGGATTTATTATTTTATTCTAAAATATGAATTTATGTGAGATAAAAAAGTCCCATTAATAGTTTATGTAACAACTTTCAGTAAGGTTTTATAAGCTTATAAAACCTTACTGAAAGTTCCCTCCTACGTAAAATTTATAAAAAATAATAATAATAAATAAAAAAGAAAGAAGAAAGAAAAGAAAGGAAAAGAAAGTGAGCATATGCTTGGACTTAAAAGTTAGAGAGTACATATATTAACTAGTAATCAATCTCCAATTTCTACATGGGGGTAGGGATGTAGATTCAACTATAGCTTGACAAGTGTTCAATTCTGAACTCAGTTAGAATGAAGTGAAAATCTGCCCAACTGCTTTTAGTTACGCACGTGGGCCTCATTTACTGATTATTTCTGCTGGGTTTTTATATGTGGGCTAGAGCATTTCAGGTGGGCCTTGTCTTTGATTATTCTTTTACTTGGGCTTGCACCCTTGATCTAGCTCTTTGGGTCCTATAAGATAAACAATATTGTCATGGGTAGGGCTGTACATGGTGCGCACCCCAGTTTTGGAGGGGCTTTTTTTGCACTACACCTACGGCGGCAGTTTCCCTTATACCTAACTGCACCTCACCTGTGGAGGAGTGATAACTGGTCTATACAAGGTGCAGTGCAGGATATATCAATTCGATGCAATTAGTTCGGCTAATTTTCCATTCTCTCAAGAACCAAACACAATGCACTTAACAATCCCAAATTACATCATGATCATTTAAAAAACCAAATATTCCAAAAACAAAAAAAGAACGAAAGAAAACAAACAATTAAACACAAACAGATTCACAATCTTTCTCTTAAACTTACCCCATTTAAAATCACAAAAAACCCAATTATAAAAATAAAAAATAAAACAAAAACAAACCCATAAAAGATCAAACAAAACCATTTAAAATAAAATACATAAACAAACCTAATAGGAACATCCAAAGTCAGTACCATTACTAGAAACTCCTAAGACTATTGTGACAAAAAGGAGAGTAGAGATGGTGAAACTCCAAGAAACGTAGCATCGAGCTGTAGATTGTGGTGGTAGCAAGCAGTAGAGGATGAGGAGAGAGATAGAGAGAAGAGGCGACTGGGAGAGGGAGACTAGAGAAGGAGAGAAAGGGTAACGTAAATAAACCTAGGGTTTAAAATTAAGCCAACTAAAATGACATCATTTTATTTGTAAATCTGATAGTGATGTTGTTTTGGAGTTGATATTAAATTTATATCAAGTACTAAAACGACGTCGTTTTAGTACTAGATTATATTTATTAAAAAAAAAAAAAAAAACCCTAGCATTTTTCTTAACCCACCACATAGCACCGTTTTCTTTTTCTTCTTCTACCTAGCGTCTTTTGCTTTAATGCCTTGTCTGAGTTTTCTTCTCTCTGCTGAAACATAAAACTATATACACTAATATATGTTAAATTATACTATATACACTAATATATGTTAAATTATAGTGTGTGTGTGTATACCAGTGCGGTGAGGTTTCTCGTTGGAGTGCAAAATACCCCCCGCTCGCCACATCGGCAGTCTTTGGTTTGCCCAGATCGCCGCCGACTACCTCATCAAACACCTACGGTAGGTCTTTGAAGTGGTTGGGTCGGTTCGGTGTCAACCGTTTTCATTGGCTTCATTTGGATCTTGAGCATGCCTAGTCATGGGTTTATAATTTATGGGCTTCCACAAATTATTGTCTTGGTTTTTTGAATATCAGTGAGATAAATAATAATTGTCATAGTTTATATACACATGGTTAAGTTTGCACTTAAGCCATGTGGGATACTTGGATTGTAACATATAATGTTACATATATTAATTTGTTAGAAAAAAGATTAATGATTATTTATTTTATGTTTGTAGGGAATTACCATGTTTAGGTATCAGTTAAGATAGGGATTAGTGGTATTTGAATTTTATTTAGATTGTATTGTTAGTGTTGGCGGTGTCCTAATTTTAGGAAGATGGCTATTTTGGCCATAAGCTTAGGAGAAGTGCTCAATTATTTTAGTTTTTTAATGTTACATTGTTGTATTTAAATAGATTGAGTTATTTTCAATTAAACATATTAAAGAAGTTTAATCAAGTTGGATCCAAATTGATTACTAGAGGTCAGAATTTCGTTGGGAAAATCCAAACTTACCCTTTGTTTTCTTTTGTTCTTATTACATATCAAGTGGTTCATTAGAACCAACCAAATTTCTATTTATTTATTCTCTAAATATTTATTTTCTCCCTCCCTAAAAATTGTGTACATATCATATAGTATGAGATAAATAATAATAGTCGCCAAGTATCATCAGTTTTGGGCTTCTTGGGCTTTGTAAATTTGTAAAAATTTGCCAAGCAGTATTAGTCTTGGGCTTTAAATAAAATGTTTGCCAAATAGTAATCGGTTTGGACTTTGAATATATTGTCAAGTAGTGATCTTCTTGGGCTTTTGATATATTGATAAGCAATAATCATTTTGGGCTATTGATGTATTAATAAGCAGTAATTGTCTTGGGCTTTGAATATTTTTCCAAGTTGTAATAGTCTTGGGCTTTGGGATAGTGCACGGGTTCTAGGCTGCTCATGGGGTTAGTTTTGGGCTTTGCTAGATAGTGATATGAAACTGGATAAAAGATGAGATTTTGAGCATTTTAGTGATAATTTATATTGTAGCCCCTTTGAAAGGCTTTTATTTAAGGATAAAGTTGGAAAGAGGAGAAAAGAGGGAGGAGAGATATAGAGAAATTTCAAGAGAGGTTATAGTAATTTTGTGCATGTAGAAAGATGGGGGCGGGGGAGGGTTTATTTATACTAAGAAGAGTGGCAAGTGAGCTCAGCCCCACTATGCTCCTATTGCTAGTAGGAGCATGAGAGGGGGAGGGGGGGGGGGGGTGTGGGGCCGGGGCCTAGGCCTACTTAGCATTTCTCTAGAAGCTCATAAGCTTTTCCATTTTCAATTTTGTCTGCCTAGGCCTACTTACCATTTCTCTAGAAGCTCATAAGCTTTTCCATTTTCAATTTTGTCTTTTGTTGCCTTGTTTTTGTGTAGCTGTTTGGAGGTCTTCCAAGACATGGATTTCTCCATATTAGATATCTTTGAAAAGGACTGGATGTCTAGTTTCTACAAGTTCTGGCCTTTTTCAATTTGGAGCAACGTTCATGAAGATATTTTACCCGGAAGGGAGGTGATGCAATGTAGGAAATTGTGAAGCAATTATTTTGGGAATGCAATATCTCCCAATCCAGAGGCGATATTACCGAGCCGTTTTTTATTGGAATAGATAACTCATCATTATTCAAGAAATTTTCAGCATTTGGCACCAATTGTGGATGAATTTGTACAATTTATTAAGTGAAGTCTCCCTAAAAAATAATTTTTGACTGGAAATATAATGTATTGTGCATTTCATTCCAATTTTTGAGACTTTCTTTATGGACTTACTGGCCTCTATTTTTGGTTAAATAAGATGTCGTTGGAAATGTTATGATGTTTATTTTCTAAATATTCTTGCTTTTTTGTCCAAATCCCATGTTGAAGGCCTTGAAAATATAATGGAAAAACCACATTTTAGTATAAAATTCCCACTTTAAATTTAATGTTTTTGTAAATCATTTTTTATTTAAGTGGGGGTTTTTGGCCATCCAAGCTTGTAAAATCTAAGCTCATCATGTAAATTTTCCAACCACTTCTCACTTGAAACGATTGGTGGTCGTTTGATTATTTTTTAATCAAAATTAAATTATAATCACACGTTGCAAAAACAGTTATGGCTTTTAATGTTTATGCAATTCTCATTTGTTTCAACTATGATCTGGGCCCTTGAATTTTCATTTTAAAGAGAAATTCATAATCTTTAAGATGTGCACAAATTTATCACAATCGGATAGTCAGATATTTTGTGAAACACTAACCAACCTGGTTTAGGGTTTATCAAAGTCAATCAAACCTAGCCAAAAATGGCAATTTTAGGATTTTAAACTCTTGGACCATCAAAATAATTTTTTCAATATCCAGTTTTTCATGTAATTTCCTTTCTTCTTCTTTTTTTTTTTTTTTTTTTTTTTTTTTTTTTTTTTTCACGTTTAAAATGCAATTTTTGGCTTTTTTGGGCTTAAATTGGTATTTTTGGCATGCAAATCGAAGCCAGACAAAATACAGTATCAATAATGCTATGACAAGAAGCAAAATCAATTTTCTAGTTGATTTTGTTTCCTTTGATTTGCCCCCTAATTGTATTTTGAACCAGATTAAGCTTGATACCTTAGATACTAGTCATTGTAGGCACTGCCATAGTAGTTCCATAACTCTTTAGTTTCTTCTAATTTTTTCCAATTAACCAAAAATAAATGGTCAAATGAAAAAAATGGATTGATGATTGATGAGACCATAAAAATCATTAAGGTCGTCCATCTTAATGGACGACCATTGCATCATTAGTGGACTATCAAGTAAAGATGAGCAACCACTCAACACATTCAATAACAACCATCAAAGGTCTTAAACTCTCATCAAGACAAAGAATGTTACAATTAGGGTAATAATCACCCTCGTTTATGTCCAACGACTACCTAAGTCACCTATAAAAGTGACAATTTGCCTCACTTGCTGAGGTACGTCAAAAACTACTACAAAACTACTGTTTATATACAAAAGATATGGGTTGATACTAACTCAAGCATCGAAGGCTCTCCCACCGGGTACAACCCGGTGGTCTTTTAGATAAACTCTCTTTATCTTGCAGATCTTACAAGATCGTTAAAAGCTCTAAATTGGACGAGTGACCCAACTGACAATTTTTGGCTTCATCAGTTTGACGCCGTTTGTGGAAAAAAGACAAGTCATTGTTCTCTTCCCGTGACAAAGGGTCACTTAGTTCATTCAAAAGATATGAACATTATGATACCATAGTCAGTCTTAGTCAGATAGATATGAACACCATGATACCAATAATCTTCACCCTACGAATTTTTTCATTCTCATAAAATCAATGTTATTAGAGTTGTATGTGTCGTGTGTCATTGGAAAGCTTACACAACAAGCTTTAGTTTAAAGTAGGGATGGAAATTTATGTTCACAATTTAGGTTCATGTTGTGTCGAGCCATGAGTATTTAGCTATATGGGTTGACTTGAACCCAATTTGTTTAGTAAATATGTCAAGAATTCTCAATCATAACATGACATGTTTATTAAATAAGCCGATCTAGCACGACACGTTTAACCCGTTTAATTAACAAGTCATGCAAATGTCAATAATAGTACATACTTGACCTCAATAATTTGTTATCAATTTTCATATATCTAAAATTAAAATACAATTACAACCATAAATATAGTAATAAACATATAATTACAACCATAAATTAAGCAATAATAACAACAAAAAGCTAATATATCTATAAGTTAAACGAGTTAAATAGGTTTGCATGTTGAACATGAATACAACAAATTTATTAAACGGATTAACTATGTCGACCTGAATATGACCCGAACCCGTTTAGCCTTAACCCATGGTCTGTTTATAAACATGTTACTAGTGTCGAGTTCATAAGTCGTGTCAGATTTTTCCACCCCTAGTTTAAAAGATTCTCTGGTATTAAAAAATCAGAAAAATGAATCCAAACTCACAAATTTTAGAAAACCTTGAAATGGGTGCATTGCCACATTCTCATGCTCACTGCTCATAACCAAGGTTGTTAAATTTGAACCGGATCAGACAGTCTGACCCGGTTACCCGTGACCCAACCCGATTCTTTAGAGAGTGAAAACGGGTCCTAAAATAAATAGTGAAAAACGCATGCATTAGGTATAGAACCAACAACCTCCATCCCATTTAAGAGCTCTATCCAATGCACTGACCATTGAACTAGTTGGCTTCCTTGTGTCATATTTGAAATTTATATCTTATTTACTTTAATTGTACAAGATTAATAGCTTTGTATTTAATTTTATCACTATTTACTTAATAGTATTTTCTAAATATATTTTTGTTCAAGAATTATGCTTTTATATCAATAAATATGAATATAAAATTTGTAAATTTATGTTAAAAATGATTTTATTTCAAATTAGAATGCTTTTTATTTGAAAGATTAATAAACACAACTTTTAAAGCTTGTTTATATTTATTATTTTCTATTCACTTTATAAAAATAACAAAAATTCGTTTGAAAGTTTTTTAATTGCTTTAAAAAAAATTTTAAGGGTAAATTTTCATATTTTTACACATTTAATATATTTATTTGTATTTTAAATAATATTAAATTAATTTTGGCGTCACAACGGTTCGACCTTGGTTGAACCTCGATCCGACCTTAAAAACCTTATTAAACCTTTCTTTTTCTTTTTTCTTTTTTTTTTTCTTTTTTTTTCAGTTCTTTGAACAGTCTGAGTCTGAAAACCATGCTCATAACTCCCTAAAATAGAGAAAATTTGAGCAAAACCAGAGCCAAAATAGAGAATTGGCATCACAAGCTTTCAACCACGTCTCATTTGCAAATATTTGAGGTTGAGAATACCTTAAAATAAGTTCGATAACTTAAATTTTTTTTTTTTCCATACCATTCAAGGGAGAAAAACATATATACACAGTACGGGTTACATCATACCAGCAACAACTGGAGAAACCCAACAAAAATGAATTGGCTCACGGGTTGCCACTTTAGCTACAGTCCAAGACTCTTTAACAACCACATGGGGAACACAAAGCATATCACAATGAAAACTAGTATTAGACAAAAAAACTCAGATCAGCTAGCCTAGTACTATCAAGCCAATCCAGTGCTACTTTCCTCTTGAAAGTCTGCAAAAGTTTCCTGCTGTCCATGAGATACAAAACATGGTGAAAACCTTGATCCTTTGCTGCCATACCAGCTTCAACAACAGCTCCCAACAGTGCCCCCATTGATGTTCTAGCAGTGCTACTATTCACTCCAAAAAATACCCTTTCTCCCTGAGTTGTTAGAGCTTCATAAGCAGTACCATATCTATATGGTCTCTTACTTCTAGCTCCTGCAATCTTGATAATTAGCTGCCAGTCCCCTGCTGCAGATTGCCCCTCTGATCTGGTGCATCTGCCTTCTATGTCTATTGAGGTGCTGCATCTTGAGAGAGAATCCCTGTACCTGCAAGAGAATTTTTGAGCTGTTAAAATAACTTCCACTAGATTTGGGATCAGTCCTTGATGAACCACCCTGTTCCTGTAGGTCCAAAGTGTCCAAAGAGTAACAAAAACATCCTGCAAAACATTCATAGTATCTGAACCAATCTGAATATCTCTTGAAAGTAAAAGCTTCAACCATTGCTGCACAAATAAATTGATGAATTCAGTTGTGTGTAAATTCAAAGTAGACCCGTGCCAACAAGCTCTTGCAAAAGGGCAATGAAGAAAAAGGTGAGTATGACTCTCTTCCTCCTTATTGCACAGTGGACATAATTTTGTAGAAGATATACCTCTGGCATGAAGATGAAGAAAAGTAGGAAGACAGTTGTGGAGTAGTTTCCAGATGAAAGTACTAATTTTCAGAGGCACTTTGATCTTCCACAAGGTTCTCCACCATCCCATATTAGCTTGAAAGTATCGAGGGTGGCTTGCATCAGTTCTAGTTAAAAGCTCATAAGCTTTCCTTACTTGGTATTCCCCATTCTTAGAGAACCTCCAGAGAAGCTTATCCTGCACAGAATTAGTCTTAGAAATTGGAATTTGATTTTCAAGGCTTGGGAAAACGGATACAGTCTTCTAACCAAGTCCACTTTCCAACTTCTAGTATTGTGGTCAATCAAATCCCCCCCTAGTACCTGTAGGTAGATGATGCTGTGATAGATTCAGAGTTGAATGAGGAAACTAGTACCTATGATTGAGAGGAATATTGTACCCATCTCCAACTCTCCACTTTCCTTCTCTTAGAACTTGGTTTTCCTGTTTCATGATATTTCTCTAAACCCAAGAGTGATGAGGCTTAGACCTATAGTCATGAATAGAATGGGTAGGAAAATACCTGGCCTTAAAGGTTCTAGCTAGTAGGGATTGGGGATTATGAGAAATTCTCCAGTATTGTTTATTCAGCATAGTTTGATTCATGTACTTGAATTTCTTAATACCCAACCCACCTCTCCCCTTAGGTTGACTGATCCTATCCCAATTAAGTGAATGAAGCTTCTTTTCCCCATGTTCATGACCCCACCAGAATGCATGGACAATAGAATCCATTTTGTTGCAAACATGGTCAGGAACTTTAAGCATGAAAACGAATATAAAGGAAGGGATTGCAGGACAGAGGCTATTAATGTTGTTCTACCAGCTGGAGAAAGGAGTTTCATCTTCCATCCTTGAAGTTTTGCTTTAAGTTTATCAATGAGAAACTGAAAATCAACAATTCTATTACCTCTCAGCTTGAATTGAACACCCAGGTACTTGCTGGGATGTTGAACCAGATTGACTTGAAGAGTTCTGCCAAGGCATATTTGCTCCTCCATAGGCATGTTTGGTGAGCAAAACACATCTGATTTGTCCAAGTTGATGGATTGACCCGAAATGGAACAATACCATTTCAAAATGCGCTGAAGATTTTGAATAGAATTGTTATCCTTTCTAAAAAACAACAAAGAATCATCAGCAAATAGTAAATGGGAGAATGAGAGACCACTCCTACCAACTTTGATTCCTTTGATTTTCCTAAGAGCCTTAGCTTGAGTTAAAGAAATGGAAAGAATATTGGCACATAAAAGGAAAAGATAAGGAGATAAAAGGTCTCCTTGTCTTAAACCTTGGGATGGCTTAAAGGACCTTGACATACATCCGTTTAACAATAAGGTATACTCTACTGAAGATACACACTCCATAATCCAATTAATCCATTTGGAATCAAAGTTCATAATGGTGAGGACCGCCTTCAAAAAATTCCAATTGACTCTATCATAAGCTTTGGACATGTCAATTTTCAAAACTCCAAACCTATCTCTCCTCCCCCTCTTCTTCCTAACCACATCAATAATTTCATGTGCCAAAAGGATATTATCAGAAATATTCCTACCTTTAATGAAAGCATTTTGGTAAGGAGTGATAATGCTATCCATGATAGGCTTCAGTCTATTAACAAGGACCCTTGAAATAATTTTATAGAACACATTGCACAAACTGATTGGCCTAAAATGAGAAACCTCTTCCGGGTTAGGAATTTTGGGAATGAGAGTTATGAAGGTTTGATTAAGGATCTTAAGGAAGGAGCCAGAGTGAAAAAAAGCTTGGACAACATTGCACACATCAGTCTTGACAATCCCCCAAAAATTTTGGAAAAAGAAGACAAGGATGCCATCAGGTCCAGGTGCTTTGTAAGGACTCATCTAGAAAACTGCCTCTTCGTTCTCAAGGTTTGATATGCCTATATTTAGAAGCTGAAGCTGATTTTTAGTAAGAATAGGGATAGGAAGTCCATGGAGCTCTTGAATGATATTTTCCACAGATAGAGAGTTGTTTCCCCTAAAGCTTCTTTCGAAGGATGCAAGGAAAATATTTTCAATCTCCTCAGCATTGTTAGTTAAATTCCCCTCATCATCCTTAATTTGAATTATTCTATTCTTTGATCTTCTTTGCCTAGCCACCGTCTGAAAATATCTTGTGTTCCTATCCCCATCTAGAAACCAGTTTGTTCTAGCTTTCTGAGCCCACATCAACTCCTCTCTATCTAGAAGTTCCTCAAGCTCCTCACGACAGACTCTCTCCCTCCTAACATCATCATTAGTCACAATTGAATCTTGAAGATGTTGTAACTGATTTTGTTTCCTCCTTATTTCGACCTCCACCCTTCCAAAAACATTCCTATTCCATTCTAAGGCCATTTTCTTAACATTGACAAGTTTGTTCCTCAATTAATTAGCTCTAGACCCTGTGGAATGCAACTCCCAATCACGGTGCACCATCTCCTTGCAACCAGCATGAGTCAACCACATGAGCTCAAAGCTAAAGGGTCGTTTCCTAAAAGGTGTTTGAAACTCAAGGTCCAATATAATTAGACCATGATCAGATTTAACAATTGGAAGGTTTTTTAGTGAGTAAAGTGGATATTTGTTAACCCATTCCACACTACCAAAAGCTCTATCCAATCTTTCCATGACAAAATCCTCATCCTCTCTCTTATTCATCCATGTAAATCTCTGTCTTGAGGCACTTAAATCACACAACAGCAAATCACTAAGTACCTGCTGAAAATCATTTGCTCCAACAATATTCCCATTCTTAAAAGATAATTTCTCTTCTCTTGAAAGGATTTGGTTGAAGTCCTCAATACAGAGCCAACAAGGATGAGCATGTTGCTTCAATTGTCTTAATTGTTGCCACACTTCTCTTCTCTTTGCATGTTCAGGATGTCCATAAACAAAAGTGATCGAAAGAGGGAATCCTCTATTATCCAGCAAATTTATATGAATAAAATTCTGTGAGTCATAGATAATTTGAAGACTTTGTCTAGGCAACCAGGCAAGAATAAGGCCACCACTAAAACCCACTTTAAGAACCTCCCACCCCTCAGAAAATCCACACTTATGCCACACGCCCTGACCTTTACCACTAGCTAACAGGGTCTCCATGAGAAATAAAATATCAGGTTTTAACTCAAGGGCTTTTTTCTTGCATTGAAGAACTGCAGAGGATTTGCCCAAACCTCTACAGTTCCAACTCATGATCCTCATTGTTGTTGGGGAAGCTGTTTTGGGTTAGCTTCCCAACAACCCTTTGGATTACACAGGGATACTTCAACATGCATATAATGACAAGAAAAGGAACAATTCTGATTAATAAAATAAGGATGAGTGATACCTTCTTTGTGGAAACATACACAAATCAATCTCTGACGGATGTTCCTCCCAAGCCTTCCAAGCTCAGACCCAAATCTCTTCCTCGAAGGGCCACACATATAACCCCTCCCCTGATCACACGATGAGCAGCTTAAAAACCCAGGTTCAGACCTAGCTGAAGTAGGAGAGGCTAAACTCTGTTCCGATTCAGCAATCTCTGATGTCCTTAGGGCCTCTAAACCCGTATCAAGACTGACAACTTGGGCTTGTGTAGTTTCAACCTGTAGGCTAAGAAAGGATTGGTTTGGGTTTTGGCCTTAGGCCAAGACATTGGACTCACTCAAATTAGACCCATTACTAGGAATTTCAACTTCATCCCTCAGTCTGTCCCTATCCACCCTGCTAACCAAATTGTCAATAAGTCCCTCAGGAGAGTCTGGGATTTGATCACACTCCCATGCAGCCCCACGTAACTAGTCAGGCTGATCCTCATTTAGTCTATCTAGATTAAACATGATAACAGTCTCAAAGTCACTTTTTGTTGCTGAAGAAGACTCTGATATCTCTCTTAGCTCCCCATTTGTCATAAAAGGTCTTGCTTCATTGACCCATGTCCAGTGTAAAGTGCTATTAGTTTAACCCCCTTGGTTGGTTGGCATGGAAGTGGGAGGGTTATACACTGGATTAGTATCATTGGGAGGTAGTGATTGTGTATTAGGAGAAGGGTTTGGAGAATCAGGTCTAGGAGAAGCTGGTGTGGGCGGCCCAGAACCTCCATTCAGAGACAGAGAGTGGATAGCTGAATTAAGAGTTGCATGTACAAAGTCTTGGTGGGAAGGAGCAGATTGTTGTGCATGAGACACAGAGGTACTCTGGTTGGGTGTAGAAACAGGGGGGATATTTGGTGCATGGTTAACAGAGGCAGCGATAGGATGATCCTAAGATGGATGCTCAGTTTCCACATTTTCAAACCTTGCTCTATTAGTCCAACTCCTCCTTTTGTTAAAATAGGCCCTCAACTCGTTGTGGAAATAGGGTTCAAAGGAGTCATAAGCAAAAGGAACCTGAAATAAATGTTAAATTCTATGTCTCTGACGAATAAGTATACGCTTCACCTCATCCATACTTTCACTACACTGACTTCTAGTATGTCCAATGAGACCACACCTTGTATAGAGTTTGTGTACTCGCTCATATCGACACTGAATCCATGTCCGAGTTCCATCATCCAAACGAAGCATGAATCCCGAAACTACTGGCATCCATGGATTAAGCCCTACCTTCAAACGCATAAACCTGATGTTCCTAGGTAGTTTATCCTCCCAATCAATTTTCTCAACTGGCCCAATCATTTGGCCCATTCTTTCAGCTAACTCTGGGTGTTGATATTCCAAAGGCAAACCATGAAGTTGAACCCAAATTGACACAAAATTCAGATGTAATTTACTCATTACCATTTTAGGCCGCCATTTCTCAAGCACTAGAAATGCACCATCAATGGACTAGGGACCCTCCAAACACATGTGCTCCAGATCTTCCAAGCAATCAAAATGGATCAAATAAAAGAAGGAGTCCCTCCCTACCACAGTAATTTCACCTCGTAGCCTCCATGCAGATCGAATCAAGTGTTGAAGATAAGCAACTGAAAACTTTCTGTAGTCTAAAACAAACCCCATTGCACAATGACTCCAAAAAAGTCGTTGCATGTGTACAGAATCAGGATCAACCTCAAGCAACGGTCCGTGTCTTGCAAACGGGGCATCCAGATCATCACTATTCTGAGAGGACCCGTCTGAATCATCAGTGAATGGCTCAGCACTAGCATTTGACCCACTGCTCTCAGTCCACGTAAAATCTCTTATGACAGAAGGGTCCTCCATAGCAAGAACAGACAAAGTAAAAGATCCTCTGAAGGGGACAGAGGCAAAAGAGACACCAAGAAGGATAGACGAAGAAAAAAAAGGAAAAAGAGAAGTCAGAATAGTTAAGAAGAAAGAAGACAAGGAAAAGGTGAAAACTTGTCTGGCCTTGTGGATGATTTCAACAGGGTATAGGGGAAAGACATAAAAAACAAGAAACAACAAGACAGGTGGTAGGAAAAACAAAGACAAGAGCACTGAAAGATAAGGAAAAAAGGGGAAAGATAAGAAGGTTTATGGGTTAGAGTGTAGGGTGATAAAGCAAAAGGAAGGCAAAAGAAAACAAAGAGTAGAGGAAAGACTCTCAACTAGAGAGAGAAGCTCTCGTGAGAGAGAGATCTTTTTAAACTAGCCGACAACTTGGAAATATTAAAAGTTTTTAGAATGGACCAACCAAGTTGGTCGCTTGGGACGTAACGCTAGCTCATGAACGATTGCTTCTCAAGTGGCCAAGGAAGTTTCCGCCGATACCCCCTGCTGCACCAATTACAAAACTCTCTTCGATTTCCAATGCAAAAATATATAAGATGAAATGCTGCCAAATTTTTACCCCGAAAATGATATATACGTTTTATGAAAGTTGCCGTACGTATTGGTGAGTATAAACATAAGGGACACATGAGAAAATGTGTATTTACCACATTTTTTACCGACTAAGGTTGTGTTTGAATTGGGAGTAAATCATTTCCGAAAATGGTTTTCCACATTTTCGCGTGTTTGGCTGTTCCGGAAAATTTTATTTTCCGGAAAATCACTTCCAAATTTTCCGTTACCCAACGGAAATCATTTTCAGTACCTATTTTCACTTCAAAGTGTTTCTGGAGAGAGAGAGAGAGAGAGGAAGAAACAGAGAGAGAGGAAGGAAGAAACGGAGCGACCCACGAACCCAGAGCCAGAGCCGGCGACCCACCGCCACGACCCATCGCTCGACCCAGACGACCCATCGCTCGACCCATCGCCAGACCTAGACGACCCATCGCTCGACCCAAACCCAGAACCAGAGCCGGCGACCCATCGCTCGACCCAAACCCAGAACCAAAGCCGGCGACCCATCGCTCTCTCTTCCTCGATCTCGTCGACGACTCGGTTTGCGTTGTTGCTGGAATTTGCGTTGTTGTTGCCGGAATCTGCGTTGTGTTGTTGTTGTTGTGCTGTTGTTGCCGGATGATGTTGTTGTTGTTGTTGTTGTTGTGTTGTTGTTGTTGCCGGAATCAATTTTTTGTTGTTGTTGTTATTGTTGTGTTGTTGTTGTTGCCGGAATCAATTTGCACTACAACAAAATGTATTTTTAGTGACGAAACAATTCGTCACTAAAAGTCCAATTTTTTGTCACTAAGGACCTTTAGTGACGAAATTGGACTTTTAGTGACGAAACTCATTTCGTCACTGTAGCCCCGTCACTAAAAGTCTTGGTGACGAAAAATTTCGTCACTAAAAGTCCGATTTGATTTTTTTTTTTTTTAACTTTTAGTGACGAAAAAGTTTCGTCACTAAATGTTTTCCTCACTAAAAACACTATTCAGTGACGAAAATATTTCGTCACTAAAACTATGTTCGGGTACATATAGTGACGAAAAAATTCGTCACTAAAACTATTTTTAGGAAAATCTAGGCACATATAGTGATGAAAATTTTCGTTACTAAAACAATTTTTTATTACTATATTTTTGACAAAAAAATTCGTCACTAAAACTTATTTTTTGTTTTTATTTTTTTCATGACTTTGATATTAACCTGTAACCTGTCATTACATTATTAAAGCCTCACATTTGAATAACACATTTATTTCAACACCACATTTATAAAAAAAAGATCCATACATTCCACAAGTAAAAAATAAAACAAGTATCCAATTCAAACTCCTTCCATACAATAATTGTTTGCAATACATACAATAACTCTACCTAAATCCTATTTTAGAACTAACGGAAGATGTTCTCATATGTCTTCAAGTAATGCCAAAAGTAAATCCCCTAAAAGCCACCAATAAGAAATCTGCACAAATATAAAAACAATACTTTGTTAAAATCGTAAAATAAAAACATTAACTATGTTATAAGAAACATTTCTAACAATGCATTAAGAGTAACCTCACCAATAAATTAAAATCACAACTCCTAATGTATAAATTGTAGAAAACAAATAAAGTACTAACTAAAAGGTGTTTTAACTTGAAGTTGAACCACCCCTATAAGTAAGAGCATCATCATAACCCTTGCTCCTCATAAATGTTGTTGGAAATTGCTAAAAGAAAAGCAAAAGGAAAAGCAACTGAAAAAGAAAATTTGGATCATATATACTCCCTTATATGTAAAAAAAAAAATTATATATCTGTCTCTTCAATATATATTATTGTGCCAATGCATGTATAACATGGTTGATTTCCAGTCAACAAAACTCAAATAAATATGCTTTCGTTCACATAATGACATCCAAATATCCATTACAAATTACCTTCATTGCATTCTTAAATATAGATACAGTACTCAATGCTAATGTATAAGTACATTTGGTAATCAAATTTTCATGTTGTGATATATATATTTAGCTAGTGCTAAATGATTCTAGGAATTTTTTTAATATATATTCCCTTTTGAGTGTTGGGGCTAAAAAGGTAAATGTTTGCAAGGGGAGCCCAAATGTTGGCTTTTATGAATGCACAAGTCTACTTAGATAAAGTTCCATCTCATTCATGAATGCATAAGTCTATATTAATACTTAAACAAATATACATTACACACAAATATACACTCCCAATATAAATTTAAACAACCTTATAGCATCATGCAAGCCACCCGCTTACTTCAACACAACAACTCACCACAAAACCAATCACAAACATCACAAGTATAAAGTATTTACAAGTATTGAAATCAATTAAAGTACTATTCGTCACATCTAATCAACAAAGTCCATTCAAATTTGCAAAAAACTAAAAACACTCCCAATATGAATTTAAACTACCTTATAACACTATGCAAGCCACTCGCTTACTTCAACACAACAACTCACCACAAAACCAATCACAAACATCACAACTATAATGCTTACAAGTATTGACATCAAATAAAATACTATTTATCACGTCTAAACAAGCATAGTTATTCACATTTGCAAGAAATGTAATACACTCCAAATATTAGTTTAAACTACCTTATAACATCATGCAAGCCACCCGCTTGCTCCAATACAACATACCATCACAAATCCAATTTCCAACATCACAAGTATAAAGTTTTATAAATTTTTAACTAGAATTTACTTATTTTGCTCAAGCTAAGTTTACAACTTTCAGAAAAAATTCAAAGTTAACTTGTGTTCTTCACCTTGTTCCTCACAATTTCTTCAGCCACAAAAGAGAAAGAGAGCTGGAGATAAAAGAAAGATAACTTTTAGTTAGCTTTAGCCCATATACAAAAGGCAAAAAAAAAAAACTTTTAGTTTACTAAGAAATGGATAACCCACCAAAAAAAAAATCCCAACCAAAATTAACTCAGTACTTAAGCTTAAGCACAAACCCATCATCTAGTTACAACAACAACAAATTTTAATCAAATGCTAAAAGTTCAATCATCAGACCTTCACTGACTGTAGTTGGAATCCCACCAACAAAAATTTTCTTTGTTTTGATATCATTTGCTTGTGTAGAAGCAAAACCTTTAGGAATGGTTCTTTTGATCTCAACCTGGTCCAAAATTCAAATTCATTACACACATCACAATCAAACACCTCAACAATTATCCACCCAAAAAAAAAAAAATTAATAATTATCACTGCAATAAAGAAACTACAATGCAAACAAGAATTCAGTCAAATACCAACAAGGTTTCTAAACTCAGTCAAATACCAACAAGAACTACATCATATATATAATATATCAAACGTTCAAACAATACCCATCAACAGAAACAAACATGCAAAAACAGTAACTTTTCACACACAACAACAATAGCAAACCCCCCCCCCCCCACATTACAGATTCAAAAAAACCCATCAAGAGAAACAGAGAACCCATCAAGAGAATCATAGAAAAGAATAGAATGCTCTCTCTTACCGTAGGTGGTGTCCTTGGCTAAGCCTCCAATGAAGATTTTACTGCACCAAAAAACAAACATAAAAGAGAAAGAAAAAAAAAAATCAAAACCCTGAAAAACCCATTAACCATAGGCCTAGCTCATAGACATTTATAGCACAAAGAGAGAGAGAACGAACCGTCGCCGGCGCGAAGGGGAGGCGAAGCGTTGCCGGCGCGAAGGGGAGGCGAAGCGTCGCCGGCGCGAAGGGAAGGCAAAGTGTCACCGATGCAGAGGAAGGCGAAGTGTCAGTTGTGAATCGTTGCGAATGGTTCGCTGGGTTTGTGCTCAGATCGATTGAAGGATGAAGCGTCGCCAAAGGTGAGTGAATCGTCGCCAACGATCGGCGACCAAAATCGTCACAACGGACCTGAATCGTCGTAACGGTGAGCTGAATCGTCGCCGTTAAGCTTAATCAGCGACGGTCTGAGCTCATCGGCGACGGTCTGAGCTCATTGGCGACGGTCTGAGCTCATCGGCGACGGTCTGAGCTCATCGACGACCATGACAGCTCATCGGCGACGGTCTGAGCTCATTGGCGACGGTCTGAGCTCATCGGCGACGGTCTGAGCTCATCGGCGACGATGAGAGCTCATCGGCGATGGTTTGAGCTCATTAGCGACGGTGAGAGCTCATCGGCGACAGTTTGCGTTTTTTTGGTTTTGACCGAAATGGCTCTTGGTTTTTTTTTTTTTTGGACTGAAATGGCTCAGAGTTGAATTGTTTTGGGTATTGAAATGTTTGTGGTCTTTTAGGCTTTTAAGTCTTTAGTGATGAATTTCAGTTTCGTCACTAAAGACCGGGCTTTGTTAAGATTTTTAGTGACGAAATTCATATTTCGTCGCTAAATCATACTTTTAGTGACGAATTATGATTTCGTCACTAAAAACATATAAGTGCAAAACTATTATTATTTTTAGTGACGAATATTTTTCGTCGCTAATTCTTCCTTATAGTGAGGAAAGGATTTTCGTCACTAATATTATCCACAGTAATACCTACAGTGACGAAATATTTCGTCACTAAAAATTTACTAAAAACATATAAGTGCAAAACTATTATTATTTTTAGTGACGAATATTTTTCGTCGCTAGTTCTTCTTTATAGTGACGAAAGGATTTTCGTCACTAATACTATCCACAGTAATACCTACAGTGACGAAATATTTCGTCACTAAAAATTTAAACGTTTAGCGACGAAATATTTCGTCACTATAGATTAATTAAACTCGCGCCAAAGTTTCCCTCTACTAGCACCCATTTTTCATATCACAATAGCGACGAAATTTATTTTTCGTCACTAAATGTTATAATTTTTTTCATTATTAGTGACGAAATTCATATTTCGTCACTAAAGCTGTATTTTTAGTGACGAAAAATATTTCCTCACTAATTTTCGTCACTAAAAATACATTTTGTTGTAGTGTTGTTGTTGTTGTCGCCGGAATCAATTTTTTTGTTGTTGTTGTTGTTGTCTCCGGAATCAATTTTTTGTTGTTGTTGTTGTTGTGTGGTTGTTGCCGGAAAATAGCATTTTCCTAATAGAACCAAACACACGAAAATATTTTCCACAACAATTTTCATAATACAACCAAACACTTGAAAATATTTTCCTTTTCTGGAAAATATTCCCCTTTTAAGAGTCAAAAGTGAAAACAATTTAAAAAGTGCTCAAAATTATCCTGAACCTGATACTAGAAAATGTCATTTCTCCATTCTTTTGTTCATGTCTCATAAAATATATAGAGGGAGTTTTAGTTTAGACTATAATTAATTTTATTTTAAACTAGACATCCAAGGCTTTAATATGAGTAGAAAATTAATCAAAGTGCGGATAGGAAATGATTAATATGATTTTTGCAATATGGTCCACAGTATAGCCGGAGAAGTTATATAATAACTTCTATACGCAATGCTGACATGAATAGAAAATGAACAATTCGAATACCATCTACTAACATTACCGAAAACGTTGTTAAAATACTATTAAGAGAAGGTTTTATTGAAAATGTGAGAAAACATCAGGAAAACAACAAATATTTTTTGGTTTTAACCCTACGGCATAGAAGGAATAGGAAAGGTCCATGTAAAACTATTTTAAATTTAAAACGGATTACGAGATTTAAATATTTAACCCTAAAATTGGCTCAAAGCCATTTCTAATGAATTTGGCCAACCCAAAGCTTATAGAATGCTTTGGAGGATGATGTCAGACATCCAGAATATATATATATATATATATAATAAGAATATCGTAACTTTATTAAGAAGATAAAAATGAGACATTATGAGCCAAAGCAGACTCAATTATGAATGAATTTTCTTCTATTTAAGTTACATGAGAATTAATATTTTTTGGCATATTGAGCCAAAACATGAACCATTCATAATTAGTTATAACATTTTTTTTTTGAGTAAATTAAAGTTATAACAGAATTCGTTTCAAGATTTTTATTTATATTTTATCATGCAACGGTCTGCTACAGTAATTATTTGCCTCATATCTCTCTCTCTCTCTCTCTCTCTCTCTCTCTCTCTCTCTCTCTCTCTCTCTCTCTCTCTCTCTATATATATATATATATATATATATCACTCTCTCTTTTCAGTTTTTATATTTTGATACAAACATATTTTCTCACACATTAGACTTGAATGAATTGGATGGGTAATATAAATTTACTCCATTAGATATATAAGCAAAGAAAGTAACAGAAGTGGACAAGAGGACTAATAGTGATATGTGTATATATATATATATATAAAATAAAAATTCTACTCAAACTTAATTTAAGTATATATTTATGAAGTTTTCTCTAGAGAATTGAACCCTTTCCCTTACCCTCCTTTCATCTTACAAGAATTTTGTACTTATGAATTGTCTTCACACAAAAAGTGCGCGTTAGTGCCTTTTATTTTTTGTGTGCGTTATAGGTATTTTTAGATTCTGGGTTTGTGTTATGCGGCCCAAGGATTGGGCTCTTTCATTATAAGTTTCGTATTTGGGTTTTCACATTGCGTACAAGTTTTGGGGTGTGGGGTTTGGGTCTTAAAGTTTGAGATTTTACATTACAAGTTTTCGTGTTCCGGGATTGGATTTTGTGGTTTTCGATTTTGCATTACAAAGTTTTCGTGTTTGGGCTTTGGTTTGAAGGTTTGGGTATGGACTCTTTCATCACAAGGTTTTGTATTTATGATTAGGGATTAGAGCTTGTGTTTTTGTGTTTTTCAATAGAATAGATTGTTTGGTCTTTGTTTATAAAAATATAATTCTAAACTTAAAACTAAAGCAAAAGTGGTGGTCCCATAGATTGTTTTGTTGTTTGGCAAATGGTTTGGCAAACAGTTTTCCTTTCCGACATGGTAGATTCTGTGCGTTACGTAGAGTGGTCACCAATATATTAACTTCCACTAGTTGAATATATATATTCTGCTCCATTTTAGCTTTTGCATATTCTATTCTTTGCTTCCCAACATCAACATGAGCAACCATCTTTCTTATGCTTTAAGTTCAACACTATCATATGTTGTCCACTGTGTTAGCAAGACATGGCATTGGAACACACAGAGTCCCTAGTATATACGCCCACCTGGGTAGTTGCCACCGTCTGCTTCATTATCGTTCTCATATCTTTATGCGTGGAGCGCACTCTGCATCGACTTGGAAAGGTATGAATAAAAATCTCTTGAATCACCCTCTAGAATCTTCATTCTTACAGTGCTCATGGTTATGGAGTAACTATGTATCTAGTCATTAATTTTCTGGCCTTTGACTGGGAAATACATTTAGCCAAATTTTCTTTCATGGACCTACGTACACCTTGCTTTATTCATGATCAATTTTGATAATCCAATTGAATTTCGAACCAAAATTTTATTTGGTTGTTATGCATTTGTCAAATCTATGAATGGGTTTATTAATTTCTCAAATGAGAGTTTAGTCAAGAACTGGAATATATCATTGAGTGCTGAAGCACCAACTAAACAAAATCTTTTTTTCATTATTTTTAAAAATAGCTATCTAGTAAAATTTTTCTTTTCATGTTTCAAGAAAAACAAAATCACTAAAACAAAAAAGTAGCTACCTAGTAAATTTGTTCTAGATCTTAAACTATTGAGGGGGTTATACTTATCAATGCTCAATTTAATTAAAATGTTTTTCATCCCTATATTATTGTAAAAAGTCAATTTGTCATCCATAAATTATTGAAAAAAATCTCTTTAAAGTGTGTATTTGGCTATAAATTAAAAAATCAGTTTATTTTACTATTTAGTTTATTTTACTATTTAGTTTATTTTTGCTACTATTCATGGGCCCTATTACACTTTTTGATTATATTCATGAGTCTTACTGTACTATTTCAGCTAACTTTTACTTTTATTTACAGTACTTTTAACAAAAAATTTTCAATTTCAGCAAAATAAGTGGATCTCAAACAAACCTTAAATAGTTAAGAAAAAAAAAATTATTAAAATTTAGAAACAAAGTGTGAAATTCATGAAAACTCTAAGGCTAAAAACAATATTTTGAATCCCCAACCCTGCGAAAACCTCTCTACACAGTACACACAATCCGTTGTTTTTGAGAATCCTTAACTACTAATATAAAACATAGACCTTTATTCTGATATCCTTTTCAAATTGTATAATACAAAACTCGTAGCTTTTCGTGAATGCTAAAGAAGAGGAACAATTTCAAATTCTAAAAGAATAATAATCCTAAATGAATATTGAGGGAAAAAAAAAAAAATTGAACGGAGAGGGCACATCATAACCATGCATACAGGTGTAGAAGACCATAGCATAGACTGGTCAAAATTCTAGGGGGAAAAAAAAGAGAAATATATAGTGAGATTTTGTGTGTTTGATTAGCAAACAACGAAAGTTAATTACTAAGTATGTTTGATGAGCATCTTTCCTCTGATTACGGAAAACAAAATTAATTTCTTCTTTTTCTGTTTGATGTACATGTGTTGCTTTTCATTTCAGTTCTTGAAACGTAAAAAACAAGATGAACTATATGCAGCATTACAAAAATTAAAGGAAGGTGCTCTCTCTCTCTCTCTCTCTCATAGACTTAACATTTTACCATGTATATTCAACAGAACATGACTAGTTTTTTTTTAGCTAATCCTGATCGAATACAAATCTTGTTTTAATTTTTGTGTTTTACTTTATATTTCATCAATAACAACTTGTCATATATATATATATATATTTTTTTTTTTCTAATTTAAACTTTGAGTATTTTATAAGGAAAAAAAGAAGAAGTGAAAAGTTGTGATTAATGGGGCATTAAGTAGAACACAAAAATAAGACACAAGATTATGTTCAACCCTAATCAATGTACTTCTGACGTTTGTTTACAGAACTGATGCTTTTAGGGTTCATTTCCCTTCTACTAACAGTCTTTCAAAGCTTGATAAGTCGCATATGCATACCAACTCATCTTTCAAATTTCATGCTTCCATGTAAGAAGAGGTACATTGTTCACCCCAATGGTACCGAGCATTACTCTAATCCAGCTACAAACAATCCACAACGACTTTTGTTTGAAGATACTAATTCAGGGCATTGCCTACATGAGGTATATGATAGTCCGATTTCAAGTATTTTTTTATACATAATTTTTCATCACTTCTTAACTGCCTGTAATTAAATTCCAGGAGATATAAGGGGTAATGAAGTAGAGGTCACTAGAAATTATATATATATATATATATATATAATTCCTTAGTTGGGAAGGGAACAAATTTAAAACATAAATATCTTTGTTAAAAATACCAAGAAGTTTCAATTGAACTATAAGGTCCTTGGCATACTATATACTTGTACATATGTAATTGAATCATTTCTTAATTGAATCATGTAAATTTAACAGTTCTATCATGGTGTGAATAATTATTCTATATCAGCAGTAACATAGGAGTTTCCTCTCTATGTAGGTAGCAATAACTAGGGTATTGCCAAAGTACAAGTAAAAATTGGTACGTGTAATACAACAACTGTGGTTGAAGTAACAATTTGCTATCAATAAAATTGAAGTAATAAAAACATTGAAGTTTCCTTTATTTTTGGTGGATTCAAGAGCAGGGGCGGAGCCACCTTATGCATTGGGGGGCCATGCCCCCTCCAAATTTTTTTAAAACCTCTCTAATTATAGATAAAATTAGGCTAGAATCATTTTGAGTTAAGAGTTGGCCCCCACAAGATTAAAATATTGGCCCCCATCCAACACTTCACTCATAAAATTCTTCCCACCCCAAATCCCAACTATGCAATCATAAAAATTAACTCCTTTTGTCTTTTACTTTCTTCTCTAAAGCATGATAGTCACATCCATATTTTTTAGTTTTTAGTTATTCAATTTTTGTGAAAGGAAAAACTAAGGTGTAGTATAGCAGATTACCTGATTAAAATCATATGTATTGAATTTAATTGTCCTTAAAAATAATAACATTATTTGTATTTTATTGGTCATGATAAACATATACTTGAATTTAATTGAAGAACCTAATGTATTATACTTAAGATATTGTACTTAAGTTTTGCACTTTCTCAAAACTATTACAATATCTCTTTCCACTTAAAAACCACTAAAAAGACTCTTCTCATCACTTGGTGCTCTCTCTTTAGTTACTCTTCATTAACTGTTCCATGGGATGCTCTCACATAATCACATTTTCATTAGTTTCTCCATCTTCCTTAACAAAGAGTTTTCTTATTTAAAGCTAAGCAAATATTGAGAAATACCAACTTCTTCTTAATTTGTCTTCTTCTTTTGTAGTTTTGTTGTATACTTATATTTGATTTCTATGAATATTATGGACTTATGGTTTTTCAAAAGAATAGGAGAAACTCAAGAAAAAAAATACTTAAGATGCTCAATTGGTCGATTAACTTGTTAGTATTTTGATATCTTAGTGCTATAGAATTACACCGACAAAAAAATTCTATCAATAATCTTGTGTTATAAATATATGGTACTTTGAGTTTTTCGTTGAATTGCAAATCAAAATGATAGTTTTACCTTGGCCTCCCAAGCAAAAATTCATGACTATACCCCTGTTCAAGAGTTTTTCATTCTAAATTCAAAAAATGCTTTTATGGATTTAAGAGTTTGCATCTAACTGGAACAAACGCTACTACGTTTTTCCATATATGGCGGTGGCGCAAGCAGATATTGAAGCAGTAGGCCTGGACTTAATATATTTGTAACACACTAATTATTCATGCATGCATGAATGAGAAAGAACATTAAGAATATGCAACCCATACACTACGTAGCCATACAATGGAGATATGGAAAGTCTTGGACTAGTCCATGTAATCATTAGAAAATACAGAAACAATTTATGGATGGGTTGCTTAATAACAATAGGAATGAAAGAATGATGTTTATAGATAGAAAAAGGACTGGATTCTTCCACTAAAGAAACATTTGTACAAATATGCTATCTAATAGACCAGCTTATATTCAATTGATTTATAGTTATATCACTGGTGGTTCTCTCTCTCTTGACCAGGGAAAAGCTCCATTGTTACCATTGGAAGCATTACACCAACTACACATTTTCATCTTTGTATTGGCAGTTGTTCATGTAATCTTCTGTGTCACTATAATGACTCTTGGAGCAGCCAGGGTAATGCATTGATGATCCTAACCTCCAATTTCATTGCATTATATGTTTTAATTTCGTGGCTTTTGTTCATGATGTAACTAGTTTGAAGTCTGCATTGTTTGTGGAAATCGGACAAATACCTAACTATATCTCTAGTCTTTCATAATTTCCGAAGTTTTTCTTCTAAATATGTAGATACGCCAATGGAAGTCCTGGGAGGATTCTATTAGGAAAGAAATTGAATCAAAGAAGGGTAATGTAAATCGGAATTTTCAAAAAAATTATAAATGATCTTTGTAAATATTTTGGTTTGTTTTGGAACGTATGCATGAATTTAATAATTTGTGCAGCTCTAACAGGTGGCAACGACGCTTATGTTCATGATACTGATCACCAAGATTTCTTGAATAAACGTGGAGCTGGATATTGGAGAAAGGCAGCAGTTGTTAGTTGGATGGTAAGATTGAAACCTATTCATGGAATAATGAAATTTACAAATTATCAATCTTGAGTAATCTGTGTTTGTCTTTTCCTTTCATTAATTGGATGAACTCAAAGAAAGCTAGTCTCGTACTAAGAAGCATAGATATGTACTCTAAAATTCTTGATGTCCATGCCATCAGATACTAGTGAGAAACTCTTGCATGCGTGACCATAATGAGTTTAGAAGATAATCTGTTTTATTTTAAAAAATTTCTCCGAACTTTATAAATGTTCTAAAGCATTTTAATAGTTGTCATTTATTTTTACACCTAAAAATAAACATAAATTTTTCCTTTTAAATATAATACATCTAAAGATGTATATGAATTAATTAATTCTCATATCTTTACCGTGCATGTGGTGTCCAGTTATTTTACACCTGAAATAGAAGGGTAAACTTAACCTTAATTATCTCAAATGTGGTGACATTCAGTTATATGTTTATTGGTAGATATCATTATTCAAACAATTTTATGGCTCTGTCACCAAGTCAGACTACAAAGCAATGCGACAAGGATTCATCAAGGTTAAGTTTTCATCATTTCTACATACCAAATTTTGTGTGTCTATATTGTTTGTTTCATCCGCTAATTACTTTTGTTTTCTCCCTGCAGAAACACTACCCTGATGACCCTGAATATAATTTTCACCATCATATGATGCAGACACTTGCAGTTGATTTCAAAAAAGTTATCGGTGTAAGGTAACACTTAAAGATACAGCTTAAATCTAATTATTGAACAGTCTTCCAGGATGGAAAGTGAATTTTTACATAAACACTGTCAACTGCAGCTGGTACCTGTGGCTGTTTGTTGTGGTTTTTTTGCTGCTGAATGTGGCAGGTAATTTCCTTATATCATAATTGATACACCTCATTTCCAATTGCAATTTCACGTTTTACTTGTGTCTAAGTTAAACATGAAAGCAGGATGGAACACGTATTTTTGGTTGTCCTTTTTGCCATTGATTGTAAGTGGTTTAGGTTGATTTCCGTTGGAAATTTATTAAATTTTTATTGATACTAAATTATATTATGGACTGACATATAATTAGACTCATGTTTTACTTGTTTGGGGTGATAGCTGCTACTTCTTGTGGGTGCTAAGTTACAGCACATCATCACCCGTTTGGCTCAGGAGGTAGTAGTAGAGAGGAACATACATGATCATGAAGCACAACTACAGGTGACAGAAACGAAGAGAGACAATCATGAAGTGCATGAAGCAGCACCACCAGTGAAGCCTTCAGATGATTACTTTTGGTTTAGTAGCCCTGCTCTTGTTCTCACCTTAATTCACTTCATTTTGTTTCAGAATTCATTTGAGATTGGGTTCTTCTTCTGGATCTTGGTGAGTAAACATATATCGGCCAGTTACCTAATAGTATACTTGCACATGAAATTCCGAAGGCATATGATCTAATACAATCGTAAAATTTACTCACCTGCAGTTCACATATGGATTCAATTCATGCATCATGGACAAATTGGGCTTCATCATCCCAAGACTTATTGTTGGGTAAAACTCTGGAGATAAGGGAGAATGAGGAACATATTTTCTTTTGCTAGCCCATGTTTTTGTGTCCCATCGTTAACATGCTAAGGTAATAGTTTCGTTATGCAGGTTGACTGTTCAAGTGCTATGCAGCTATAGTACTTTGCCTTTGTATGCTATTGTGACCCAGGTTAGATATACACACACATGCTTTATTTTTGTAACAATATAGAAGCTTCACCTGACATATGAAATCCTCATTCTTTTCTATTTACTTGTTTTAAAATATTTTCTCACCGCATGAAGATGGGTAGCACGATCAAAAAGATCAAATTTGAAGATGTGGAATCAGCAATAAAAAGTTGGTTTAAAGGACTATCTAAGAGAAGAGAAGAAAGAACAAGAGGCCCGATTGAAGCAAGTCAAATTCAAATGCAAAGTATGGCTAAAGAATCACCCCAAAATGCTCAAAATTCAGAATTTTAGACTAGTGTGATTGAAGAACCTAGACATCAATAACCGAGCTTCCTTCTGTAGCTAGCCTAACCTCCTTTTCCATTATCTTAAGTTTCTTCATAGATATACTATCTACAATTTGATTTTGGACATAATATTGTATATATAGTCACTCTCATGTTGTACTAGGGAAAGGATAAAATAATACAAAGATTGTGAAATGGGCTTACAAGCCATGAAATAGCTTGCCCATATATACTTAAAAAAAATGTACATCACGTCTCTTTTTCTTAAGGATGTATTTACAACAAATATTCAAATTCAAATTATACAATAAGTGTGGCTACACAATTGACTCCTTATATTAACCCCCACATAATGATCGTTGACTAGGATCTACATGATTCTTGATGTTTGCATTAGTTCCATGATCCTTGTTATGACCCTATAATTACTACTTATCACTCTGCAAGCTCATGGTTCGTGAGTTTGGTCATGACTCATGAACCATGTGCTCGGATTTGAAAAGCTTAAATTGTGTGCCTGTGTAGCTCTTGGTGAACACACAGGCAATTTGGTCCACACTGTTAAGATAGCAAGTCATTCTTTATTCAAGGACAACTTTCTTACAAACAACGTGATAGTCAACCTCTAATTGCTTCATGTGTTCATGCAAAATGGGGCTTGAACAAAGACGATTTGAGCTAAATTTATCATACCAGATAAGTGGGGGTTGAAGAAGGAAAATGTGTAGTTCTTCAAAAAGAAGTTGAAACCAAGATAACTCAATCGTTGTGAGGGGAAGTTGTCTGTACTTGTCTATTCGGCACCATCCTAAGTATTTTTAAACCTTGTCGGGCATTCTTCCATTTCTTCTTGTACATCTTTATTTTTCAAACTATCAAGTAACTCCTTATCCATATCGGCCCCTTGAAGGGGAGGGATAGGTCGTAAAGGGAACTCTAATGACAGAGAATACTCGCCTAGTGAGGGAGGGAGAGCTCCGATGAGAGGAGAAGGATTCTCCAAGTTTTACAAGTAATTTCTATTACCTATATTAAAAAGAGCGAATGCACCTGTGAATAGTGCTTTTGTCGAGCACCTTGTCTGCTATTTGTTTATTGTTTCAGCACCCTTTTTTTTTTTTTTTTTTTTTTTTCTCTGTCCAGCACCTTTTTAACTTTTTTACCCTTAATATACAAGCAGGCTGAAAGGGTTTGTTTTGTCGTTTGTTCCTAATTTATTTGATCTTATCTCTTTGTTGGCCTTACTGGTCAACCATCTACTCTATTGATGGACACAGACACAATAGTTAGACTTCTCTCTATGGATGAACACAAACATAGGATCCAGGTTAGAGATAAGAAAAGAAAAGAAAAAAAATATTCAGCCATGACCAAATTGATAGAGAAAGAAAAGAAAGAATGAAAAGAAGAAGCCAGAGAGAAAAGGTAAGTGATTGTTTGTTACCCATGTAAATGCATTTCATAAACTCTTCCATCTTTTCTTTTCTTTTTTTCCCAAAACAAAATTTTTCTCTCTTTCTTAACAATTCGTTGGATCCATTAATCTTTCATTTGATTGTATCTGATTTGTTGCCCCCTACAGATATATGTGAGCTGAGAAAAAAACATTGAAACTTGAATCACTTTTTGGTCTTTCCTTCTATAACCTTCTGCTGACACACCTGGTGGAAATTACTTTTTTGCCGGTAACTTTATGTGTTACCTAGAGAAAAAGTGGGGGCTTTTTAGTCTTTTTATTCCCAACTCTGTGGGTAGGCTAAAATTGTATGGGGGTATTTCTGTCTTTTGCAAGACTTTCTTCTGACCAGGAGTTCATTATTCATCTCAAATCTGCAAGCTATGATGTTCGTGGAGAAACGCACAATAGATTTAATATTATTTTCATCTTTGATGTGCCAAATGAAAGTGAATGAATACAAGTTACTGTGACAAGTAAATTAATATGTATATGTGTTTGAAAACTTCCCTAGAGATCAGAGAAAAAGAAAAATTTGAAGATTATGAAAGGCAGATAAAGACATAATTATTACTCAATTATGTATCAATTTGTCTTCCCTTTTGTAGATCAAAGGTGTAGATATGGATACATTTGTTTTTTTTAGACCTCTATTTGTACACAATATATACTCATTTTTATAAACTATGCTTGTGATATTGAAGCCCTTTTTTGTATAAAGTCTAATATGATCTACGTTATAGTTTTATTAAGCACAAATAACAACTAAGTCTATCGACGGTTCTAAGAAGTATTGTAAAAACTACAATCGTTTTTTCTCTCCCCTGTAGGAGCCTTTCTCTCTCGATAGGTACGAGCGTCTCTCTCCCTTAGTCTTCCTGTAAGGGTTCTTTTCTTGGCCTACTCATCTGTGTAGCTGGGTAGTAGTCATCACGGAGATTGTTATGGAGCAAGAAGTTGTCAATAGTCTTCAAAAACTACAACTTACAAAAGAGGAAGAAGAAGATATTGTGTTGATGAATACCAAATCAGAGATCCTGGAAGAATGCTCATTAAGTCTCTTTGGACGGCTTCTCACTGACCGTCAGCAGAATCAAAGAGCTCTCAAAATTACTCTGAAGTCAGCATGGAAAATGGGGTCTGATCTGAGGATTGTGGAGGTAGGAAACAACGTATTACAATTTAAATTTGATTCCCAATGTCAGCTGGAATGGGTTGAAAAAGGGGGTCCACGGAATTTTGAAAATAATCTTCTCTTGCTTTGCCGGTGGAAGAAGGGATTAACTGCAACAAATATCTCTTTTACCCATGCTCCTTTTTGGGTCCAAGTGTGGGGTTTGCCATTTGAATACATGTCTGAAGAAGCAGGGAAGGATATAGGTAGCAAAATTGGCAAAGTAATTGAGGTGGACAAAAAATCCCTTCAGGCTGAACAAGCAAAATTTTTAAGAGTAAGAGTTGAAATCCCCATTGACAAACCACTTCGCTGAGGGGGGAACATCACAACCACTGATGGTGCTCGAAGTTGGCTCACATTCAGGTATGAACGACTCCCTACTTTCTGTTATATATGTGGTTTAATTAGGCATGATGAAAAACATTGTTGTAAGAGTCAGCAAGAAGGAGTGAAGGAAAGGCAGTATGGGGAATGGCTAAGGGCTGGTAGTGTAGTCAAAAGTGCAAATGAAAAAGGAAGATCTAAGGTACATGGGGGATCAGATTCAAGGAGAAATGATATGGCAGGAGCTGAGTCACACGGTGCAGCAGGGGCTGAATCACATGGTGTAGCAAGTGATGTTGGTGTATCAGTGCAAATGGAAGTAGGAAAAAGTGATGGCCGGAATAGTAACTAGATGTTGGCAGTGATGACAGCTTCGGGTTCAGAAGCAAAGTCCAAATTTTCACTTTCCTCTGAACAGAACAGCCCTGACAGATGGGATGTGCCTGCTGTAACATCACGTGATGGTGAAGAAAGTATGGAAACTCAGTTCAGAAGAAACGAAACTGAAGTTGGTTTGGTTAAGGAGTTGTTCAGCGAGAAAGAAATTGCCACGTCAGCAGTAAATATCAGCACAAGTGGGCTGGGTAAAGAAGAGGTTGTGGTTAGTGCCCCAATAAATTTTAAAATGCAAGTGGATAGCATCGGTCAGACTATGGGCCTGAGCCCAAACACAAACAAGAAAGCCACGGGCAGAGGAAGAATAAAAAGAATGGCAAGGGAGAAAAATATGGCCCAAAAGGAGAATGTAATGAGTCCACGAAGTGGAAAAAAAAGACTGGGAAACTTTGAAGAACTTATAGAAGGTGAAGGAAGGGGTCAGAAACGTATACGTGGGGAGCTTGAAAATAACAGTCCAATTTTTTCTGATGAAACGGCGGTGGCTGCATGGCAGCACCACCGAGAGAAATGAGGACTTTAGGGTGGAACTGCCGAGGGCTTGGGAACCCTCGGACAGTTCGAGAGTTGTGCGAACTAGTGCAACAATGGGATCCCGATTTTATGTTTTTATCAGAAACGAAATTAAAGAAGAGTAGTATGGAGAAAAGGAAAATGAATGTTGGTTTTATCAATGGCTTAATCGTTCCAAGTAAGGGAAGAAGTGGGGATCTAGCCCTCTTTTGGAAGAAAGATATTACTATAGATATTCAGAGTTATTCTGATAGGCATATTGATGCCATTGTCACTGGGGGTTCAGGATTTAAATAGCGGATTACCGGATTTTATGGAAACTCCGAATCTCACCGACGAAAAGAATCATGGGATTTATTGAAGGCTCTTAGTAAGAAGTTTGATATCCCCTGATTATGTTTCGGTGATTTTAATGAAATCACGTCATCGAGAGAAAAACTGGGGGGAGTCCGGAGACCACAAAGGCAAATGGAAGAATTCAGGGAAGCAATAAATTGTTGCAGCTTTAAGGATCTTGGGTTTTGTGGTCCAGAGTATACGTGGTGCAATATGCAGGAGGGTGTGCACAGGAGATGTCTTCGTTTAGACAGGGCGTTGGCCACGCAAGATTGGATTAATCATTATAAAGATATACGAGTTCACCACCTGGTTGCATCAACCAGCGACCATGTTGCACTATTAATATCTGATTCCTTTGCCCTGAATAAACCCCAGAGGAGATTCCAATTTGAAGCTATGTGGACTAGAAGAGATGAATGTAGAGATATTATTAAGGAAGCTTGGACTGGAAGTGTGAGAGCTGATAATCCATGTGATATAGTGGCTAGTCTCAAAAGGTGCGTGGATGATCTTTCAAAATGGAATAAAGCAGTTTTTGGCAATGTTCCAAGGCAGATTCAAAAGAAGAGAAATGTTTTGAATGATTTGGTCCTAAAGGATCAGAATGGAAGAAATGGCAGGGAGATAAACAAAATCAGAAAAGAGATTAATGAGCTGCTGGATTGTAAGGAAGTAATGTGGCAGCAAAGATCAAAAGTTCAATGGATGGGTCTTGGAGATTGTAATACAAAATACTTCCATTCAAAGGCTTCAGGGAGGAAAAAGAAAAATACTATATCCAGACTCTTGGATGATTCGGGGGTCTGGAGAGAATCTACTTTGGGCGTGGTTGAAGTTGCTGTGTCTTATTTTGAGAAGCTGTATACAACATCTCATCCGAATAGAATTCTGGAAGTTATTGACACTATGGAACCTAAGGTGTCTGTTGAAATGAATCAAAATCTCATTGAGCAATTCACTAAGGAACAAGTTGAAGCAGCCTTAAAGCATATGCACCCAACCAAATCCCCTGGCCCAGATGGTATGTCTGCTGTATTTTATCAAAAATTCTGGGATATTGTGGGTAGTGATGTTGTGAATATGGTTCTTAATGTTTTAAATTCTGATATGTCCATGGCTGATATTAATAAAACTTATATTACTCTTGTTCCTAAAATTAACAATCCCTCTAGAATGACGGACTTTAGGCCTATTAGCCTTAGCAATGTTATTTATAAACTTATTGCTAAGGTTTTGGCTAACCGTTTCAAGTTGATCCTTCCCCAAATAATAACTGAAAATCAGAGTGCTTTTATTGCTGGGAGGCTTATAACAGATAATGTTCTTGTTGCTTTTGAAATGATGCATTATTTAGAACACAAGAAAGAGGGTAAGGATAGCTATATGGCAATAAAATTGGACATGAGTAAGGCTTATGATAGGGTGGAATAGGGCTTCATTGAGCAAGTTATGAGAAAATTAGGTTTCCATGAAATGTGGATTGGTTTAATAATGAGATGTATAACAACTGTCTCATATTCTGTACTTATAAATGGGGTTGCTCATGGTAATATTATGCCTTCAAGAGGTCTCCGTCAAGGAGATCCTCTTTCATCTTATCTGTTTCTTTTATGTGCAGATGGCTTCTCTTCGCTCATTAACAAGGCTATTAGAAGTCAAGCTATGAATGGGCTTTCAATCTGCAGGGGCAGCCCCATGATATCACATCTCTTTTTCACGAATGACAGCTTGCTTTTCTGTAAGGTCAGCAGCCAGGAATGCCAACATCTAATTGATATTCTCCGGCTGTATGAGGCTGCTTCGGGAAAAAAAATCAACACAGACAAATCTTCAGTTTTCTTTAGTGCTAATACTCCCAAGGAGCTGAAAATTGAGACATTGGATATTCTTGGGCCGATGCAAGATTCTCGGCATAGTAAGTATCTTGGTCTTCCCTCCGTCATCGGGAAATCAAAGATGGACATATTTGCAGAGATCAAAGATAGAGTTGCAAGGAAGCTGTCTAGGTGGAAGGAAAAAAATTCTTTCCATTGGTGGTAGGGAGATCCTAATCAAGGCGGTGGCCCAAGTCATTCCTACGTACACAATGAGCTGTTTTCAGCTTCCTAAAGGCTGTGTGATGAGATTGAAGGCATGATGAGGAAGTTTTGGTGGGGCCAGCAGGGTCAAGAGTCTAAGATTGCTTGGGTGAGCTGGAGGAAGTTATGTTTTTCTAAGCTTAAAGGTGGGATGGGCTTTAGAAATCTCCAAGCGTTCAATCTTGCCATGCTTGCAAAGCAAGGCTGGAGGCTCTTTGAGAATCCAAACTCATTAGTAGCTCGAATATATAGAGCTAAATACTATCCCCATGGTGATGTTTTTAATGCTGGTTTGGGGTCTAGCCCATCTTTTACTTGGAGAAGCATAAGGCAGGGGCTTGAAGTTGTGAAGAGAGGAACGCGTTGGAAAGTTGGTAACGGAAGATTGATTCATATTTGGGAAGACAAATGGCTACCCACTCCTACGACGTATAAGGTTGTTTCTCCTCCTCCCCAAAATTTTGATAATTTTCCCATGGTCTCAACTCTTATTGATTATGATTCTAGAAGATGGAAAGTAGATCTTGTGAAGTCTCTTTTCCTGCCTTTTGAAGCAAGTTTGATTCTTAATATCCCTATTAGCTATAATCTTCCGGAGGATAAAATTATTTGGGTTGGAAACAATAGGGGTGTTTTCACAGTCAAAAGTGCATACTATATTGCACTTAATTTTGTTGAATCATCCGAGGAAGGAGAATGTTCTTATAAGGATCCAAGGGAGTTGTTATGAAGGAAGTTATGGCACTTACAAATTCCATCAAAGATCAAAATCTTTGCTTGGAGGGCTTGCATTGATGCCCTTCCAACAATGATGAATTTGCAGAAAAGAGGCATTAAGACTTGTGATTTATGCCCTTGCTGTGGAGTTAAGTCAGAGATTATTTTTCATTCTATTATTGATTGTGAAGTGGCTAGAAGAGTTTGGGATATGTGAGAAGCAAGTTCTGTGCAATGCTGGCAGGGGCTTCTTGACATCTCTGATGTAGCTCTAGATGTATTGAGGAATGGTACCAATTATGATTTGGAGACTTTCTTTGGGGTTGCTTGGGCTGTTTGGTATAATAGGAATCAAGTAGCCTTTGAAGCTAAGTGCCAAATGCCGGACCAAATTTGGGGGTTCGCTAGAAATTATCTACAAGATTATAAAGGTACTTTAGCGATTTTGAACATAAACCCAGCAAAGAAGAATAATAGGTGGACTCCTCCACCGCCGGGAGTTTTTAAAATCAACGTTGATGGGGCGACATCTGTGGATAGTCGAAACTCTAGTGTTGGTGCTATCATTCGTGATTCGTGTGGTGTAGTTATTGCGGCTTGTGGCAAATACTTGCAAGGTCAGTTTTCAGTTTCAGAGGTGGAAGCTCTTGCTGTGGAATCTGGAATTTTGCTTGCCCAAAGTATGAAGCTATCCCAGATTAGTGTGGAATCGAATGCTTTATTTGTTGTTAGTAGTATTAATGGGAAGTTCATTGACGGCAGTATTGGCCATCTGTTTCAAGGCATCCTTACTTTGCTAAACTCTTTTACGAGCTGGAAGGTCAATCATGTGAATCGGGATTGCAATAGAAGTGCTCATGAGTTAGCTCAATTGGCAAGAAGAAATGAAGTCTTGCAGGTATGGATAGGAGTTCTTCCTATGGTTGTGCAGGAAATTGTCCAATCTGAATGTATTAGATAGTGCCTCAGTTTCCTGTCTTCTCTGCTTCTTTTCTGTTCTTCATCTTTTCTCTGCCTGTTTTCATGTTCAGGCTTTGTATAAAAAAAAATATATATATATATATATGATCTACGTTATTATTATAGTTAATTTATATTAAAAAAATTCCTATATTTAGATTTTGACATTAAATATAGCATAAAAAATTATATTATCTGCTTAATATAACAAATACTACATTTTTTTTTCCTGTATGTGATCTTTGACAGTAAAATATAAAAAATAACATTTATGAGAAAAGTGACGGGAACAAAGCTATAGTATTGATATCTAAATATTTTGAAATATTTAATAGTATAATTTCTAGGCAATCCAATCATTAAATAACTATAAATAAATTATATTTCTATCCATAATTGTAATTTTTTTACTGGCTAACACGTAATTCAAAGCACGTGCTTCAAAACTAGTAATCTTTAAAAGCATGAAGAATTTATGTTAATTGACATTTTTTTTTTTGGGTTATAATGACAAGGCATGATGTTTTGATAAATTATTAAAAAAAAACTAGATGATGTCACATGCGATACACAGGCTATTTTACAATTTCTTTTAAAATCATATAAATAAATATATATATATATATATATTAAGACCTACATAAACTAAAAACATTAAATTTTGACAAATTGATGTGTTTTTAGCCATTTCTCTTCATTTAATTATGTTCTCTTTATGTTGATACTTAAAAATGATTTTCTTAATTTCGTTGAGATAATAAATTGAGTGTTTGCGATTGAGGTTTCCATATTTTGTTGTGAGAATAGAGTGGTTGATGTTGAAGTTGGATGTTGTGGGTTTTGTGAAGGTTATGATTCGCTTTGAGTCTTTGGGTGTTTGAGATTTTGGTTTGGGAAAGTTATAAATGTATTTTGTTTTAGAACTAAAGAAAAGAGGGGGAAAAAAAAACCATTCTAATTGATTATCTATGTTATAACTCATAATTTGTAGGTTTCTTTGTAGGTTTTTTTAAATTTATTTTTTTACTTTGTTTTGTGCGGTATGAGACATAGTAATAAAAATAAAAATAAAAATTGATAATGATTTTAAAGTATTTTCCATTTTTTTTTAAAGGATACGGAAGCCAACCAGAAACAATTAAATTTTGATAAATTAGATGTGTTTTTTGCCAATTTCTCTTTGTTTAATTACGTTCTCTTTATGTAGATACTTAAAAATAATTTCCTTAATTTAATTGTGATAATGAATTGGGTGTTTGCGATTGAGGTTTCCATATTTTGTTGTGAGAATAGAGTGGTTGAGGAAGTGCTTGGTAGGTTGCTTAAATTTATGTAATTTTAGAATATATATATATATATATATATATATATATTTATGCTTTAAATTCATATTTATAGATTTCAAAATCATTTAATTTGTTAAAAAAAAATAAAATCTACTTAATTTTGACGGTAAATACTATTATAATATGTCATACTCTTATAGTGTTATTCAAAATTTTTAATAAAATATGAATTAAGAAAATTAAGTTTTAAAGTATTCAATAATATTGTGAGCAAATATAAATATTATAGAAAAAAATAAGAACTATATGTAGGTCTTAATATATATATATATATATATTTATTTATATGATTTTAAAAGAAATTGTAAAATAGCCTGTGTATCGCATGTGACATCATCTAGTTTTTTTTTAATAATTTATCAAAACATCATGCCTTGTCATTATAACCCAAAAAAAAAAATGTCAATTAACATAAATTCTTCATGCTTTTAAAGATTACTAGTTTTGAAGCACGTGCTTTGAATTACGTGTTAGCCAGTAAAAAAATTACAATTATGGATAGAAATATAATTTATTTATAGTTATTTAATGATTGGATTGCCTAGAAATTATACTATTAAATATTTCAAAATATTTAGATATCAATACTATAGCTTTGTTCCCGTCACTTTTCTCATAAATGTTATTTTTTATATTTTACTGTCAAAGATCACATACAGGAAAAAAAAANAAAAAAAATGGAAAATACTTTAAAATCATTATCAATTTTTATTTTTATTTTTATTACTATGTCTCATACCGCACAAAACAACAGTAAAATAAAAAATAAATTTAAAAAAACCTACAAAGAAACCTACAAATTATGAGTTATAACATAGATAATCAATTAGAATGGTTTTTTTCCCCCCTCTTTTCTTTAGTTCTAAAACAAAATACATTTATAACTTTCCCAAACCAAAATCTCAAACACCCAAAGACTCAAAGCGAATCATAACCTTCACAAAACCCACAACATCCAACTTCAACATCAACCACTCTATTCTCACAACAAAATATGGAAACCTCAATCGCAAACACTCAATTTATTATCTCAACGAAATTAAGAAAATCATTTTTAAGTATCAACATAAAGAGAACATAATTAAATGAAGAGAAATTGGCTAAAAACACATCAATTTGTCAAAATTTAATTGTTTTTAGTTGGGCTCCCGTATCCTTTAAAAAAAGCGGAAAATACTTTGAAATCATCATCAATTTTTATTTTTATTACTATGGCTCGTACCACACAAAACAAAAGTAAAAAAATAAAAAATAAAAAAGCCTACAAATTATGAGTTATAACACAAAATAAAAAATAGTTAACTTCATAAATAATCAATTAGAATGTTTTTTATTCCTTTTTCTTTAGTTCTAAAACAAAATGCATTTATGACTTTCTCAAACCAAAATCTCAAACACCCAAAGACTCAAAGCGAATCACAACCTTCACAAAATCCATAACATCCAATTTCAACATCAAAACTGTAAGTTACCATCATTGAATAAAAAATGCAATCCCCCTTCCTTGGTCATAGCCTACTCACACGAGTTAGAATCAAATGGTACCACAATGTTGAAGTTATGTACGTGTCTTTGAAAGGCTGAAGGTAAATGATATCATTTTTTTCTTAGTGTATTTGAGATGAGATGGCATGAAGGGTTGTTGTGGGCATATGTACATAAAGGAGTAGAAATGAAAAGGGTGAATAGAAATGCAAAGAGTTTTTTTATGTGTGAGAGAGAGGAAAAATCTTGAAACATTGAACCAAATAAAAGAAATAGTAATCTTAAAACATTGAATAAAAAATGTAACAAAAAGTAGTCTTGAAACATTGAACCAAAGGAAATAAAAGTTCTTATTTTTAAATTTGTTTTTATTTCTAATATGGTTTAGGAGTATTTCAATTCTTTTCATAGATTGTGCCATATGGCAAAATCTCATGCTTTCTCACATGAGGTCTCTGCTTATATATATATATATATATTACTCTTGCTTTGGATGATTCTAATGTTGCTAAGACTTTGGCCTTGAATACTACTTCGTTTGGTTATCATATGAAAGAAAATGATACTAAAATTGTTTCTGATTTTCCTCTTACTGAAAATAATGTTAACCAATTTAGAGTTTTGACTGTTTTAAATGAAGATTTTGAAATTGATATGGTTTCTTTGTTCAATGAGTTCATGCTTTCAAAAAATAGACCTAAAAGGAAATATTTCCAAAATAATTTTGCTCAGTCTGAAAAAGACCGTGTAAAGAAAATGGAAAGAAAAAATGCTTCAATTGAAAAAGCATATTTTGTTTTTTTAATTTTCTTGAAAATTATTATGTTTCAAAAGATGAAGCTTCAAAAATCATTTGGATGTAATAAAGTAAGTCAAATTTTGTTAAAAGTGACAAGACCATTGTTAGGACCAGCCATCCTCCTCTTGAAACTATTTTGATAAATACTGGTAAAATCGATGTTAAACCTTCTCCTTTCAAAATTGCTGATGATCAAATTCCTATTATTAGTCTTATTGAACAAAAAATTTTACTAATGAATCTTTGCATGTTATCAGTCAACAGCCTGACCGTACTGAAGAAAAAATTGTTGAAAAAACTGTTGAAAAGTTTGCTTCTGTTGAAAAACCTATTTCTATTAAAACTGAGAAGCCTTTGATTAATTTTCCCACTTTTGATAACAAATTCAAGTTTAAATTCTCAATCCAAAACTCTGGACACTGTTGAAAAAATGCTTGCTGATTTAAAAGTTAAAACTGAAGGTACTTCTACAAGTACTCATGCTACTTGCGCTATTTTCAGAAATGAAAAGAAATTGTTTCTGATGAAAATACAGATTCTGATATGTTTTTTATCTCTGCTAA
>NW_027069480.1:1709065-1866135 GCF_002906115.3 Quercus suber
TTTATTGACGGTCTGCCTCCTATCTTTGCTCATAAGGTAAAACAAGAATTAATTGGTAAAAATGATTCTATTGATTATGATAATTTAACCTATGGTGATATTTTAAGCACTATTAAAAAACTTGGTATTAATATGTGCAATGATGAAAAACTGTTAAAACACCAATTAAAAAATAAAAGAAAAGCTAAATATGAAATGGGTAATTTTTGTGAACAATATGGTTTGCCCCCAATTACTCCTTCTCGGCAAAAGGGTAAAAAACATGATAAAAGTCACAAAAATTATAAAAAACACAAAATTAATTTTAATGTTTTTTATGCTAAAAGGAAAAATGTTTCAAAAAAATATGTTAACCAAAAACCTGGAAAAGGTAAATGTTTCAACTGTGGAAAACCTGGTCATTTTAGTAAAGATTGTAAACAAAAACCTGGTAAGTTGAAAAACAAGTTTAACATGTTAAACATTGGAAATAATGATCAAGAAGAATTATTCAGAATCCTTGAATCAAACAATTCATCTGATTCCTTAGAAGATGATTTTTCTTCTTCAACTGATTCTTGCTATCAATCTGCTGATGAATCTTCTGATTCTCCTAATATTAAACTTGGTTGTAGAAGCTCATGTTGTAATGCTACTAAAACTATTAATGTTCTCACTAGAAGTGAAGGAAAAACTTTGGAAAGATTTAATAAAAAGAAACCGAAAGATTTAACAATTAATGATTTCCAACATGAAATTAATGTTGTTAAACAAGAGATAAATGAATTAAAAATGTATTTAAAAATAGTAAGCAAAATAAATCTGATAATGAACAAGATGAGCACAAGGATAGAGATGAATCCAATCAACAGACTCTTCTTTCTGATAAAGGTATATATATATATATATATATATATGTATTGATTGATTGATTCAAATAATAATTTTGGAGAAAGCCCCGTAAAATAAATGCATATTTCTTATTACATATTTTTAGAGAGCCACATAAAAGTGATACATAATGGCTCGTTTGGTAAGAAATTTCTAGTAATGTTGTTTTCTTGAAAATACATATAAGTAAAAATGTGTGAAAATACGTATAATATTATTTAAATACTGAAAACTGTTATTTAAACAATTATAACAAACGGGCCCTAAAACACTTAGACTTGTCTTTATAAAATTAAGGATAGTTTAGCTATGTTGACTATAAATGTTTTTCAAAATAATTTTTTGGAAGATAACCAAACACTAAAAAATAAGAAAAATGCTATGCCTCTTTTTACAACACTCTTAGAACAAATCACTGGTATTAAATTGTTATTGATTTTAATTGAAATTCACAATTTAAATTACTTTTTTACCCATTTATAATAGCAAATAATAACCTGTCACATAAGCCATGGAGTTACACATTTTTAAATCATTAATTTCCATCATTCTAATGGTATATTAATGCCATGTCAGATCTAATACCATCAATTCATTAAATTCCATTACAAAAAAAAAAAAAATCACTATCCTCTTTCCACCCTTCATAGCTCTCTCTCTCTCTCTCTCTCTCTCTCTCTCTCTCTCTCTCTCTCTCTCTCTCTCTCTCTCTCTCTCTCTCTCTCTCCTGGACCTCCTTGAATACCTCTAATAGACGCAAAGGACTAACAAGACCATAGCTCCATCTCTAACTCTGACCCAATTTTTCTTAAAAAGCCCTCAAGGTTCCAATTTCCATATAAATGCTATAATGAAGTTTTTGGTAATGGTTTAAACTAAAAGCTAGTCATCCCCTAACACAGAAAAAAAAAATGTCCTAATTATTTCATCTTCTGGTAGAACCAAAACACAAAATCTAAACCAATCTTGAATTGGTTACAATACCCAAATTTGAAAGACAAGAATTGCTCACAACCATAGAGAGGAAAAGAGCCAATTGGGTAACTTTCAGTTACGTTGGGCTAGTTATATTTAAAGAAAATTGTTGCATTTCCTTCCCTTATTTCCTTAATTTATAATTTTGAAGTCTAGATTGGACAACAACAAAAGTAAAACTATTAGGATTAATATGGGGATCAGGGTTGACAACGAAATTGATGGCTTAATTGTCTAAGGTTGGGAAAGGGTAGTATAAGGTTTGAGAATTGAGGTTCAATTTGGCTAGAAACAGTAGCACTCGAAGGAAACACAAATCACTGTTATTTAGTTCTCGTAGGAACGCCATCATAGCGTATATATGGAACCTTGGAAGAATTTTTTTTTTTTTTTTTTTTGGTGATGGGAGGGGCTTCTATTTGGGACTGAGTCATATGCATCCCTTGGAAGAGTTCATGGAGAGAGAGAGAGAGAGAGAGAGAGAGAGAGAGAGAGAGAGAGAGAGAGAGAGAGAGAGAGAGAGAGAGAGAGAGAGAAGAAGAAGAGAAGAAGAAGAATGAAAGCTCACTTAGTGTGTAAAACACTAGTGAATGTTTAGACCTCCAATTTTAAAATAACCAACACAAACTTATACTCAAACACTATAATGCAGAATGATAAATATAAGCTATACTCAAATAAACAAACTATTCTAAGCCATAATTTAATCACAACACAGTAGTAATTAAATGCAAAGAGTAAGGAATAGAAAGAAGCAAACGCAAGATAACACCGGCATGTGTTATCAAAGAGGAAACCAAAAAACTCGGTAAAAAATATCTCTGCCGCCCTCCAAGCGGTAAAATGATCTACTAGAAAATCAGTTGGGATACATGAATAGTAATAGACCCTCCAAGCCTAATCTACCCAATGCATCTAAACCCTCCAAGATTTTTGCTTCAACAGGGTTAAGCCTAACATTGTCTTCTCTAACTTAGCAGATCCCACAATAAGCCCATTGTATCAACCAAATGAATTGGTTCTCTATTGAACTGCTTCCTAAGTACCAAATAACCTTCTCACTAATATGAATATGGTGAGGTAAGGATTTGGCTAAAGATCCTCTCAAATGAAGAGGGTGAGAGTAGAGGAATTTGGAGAATCAAATGTATAAGATTGTGAATGAGTCAATCTTATTTTTCTCTAAGGTTTATCTCTCAAAATTCACTCTGGAAGCTTTCTACATTTCATGGGTATAATGGTATTTATAGTAGGGTATGAGAAGGAATGTGAAAAGTCATTTTTCTACAAAATAGGGTGCTTTGGCGAGTGACTCGTGACTAGGATGAGTCGCGAGTTCCAGTTGCCAAATAATAGAATTGCCAAACTGTACTTTTTGTCATGTAGTGATTCAGCTGTCCTGACCCTTCAACTTCCTGCATGCTTCACATGTGTGACACTTTGGCGAGTCACCACTCGCGAGTCAATCACGAGATGCTCTTTGATGCACACACTTGATTAATTCTTCACATTTTTTCACACACAACCCTTATATAATTTCCACCTAAATACAAGATTTCTAAATGCTAAATTATAAGTAAATTTGGCATGGAATAAAGTCAACACATGGTTGAATAAATTAAACCTTACAAAGAAGAAGAAGAAGGAAAAAAGATAGAGGAGATGTGATTTAAAGGTCTAAGATCTTGTGGTGGTTGAAGCTTTAACAATGGTTATAAGTACCTAAAAAAAATTATGATATAAAATCTGAGAAGTGTCCACAATTTTCAAAATAGGGCAATTCAATCATAGTTAATAGGTCCACCTTTTTTTTTTTTTTAGTTTGGTTTTCGGGGTTTAAAGAACTGTCTTGGTGTATGGTTTTTGGTTAACTGGATCGGACTATACGGTTCGGTCCATGTTAATTGCAAATTGCTGGCCAAGTGGTTCTTTAGCAAGTAAAATCTGAAAACCGACCCTACCACAAATATGAAAAAAAAAAAGAAAAAGAAAAAAAAAGAACCATGTTTAGATTAGGACCAGAGAAAAAACACATGCATTAAGTATAGAAGTATAGAACCAGTGAATGCACATTAACCACTACACCAATTGGCTTCTTTAATTTATGCCACCCATTGGATTAATATTTTGTTTATTGTATTTTTACAAGAATAATAGTTTTGAATTTAATTTTATCATTATTTACTTAATAGTATTTTCTAAATTTATTTGTGTACTAGAATTATGATTTTACATCATTACATGTGAATGTGAAAATTTGTAAATTTATTTTGAAATTGATTTTAATGTTAATTAAAATTATTTTTATTTGAAAGATTACCGAACACAATTTTTAAAGAGTGCGGGTCTAAAAACCATTCTATTTTAGTCAAATTTTCAATTATTACTAATTTAATATATTTATTTATATTTAAATAATTATTAAATTAATTATGATGTCATCGTGGTTAAAACTAAAAAATCTTAAATCTCTCAATTTTTCGGTTATTTGAACAGTCCAAGTTTCAAAACCATGGGTCTAATTACCATGATCATTGTTATAGGTCCATCACATGTTGAAATTAAGGACCAAGCAATGCACCTTCTGAGTCTGAGTGCCATTGCTGTTGGCTTGGTAACCTCAATAATGTGACCAATTGGGCTTTGATAGTTGTTTTCTTTTTCAGATTGGGCGCAATAATCTTGCTCTGTTTTTGTCCCAAAAAATCAGGGACTTTGGGAGATGCAATTCCTTGGTTTTAGAAGAGAATTTAAAATTCCATCGGATTTCATCTTTAGATTTTTTTTTTTTTTTTTTTATAAGTTCATTTTTAGATTATGCCTTTAGTTCTTCTTCCTTTTAATTTTCATCAAACTTTTTCTAATTAACCAAAATATCTCTCATACCCATATTCTCCCTAAACTTTAGACTAATGGCCCAGACACACCCTCAACTTTTATATTAACCAATTTCCTCCTTAAACTTTACACGGTAAAGTCAAACTTTACACTCACGTGTATCTTTAAAATATAAACTCACCCCAAGAAATTGAAACCCAACGGATCTTACCAAAAAAAAAAACCAACGGAGAAAGAAGAACAACCGACGGCGGACAGGAGAGAGAGAGAGAGAGAGAGAGAGAGACGGTAGAATTAGAGCCACCACGGCATGGCGTCGAGTTCTTTATCCTACTTGCCCTCGTGGTCCCACCACTGTCACAACCTCTCGCCCCTGGTATTTTTTCTTTCTTTCTTTCTAATGCAAGTATTGTTATTTCAAATTTTCACGTACTCTCTGTTTTTCAGTTGGAATTTATTGGTTTGATTTAATTTTGGGTTGGGGTTTTTGTGTGCTTGTTTCATAGAAGTTAATGGAAAATGCAAATGAAACAAACATTAAATTTGAGACTTGAAATTACAGTATACATATCAGGTGAGGTGATCCTTTTGTTAAATTTTCTTCTTCTTAGTGGTTCAGGTGAAGTGATTCTGTTAGTTTGATTTCCAGAGAAGAAGAAAATGATAATTTCAACAGCCCTTGAGTCTGTTCGCCTGTCAAAAATTTTACAGTGGACAATATTTGATGCTATGATCCTATTGGTTTATGGTTTGCTTCATCTTTCTATTGATGAAATATTTCAATAGTTTCATCTTTCAACAGTCCTTGAGTTTGTTGGTCTGTGAAAGTTTGGCCCTTTGTGTGTTGGTTCTTGAATAGAAACTAGAAATGACCTTTTCCCACATGGGAAAATCAATCATGTGCTTCTGGTAAGTGAAGGGATTATAAGTTTCATTGCTAAAAATTGCTACTTGGGGATTTGCAACAAATAAGTAATTGTAGTGAGTAATCTTGTGTCTTATATAGAACTGCGGGTAGTTTAAGTGGTGTATTAAAAAGTTGTTGCTGGGGTTTCAACTCAAATTGTATTGAGTGATAAAATTATAATGAATTTTTAAGCAGTAGCAGAGATTGACAATACTATGGAGAAATCTCATTCTTGGTTTTTTTTAATAAAAATGTGTTGAGTGAGTAATCTTTGTCGGTTCTAGCTTATATTATGCAAGTATCATGTTGGACAAATTTGATATTTGCACTTAAAATAAGAAGGCCATCTGCATGTATTTCATCAAATTTAGCTCACTTTGACAGTGGTATTGGTGAAATTGAGGTCTTGTAATTGAATGCAAGGATTGTGATAGGTAATTGATTGGTGGAATTCTGTCCAAAGATAAGCTAGTTATTCAATGAAAAATTGGATACCAGAGCTTTCTCCAGTTGCAAATATTCTAATTCGCAGATGCTCAAATTAAGCTTGTACTTCGTACTTCTTACATGTTTACTTTAACAATAGATGTATCTTATAGAGTTTTGTTTCATTGTTATTTGAAATTTGTTCATAATATTGGGTTTTAGTATGGACATCATGCATCCTAGCTTATTTCAAATCCATTTTTCATGGCACACATATGGCCACTGTTTTCTATTTATATTTATGCCAACAATGAAAACTGAATGATGCAAAATCCTTGGTATTTCTTCAAGTGAACTTAAAGAAAGCTTCAATGTAGAGGCTACTAAAAGAAGGGTTTGTATGTAATGTAACATAAAAATGTTCACAATTATGTAATGTTCAACTTATGCAATTAATGGCATTCCATTAATATATGGGTTCTTGAAAAAGCTTATAACTTAAAGTACTAATGTATTGATCCATATTCTTTGTTATGCTCATGAGAATTATTATTTTTTTATTTTTTTATTTTTTTAATTATCAAGGAAATAGTGGAAATTTCTCCTATCAGGAAGATGCCAATATATGACTTGCGTAAGTCATTGTGGTTTGCATTAAGTCACTACTAGGTATATAAATTGGGGATCAAATCATTCTCCTTAGCTAACACTAACAATGTCACCTTATTCAATTGCTTTGATTCATATATTAAGCTTAAAAATGCAATAAGCACTAAAAGATGTCTGTCTCCCAATAAGGGAAGAAAGTCCCAACCAAAAAATAAACATTTTTCAATTTGCCATGAATTGAAATATCAGCAAGTGTTTACAAATGGTACATTGTTTCACAAAAATAACACCAAACGAATCAATAATTACACTTTTCTAATACACCACTCCTTGAAGACTACATGTGATTGAAATACGAGTCCCTATGTTAGGTGTACATTCTTCATGTTAGTGTGTTGGTTAAACTAGTTAAACTCAAGGAATCTAGGCCTTGAAATCCTTCATCACTAGAAAACCCTTCTACAATCCTCAACTTATCACCATGGTCTGAATCTCCTTCACCATTCCAATTCAATAGAATCACATTGGGATTGAAGGGGTGGCACATTTGGTATAGAAGGTGAATTTGCAGGGAGTGACAGTGGACATTCATCCATGGCTGCAACACAAAATTAACAAGAAGATTAATAGAAAGAGCTGGAAAAAGAAAAGGAAGAAGAACAATATAGAAAATAGGGGAAAATATAGAAAAAACTCCCTATTCATAAACTATTCCCTCGAAGCTAGAGATTTTTACAAGTCTACTTATGTAAATGAAACAATATGGAGAATAGAATTCATTGTAAATGGCCAACACAAACAAATAAACAACTCGTACCCAGTGCTTGCACCAAAGGATTCCAAAAAAACAAAAAACAAAAAACAAAAAACAAAAATATGTAATCCTCTGGATCAGAATGCATATGAAATAAAATCTCACCAATAACATGCTCACTCAGTGATCAAAAAGATTTACAGTGCTTCAGTCACACCCCACATCTAGGCTGATGAACTGAGTGGTATGAGACCTTTATGCGCTCAACAAGATGCTCACTGATGAACTGAGCATGTGTGTCCTTCGTGTAGGTAACCATCTTGCAACAAGAGGTTGTGCTTGCAATTGTTATGCTAGAGGAGCCTAGAAGCTTGAAACGATTTTGTGAACTGGTAGGAACAATAAATATCGCTATATTCAAATATGTAGCTTTGACAAAGTGGCTACCATTATGTATAGTATCACAAAATACGATCAAACAAAAACGTATTATAATCACTTCTTTTCCAAATTTTCTTGTTCAATTCCTTACTTTTGAACCAATAAAAGTAACTTCAAAACTCACTCTTCCACTAGAGAGCAGAATCAATGCAGCTGATATATTAGAGCAGTAGCCATATTTCTCTCAAGCATTTCATCAAACAGTTGTATAGCATACGCATGTTGGGTGCACTGCACCGTTGGTCCAGCCCACATGCTGTTTTTTCAAGAGCACATTTAATGAGCATGGCTCTCCATGACTTGTGAGAAGTCAGACTTCTCTTAATGAGAAGTGAGCCAAAGTGTGTTGAACGCGTTGAAGACAAAAGAAAAGAAAGAAGCAAAAGGCAAAGTACTCATTCAGCTATGACAGAGAAGAAAAGAGATTTGGTTGAAGTAAAGTCAAAGTAAGTGGCTTGCATTTATTGTGATTTGAAGAGAAGAGTGTGAAAGGAAGAAAAAGAAGAAAAGGTGAAAGAAATAAAAGGGAGAAGTTTCGGCCATTTGAAGGAATAGGGGGCTGAAGAAGTGAAGTCCCAGTGGGAAAAAAAGAAGTGAAGTTCCAAAGTGTGAGGACTAAGTGCGTGAGTAAGAGCAAGTAAAAAGAGAAGAGAAAAATAGAAAGAGTTAGAGAAAATACACAGTGAGGAAGAAAGCAGTGAGTGAAAAGAAAAATAGAGTTTTTTTTTTTTTTTTTTTTGCTTAAGTTGTATCTCTAAGTGTAAGTGCGTGAGTAAGAGCAAGAAAAAGAGAAGAGAAAAATAGAAGAGTTAGAGAAAATACACAGTAAGAAGAAAGCAGTGAGTGAAAAGAAAAAAGAGATTTTTTTTTTTCTTCAAGTTGTATCTCTAAGTGTTGTAATCTCTTTTATTATAGTGAAATTATTCGGAATTTGTCCGTGGTTTTTCCTTAAGGAGAAAGGTTTCCACGTAAATCTTTGTGTTATTATGTGGGTGTGTTTCTCTGTGCTTTTGAAATTTATTCACTGTTATATAGAATTTTTCCCAACAACTCAAAAGCAATAATGCAATACATGTTCACTACAGCACTAGCCACATAAAAATCAATTGCAAAACAATATAAAGAATATCATTAATTCTCCTAATATTTATAATGTAATTACAACTCCAAATTTTTAATGTTTGTTTCATTTGTAAATTTCATTTTCTATTAAACAAACAAGCTCACAAGACCCAACCCCAAAAATTAGACCAAACCAAGAAATTCCTCTAGAAATTCATACAAAGAGATTAGTAAAACAAAGAGCTTTTTGTGGATTTAAATAATAAAAATACAAAGAACTTTTTGTGGATTAGAAAGAAAGATATAAAGAAGAAGAAGAAGAAACAAAGAAACCAAGCGGTGGCTATTAGACGGCATGGTAGAACCATTAGGCACTGTCGGACGTCGTGCCGTGGTGGCTGTCTCTCTGTCTCTCTCTCTTCCCTCTCCGGTCAGACCTAAGTTTCTTTTCCTTTCATTAATCCATAGGGTTTTAAATGAAGAGGGAATAGTTTGTTTTTTAAAGCTCATGCATCTCACGTGATCATTCGGTTAGTTTTTATCGGTAAATTTACTGGGTTACTGATTTGGAAGGTAGGCAAAGTTTATAAAGTAAATTGGCCGATAAAAAAGTTTAGGGACATAGTGGCTACTAATTTAGAGTTAGTTCAAGGGGTGTGTGAGCATTTTTTCCAAAACTTTACATATCTTTTGCTTTGAAGGCACTCCAAGAACCAAAATCAATGCAAGAGAGTTGAAATTGTAACAAATAATCCCTAAAATAACTATTTATAATATAATATAGGGTTATGGATTCCTAATCAAATTTGGTTAGGGTTATGAATTCTTAATCAAATTTTGTTATATAATTTTTTTTTTTTTTAAAGGATGAATATGTTGGTAGAGTCCATTTGATATAAAAATTAAATCCTATTGAGATTAAAAAATGATATATATATTTGTTGAGTCTCATCTATATATATAATAATAGGTGAAGCAGAGAGAAAATTCAATTAGATTTTAATTGGATTATCAATTTTGCGCCACTTGTCCTAACCAAAACTCAAAAAAAATCTAATTAGATTATAAATTTAACTTCAATTTTGTGTCATGTATCTTATCTAAATTTTCTAATTTTTGTGCTCAAATAAATGATGCATTAACATTTAACTCGGAAGCCAAGAAAACCACAATGATAATGCTCATTAACCTAAGCAAGAACATCTTACCTGCACACTTTTATAGAGATTATAAATTGGACTCCAATTTTGTGCCATGTATCTTATCTAAATTTTCTAATTTTTGTGCCCAAATAAATGATACATTAAAATTTAACACAGAAACCAAGAAAACCACAATGATAATATTCATTGGCCTAAGCAAGAACATTTCACCTGCACACTTTTATGGGTGATCTCAATAGAGTCTGGAGCTCTTCTAATTCCACAATTAGAACCAAGGAGTCCAACGAGAAAGACTATAAAAGTAAAACATCATCTCCTCCTAATTCCATATCGTCATCCCATGTCTCTTCCTCTCTCAACCTCTACCAACTAGATCCACACATTACCCTCTCCTCCTCCTTACGGATTTCTCAAAGTAAGGCCGGGTTCAAACACAATGTTCAATCCCACTCTTCCTTGCTTCACACTCTCATACATTAGCGCTTCATTGGCGCATTCAAGAAGATTCCAAGCTCAATGATTAGTTTTTTTTTTTTTAATGTCCCTTTATATATTTTAAATAATAAAATGCAATATTCTCTTTTTTCTTCACTGTAGCATCACTTAAATAATAAAATGCAATATTATCTTTTTTTTTATTCATTATTTTATCTAATGCTATCCTATGTATGATAAACCAAAAAGAAAAAAAGAAGACCAATAGCATTACTTAAATAATAAAATGCAATATATATTTTTCATTGTTTGATTTAATTCTATCATCCGTGTGATAAACCCCAAAAAAAAAAAAAAATTGGCCAATAGCATCATTACAATTAATCAGTCCCGTGCGGTAGCACGGAGTTATATACTAGTTTATATATATAGGTAAAGCTGAGAGAAAATCCAATTAGATTTTAAATTGAAATTCAATTAGAGTCTAATTTTGCGCTACATGTCCCATCGAATCTAAATTTTTAAATTTTTGTACCAAGTAAGTTAATTCAATGTAAAAATTGGATTTCAATTAAAGTTTAATTTTGTGACATGTGTCCCATCTAATTTAAGTTTTTTTTTTTTTTTTTTTTTTTTTTTTTTTTTTTTTTTTTTTTTTTTATTCAAATATGNAAAAATAGAAAGAGTTAGAGAAAATACACAGTGAGGAAGAAAGCAGTGAGTGAAAAGAAAAATAGTTTTTTTTTTTTTTTTTTTTGCTTAAGTTGTATCTCTAAGTGTTGTAATCTCTGTTTAATATAGTGAAATTATTCAGAGTTTGTCCTGTGGTTTTTTCCTTTAAGGAGAAAGGGTTTCCACGTAAATCTTTGTGTTATTATGTGGGTGTGCTTCTACTGTGCTTACTGAAATTTATTCACTGTTATATAGAATTTTTCCCAATAAGTGGTATCAGAGCGTAGGTTCGATTAGGAGCAATGGTCGGAGAAGAAGAAAAGACGTCAGGAATCGAGAAGTTTGACGGTACAGACTTTGGCTATTAGAAGATGCAGATCGAAGATTATCTATATGGGAAGAAATTACATCTTCCTCTTTTGGGAAGGAAACCAGATAGTATGGAAGAAGAAGAATGGAGTCTTCTTGATAGACAAGTGCTAGGAGTTATACGATTAACTCTGACAAGATCAGTTGCACACAACGTTATAAAGGAAAAGACCACAGTAGATTTGATGAAGGCTTTGTCTAGTATGTATGAAAAGCCTTCGGCTAACAATAAGGTGCATCTGATGAAGAAGTTGTTTAATCTGAAGATGGTGGAAGGTACTCCTGTGGCTCAACATCTAAATGAGTTTAACACCATCACAAATCAATTGTCCTTCGTGGAGATTGATTTTGACGATGAGATCCGTGCATTAATTGTTTTGGCTTCTTTGCCAAACACTTGGGAGGCCATGAGAATGGCAATGAGCAATTCTGCAGGAAAAAGCAAACTCAAATATGATGATATTCGAGATATACCAAATGAGTTAATTTAGTGTAAAAAACGAGGAGTCCAATATATATATATAGATAAAGCTGAGAGAAAATCCAATTAGATTTCAAATTGAAATTCAATAAAAGTTTAATTTTGCACCACGTGTCCCATTTAATCTAAGTTTTTAAATTTTTGTGCCAAGTGAGTTAATTCATTATAAAAATTGGATTTCAATTAGAGTTTAATTTTGCGACATGTTTCCCATCTAATATAAGTTTTTTAATTTTTGTACCAAATGAGTTAATTTAATGTAAAAAACGAGGAATCCAATATAAGTAAACCATAAAAAAAAACATAATTTTTGAATGATTTTATATTTATGAGCCTCTTTTTTTGTAGAACTAAAAACAATTCAAGATTATAAGTCATATATATATATATATATATATATATTAATAAGTAAAACTGAGAGAAAATCTAATTAAATTTTAAATTAGAATTCAATTAGAATCTAATTTTGTGCCACATGTCCCATCTAATCAAAATTTTTAAATTTTTTAACCAAGTTAGTTAGTTCGGTGTAAAAATTGGATTTCAATTAGAGTTTAATTTTACGGCATATATTTCATCTAATCGAAGTTTTTTAATTTTTGTACCAAATGAGTTAATTTAGAGTAAAAAACAAGGAGTTCAATATAAATAAATCATAAAAAAATATAATCATATATCTAACACTATATATAAAATTAGAGGAAGAAAAAGTTTGAATGATTTTTTTATTTATGAGCTTTTTTTTATAACTAAAAAAAAAATTCATTTGGCACAAAAATTAGAGAGATATATATATATATATATATTAATAGGTAAAACTTAGAGAAAATCTAATTAGATTTTACAATTAAAGTCCAATTTTGCGCCATGTGTCCTAAATTATTTATTTTTAGAGAGAGTTTAATTTCTTAATTTTGAAATCAAATGTGGGACTATATCATAAATATCTATTCAAGTGAGTTATTGTGTACAAAAACTAAAGTGTCTAGAATTAATGAACATAAAAAGATTTAAAAATTGACAATTTACATTTTCTACCTAATAACATTTTTACAAAAAATTTTGAAGAGTTAAAAAAAGAAAAAAAATTACTATTAATAATATTTAAATTATATATGTAAGATTATTAAACCATGCATCTTAATGTGTATCTTTTAACTATATCCATGCATATGCATGTTGTTATAAGCTAATTTGATATAATTATAAAGTTTAAATCTTATTGAAAAACACGATTGATTGATAGAAGGAAATATGATAGATTTTCTTTTTTAAATGTCATCAATGTAGAGATATATTCCATTTTTTGGGATAGATTTATATTAATGGGTTATTATATAGTTTGCTAGGATTATCTAAAAATTCCTTGATTATGTGATAATTTAGGTCTCCTTTAAGTATAGTGGTTGTTCTCATTAAAAAAAATTTATCGAGGTTGTATGGCACCAAAAAACTATTTTTTTTTTATATAAATAAATTTAATAAATTTTCTACAATTTGGTTCTATAAAATCAAAAGAATTAAATAGAATTAAATTAAATTAAAAAATATAAATAAAAAATGTTGATGTGAAAAATTGTGGAGAAGTCAACCAAAAGTCAAAGGATTCAGTTATATATATATATATATATATTAGTGTAGGTGCTCAAAAAATGAAGGCCCAAACCCAAACAATAGAATTTCTATAAAGAGTGGGAAAACAGTTCAGATGCAATTCAAAGCTAAGCACAAGTTTAAGGTTGAAGAACTCAATGTAATAGAGAGATGTGATTCAAGTAGTTGCTAAGAATAGTGCTCTCCTCGGGTTTGTCCAAGGATTTGTTTCTTATACACGAATATTTCAAATTTTACACAAGATTTTCCACTATTTGCTTCACCATTTCTTTTAAGAGAAAATGTTTAACCCCTTATCTGGGGGGTTCCCCTCCCTTATATATCCTTCCTACTTGTATCCTAGCCCTCCACTTGTATGTCTCAAGGCTTTTCTCAAGATACTTGTCCCATCAAAGTCCTATTGAAGGTGGTGGAAGGGGCTGCTAGCTATGAAGTCACTGTTCAAGTGTCATTTCTTCATTAATGCAGCTAATAAGGTTGTTGCAGGGCATTTAATGCGGAGGGGGGAGGTATACCTTTCCAAGAAGCTTCCTCCCACCATCTTTGCCCCCCATATGATCCTTTCTCTTCTTCTCGGGCTTTCATGAGACACTTACTATCCTATCTCCACTCCCATTCTCGGGTTGGCGAAGTCCTTAGAGTTGATATACTTCTTCGGGTGGGATTATGCAAGATATTCCGTATTCTAATCCTCTTTGGTCCTCAAACCTCTCACAATTAGTGACGATAATTCATAGTTGTCTCTAAAATAACAAAAAAAAGGGGCTTTTTAGAAAAAAGTAGGTGAATGTGTCCATCTTTAAAAACAAAATCGTGCTGAGAAGAACTTTAGTAGAGGATTCTAAAATCCAAAAATTTAAGATTATTTTTTTGCTAGAATTTTAGAAAGAAAAATGTATAGTATCTCTATATATTACCTCTTCTCTTCTCTATTTATTAAGATGATTAGAAAATTAGTTTTATCCCGTTGACTTCCAAAAATACCCTAATTTAATTAACTTATCTTTATTCCTAAAAAATAAAAAATAAGGTTAAAACTGTAATCCAAAAAAATTCCAAAAAAAAAAAAAAATACTAGAGAAATCTTCCTTTTCAAAAAAAAAACTCTTTCAGTTTTCCTCTCTTTCCTCCTACTAATCTACTTATCTATTTTCCTCTACCATCACATGTCTTTTATTTAAAATTTAAAATTCAAAATTAACCACAACTACTCAAAGATAAGTTCCATAGATTGAAGACTTATCCCATAACAAAGTCACCAACCACACGCATTCATCTATATCTCTTCTTCTTTTTCTGACTATATAGAAACTTATGGGGCTTACATCTCCAATCCAGGCTGGTATTCTATGATTTTTTATTATTTAATTATTCATTTTCTCCCCTGATATGAAGTTGGTACGTGTTTATATGATTCTCTTTCTTTTGTGTTCACGGTGATGGGGGTGTGATTTCATTTGGTTTGGTGGAGAGGCTGTGATCAAAGTCAACCTTCCACAACTAGTATCACATATTTTTCTTTTTCACAGACTCTCTTTCTCTTACTTTTTTGTTCCGGTACAAGATAAAATTCTCACTCTCAATATCTTTGAGATTATATTTGTAATTATTAGTAATATCATTCCAATTGATATTTATGGTTAACAAAAACTAACTTACTTGGATGAATGATTTATTGGTTTTAATTGATACTTAAGTCCATCGCATTGGGTAGTGTTAGTCACATTTTAGGTGAAGTGCAAGAATAATTTTCATTTTACGTCATTTTTTTGAATTAATTTGTGTGAAATTAATTTTGTACCAAGTGTGGGTTAGTTTTGTCTTCCCATAATTCTGTTTTAAATCTTTTATCTTATGTAAATTTTTTTTTCCCATCAGCAACCGAGATTACTATCCACAACCGAGATTACCATCCACTATTTGACATATTTGCAGGTTGACCAAGTAAGATTAAGAAGAGTAGTTTTGGTTGTGCTTCACTAGATTATCAATGACGCGTCATTCTCTTCCTTGATGGGTTGATGTTGTTATATATGTAGTATTATTGAAAGGGTTTGATTTACCTCCAGTACTTTTTTATTTTAAATATACAATAACAAATGGTAGTAAGTTTTAATCTTCACATTTTATTTAGTTAGTGAGTGATGTGACAATTCCTCATTAAAACAAGAAGAAATTCCAGTTAAAGTCTTGGAAATAAACCAAGCCCTTGTTGAAAACATTGATTGCAAGGTTTTCACATTGTAAAGAATTTATCCGATTTATGGTGAAAGATTTATATATATATATATATATATATTTGCATGTGTATTAGTTTCATGTTGTGATTTAATAGGCTACATTAAAAGTGATATCCCCACCCAACGAGTAAAATCATACATATGTGTACAACATACATTTGAAGGCGGTACTCAAATTTAAAATTTATGAGTTATTTAAAAAATCTCTCATTTGCTATAATTTGTTCGTTTTTTTTTTAATTTATAATTTAAAGAATCATTAGTTAAGTATATCTAACTTTAGCAAGTTTAATTAATATTCAAAACCTTTGTTCAAATTCTGTAGGCTTTGTTATCAGTTACTTCACTAGGCTAAAAATGAACAAATCTACACATGAGCATATGATTTCAATGCTATTTTGGTATTCATTTTTTGGAGCTAACCTCATATATCAATAGTTTTTATATGCATAATATTATTGGACAAACGTGTAAATCTCAAAAGAATTTATATATATATATATATATATATATAATTATAGAACACTAGCCTCTAAGCACGCGTTCTATTTTTTTTTAAAGGTTCATAATTTTCATTCATCATAATTTGGGATTGTTTCATTCTTCAATCACAAAATATCTAGGAGTGTGATGAGATTTATGCCTTTATGGGTGAAATAAATTTTTTGTATATAAATCTCATCACACTCCTAAGTATTTGAAGAATGTAGCAACCCCGAATTATGATTAATAGAAATTATGAATCTTAAAAAAGTGTTTAAAAAGTTTTTTATTATTTTTTTTATAATTCTTTAAAACCAACAGGCTGGGAGTCTTAAAAAAATAGAATAAAAAACTAATAGGAGAGTGATCATATTTTGTAGGTAATGCTTTACATGGGAATCGGACATGTATTTTTACTGAATTATTGTTCAATTTTTTTTTTTTTGTATATATTTTTTTTAACCTAAGAGGATGTAAAGGTATTTTTGAACTACAAAATTGTTCATACCAAATAAGGGAAGCCTCTTAAATGGTAATACTAGCCTTTGAGCGCATACTTAGAGGTTAGTTTATTTGACTTTTTTTTTTTTTTTTTTTTTTAACTTTGGCCTCGAAAGATAGTAAGATAAATGAAAATGATTTTGAAACTATATAAGACATAAATAACGTAATTGAACAGTTAGAATTTATATAAAATGCAATCGAACATTTGCCAAGCATGTTTGAGTTTGTTACATATTTTGAATTTATTTAATGGCCATTTTTATAATATTCCTGGCTTCAATTCCAATCATACATAGAGATTATATATGATATTTGTCAAATATTATTTCACCTACAAATGCATAACACTCATCGCAATCTTAAGTATTTTGTGATCTAAAAATGTTGTTATCCTGAATTATGATGAATGAAAAATATTAACATTTTCAATAATAAAAAAATGCAGCAATTCCAAATTATAATTAATGAAAATTATTAATTTTTAGAAAAAAAAAATTGAAGAGCCTCTAAGCACATGCATGAGCTCGTGCTTCAAGGCTAGTTTCTTCTTAAGAGAATAACAATACCACTTTACCACTATACTAGTGAAAGTCCCGTGTGTTACATGGTTCTAGTCATGAATTTTGTATATTGTCTTATTTTGATATTTAAATCATCTGTTGTAGTGTTGATTTTATTTAAATAGTTATAAGTTATATCACCCACTTAGCTGTAAAACCGACATATGTAACATTCTAACTTACTAAGAAATAAAAGTAATACCCTAACTTAATGTAACATTCTAACTTCCTAATAAATAAATATAACACATATATTCTTTCTCAAAAAAAAAAATAATAATAATAATAACACATATATTAATATTACACATGAAAAAACAATGAATTTAATAATTAAAACATTTGAAAACAAAATTTAAAATTAAGCAAAATCCCAATTCATTAATGAAAAAAAATCTAAATTTTGAACTTTTTTTCTTTTAAGAAAAAAAAAATTGAAAACATAGTTAAGTAAAGATAGACTTACATAGGAATTTGGACCGATTGATATAAGAACATTTTTAGATCCTTCTTTTTCTATTGTATCCAATTTCATGTTGATAGCAAATTTTGCTTTTAAGGAAAACAGATTACATGGAACAAAGCACCAAACAAAAACCATAACAAACTAAATCCATAATAAAATATTGATGTCAACAACAAATAATCATGTGATGAGAAAATAAATGATACAAATATATTGCTTGCTATATTGACATCTAAAAAAAAACGCTAAAAGGTGCAATGACCATGAGACTAAGAGAGACATAAGTTTATATTTTCAACATTATTTGTGAACACAGACTTAGAATTTCAGCTTATCTATAAAACTTGTTGATAAAATCATATATTATATAATAAAAAGGTAACATATACACAAAATCGATTTAATTTGACGAAAGGAAAAAAATACCTGCAGGGTTGTAGGTAGAGTAGAGAGGAGAAAGGAAGAATATAGAAAATAATTGTAAAGTAGGTAGTAGAAAGAATAATACACCAAAAAACTATGTGTATATATAGAGAGAATTTTAAGTTGTGATGAAGATGATATGAACAAAAGGAAAGAGTTTAAGTGAAAATCAAATATATATATATATATATATTTACTTTATTATAATTTATTAGGAAAAAGATGACATAAGATGCAAATTTATTAAAAAAGAAATGTAGTAAAAAAAAATTAACAAAACGTACTTTGATACACAATAGTAATATTCAATTCTGTCTTTTTTTCCTATAAAAAAATTCTATCTTATTTGCTTTTACGTATTTTTTATCTCTTTTTTTTTTTAAAATTTAAATTCTATCCCTTTTTTTTTTTTTTTTTTTTTTTTTTCATGTAGGTGATTCTATCCTATTGATTTTAGGTTTTGTTGATAATATTTTAGATAGACACAATTAGAGTTGTGGTTGTAAATCAAATGCTTTCTTTTGTTACTTGATTATTAGGAAAAAGATGACATAACGTAGTAAAAAAAAATTAACAAAACAAGTAGTCACACGACAAAACTTAATAATGCATATTTATCCTATCGATATTCTATCTTATTTGCTTTTATGTGTTTTTTTTTTTTTTTTTTTTTTTTTTTTTTTTTTTTTTAAGTCTAAACTTTTTTATAGCTAATTCTATCCTATAGATTTTAGGTTTTGTTGATAATATTTTAGATAGACACAATTGTAGGTTGTAGTTGTATGGTACCTACCAGCTAAATTTAATCTCTTTTTGAAATTTTAGAAAATACTTATTGTAGGTTGCATTATTTGTTAAAACACCTATTGTTATTTTATTCAACGAAATTAATAAGAACAAATAAAATTTTGTTTTTATCTAAAAATTACTATAATTTGGTGCAGACACTTGGCGCAATCACGGCTAATAAGCCCAACTTTTATTATATAATATATGATATAATGTAAAAGGATTGATATGAAGGATTTCCCACCCCCCCCCCCCCCCTCCAACTCCAAAATACCACTATAATAACTATAAGAAACATATTATATACAATTTGTTTCTTAAGAGAAATGAATATTACACACATTGACAAATATATGTCACAATTACGGTCTCTGTTTTACAAAGCTAATTTTTAATAAAATCTACATAAATGAAAACCACTTCAAATTGTCCTTGAAATTGTACAATCAAGAAATAGTGCCTCTTACCCAAATGCATCCAATTTGGCCTTTATGCAATCCAAAAAAATTTGTGAATAAGTTAACCCGGTTAAAAAGGAAATGGAGAAGAAAAAAATGACAGCTTTTATAAGGTAAAGTAATTGTTAAAATACTCACAAATAAAAATAACATCATGGTATTATTTTTTAAACAACTTAATATTAAGTAGTGGAAAAGTACAAACAAATAAACAAACTATACTTTTTTATAAGGGGAAATTACATTGTGCCCATTTGTGATTTGCTCAAAAAACACTTTACCTACCTATGGTTTAAAACTTGACACTTTACTCACCTGAGGTTAGCTCTATTTGTCTCTTGTTACCCACCTTTGTTAAAAACAAGAGTAAATTTGTATTTTTGTTACTCTTTTATGTCTCTCTCATCTCAAAACATAAAAAACTAATAAATGAAGAAAAAAGAAGATCAAAAAGCTAGGTTTTGTAAAAATTAAAACCTAAATTTTACATCTTTTTTCATGTAGCAACTTTTAGATCTTCTATTTTAAAACGTTCCCCTCTTTCTATAGAACACACACATAAACAAAGCCATTAGCAACTGTCTTAATCCTCGAATGAGTATAGATTAGATGAACCAAAGATGGAGGCAACCTCAACCATGAGTCTGGAAATACATATATAACAATGAAAAAAGAATTGATGGATGTGGGAAAGGAGTTGTTTACTGTTGAAGCAAAATTAATTGTTGTTTGGGTATTGAGAAAAAGGAAAACTTTACTAAACTGAGATCAATTTAATTGTGTAGCATTTTAGTTGAGGTTGAGTTTCTCAATATTCTAGGAAGGAGAAATTTGTTTCATGTTCCTCAATTTCCTTGGCAACCAAAGGGATGGTAATAAATGCCATGAGGAAATATGATTCTATAATGGATATGCATACTTGTTGAATATTAGCTCTGATACCATGTTGAATATTAGCTCTGATACCATGTTAAATGGAGAATATTATCAAACGCAATGTGTTATACCATGTTGTATATGCTAGAGTGGATGCGGAAGAGGAAAGCATAGAATAGGAACATCAAGAACACGAGGGTTACGTGGTTCAGCCTTGACGGCCTACATCCACGGAGGAATCCCTTAAGGGCTACATCTTTATTGTGTAGGAGTGTAGTACAATAACCTCTGTTATAATGAACCCTAACATGAGTATATATAGGCGACTAAACCCTAGACTACTAGTACAAGTAGGACTGGGCTTGGGCCTATTACATTGGGCTAATATGTCTAATATATATCTCTAACACCCTCCCTCAAACTCAAGGCGGAAGCTTGATGAAGGCTTGAGGTTGGATAAGTATGAGAAGATCACTTGGAGATGCCTTGAAGAATGCCTTCGAAGAAACCACAATGAAGAATGTGCCAATTGACCAATTTCGGAGCTTCAAATGAAGAAACGGAGTCCAAAATCGGAATCTACGCGAAAAACTGAGCAAGATAGGCCCTTTCGGAAATTTTGACTTTTGGTCAAAGGTCAACACAAAAAGTCAAAGTCAAAGAAAGTCAAAGTCAACGGTCAGAGCTCATTGGTCAGATCCGGGTGGTCCGGGTCGGGTCGGTCCGGGTCAACAGTCAGCAAGGTGACGTGGGCTGACGAGGCAACACTGCTGACGTGGCGAGCTGCGTGGCTGATGACGTAATTAGGGCTGACGTGGATCAAGCTGACGTGGCATTTGCTGACGTCAGATGACATCAGCCGCAGTTTTCCGGCGCGTGGCTGGAGCGTGCATGTTCACCGGCGCGTGGAGGAGAAGCCCGAAATCCCAGTGGCGCGTGAGGGCGCGTGCGGTGTCAGATGGCTGCTGAAATTTCAGGTTCTGTTGATCGGTCGACGAGGAGGCCGCAGGGGTGGCGCGTGTACCAAGAAGACGATCTTGTAGTGGGAATCTGAGGCGGCGCGTGGGGAGTTTACGGAGCTGTTGAGGCGCGTGGCGGCGCGTGAAGCTTCCTTTGGTGGCCGAGTTCCTGGGTTTTGGTCGCGGGAGGTCGTGGATCACGTCTGTGGTGTTGGTTCATCAGGCGAGGCTTGGATTTGCACAGATCTGAGAAGTTGGGTCACGGCTTTGCTTGAGTTTGTGGATCTTGGACACAGTACTGAGCCACGGTGGCTGCGAGATGCCATGGAGTCTAAATCCAGCAGAGAAGCATGTGTGACTTCTGATGGTGGTGTGCACATGAGAATCTTCTTTGATTGTCAGAGATTTTGTTTGATGCCAAGAACGGAGTTTGGCTCTGATACCATGTTGAATATTAGCTCTGATACCATGTTGAATATTAGCTCTGATACCATGTTAAATGGAGAATATTATCAAACGCAATGTGTTATACCATGTTGTATATGCTAGAGTGGATGCGGAAGAGGAAAGCATAGAATAGGAACATCAAGAACACGAGGGTTACGTGGTTCAGCCTTGACGGCCTACATCCACGGAGGAATCCCTTAAGGGCTACATCTTTATTGTGTAGGAGTGTAGTACAATAACCTCTGTTATAATGAACCCTAACATGAGTATATATAGGCGACTAAACCCTAGACTACTAGTACAAGTAGGACTGGGCTTGGGCCTATTACATTGGGCTAATATGTCTAATATATATCTCTAACAATACTGATGAACTCGCTTAAATTACATTACATTTTTCAGATTTTTTACATATTTAATAGTTTTGAGGTTTGATCACTAAAACTTTTTGTTTTTCGGTTGCTGTTTTAACCTGTTGCAATTCATAATATTAAGTATGCTTTTGGGGCGCATGAGCATTCAACATCAGGGATTTTTGAAGTAGAACCAAAGCATTGTCCTAGTTCCACATTTAGGAAATCAATAGAAGATCTAAAAGTTGTCACTTAAAAAAATATGTAAAAGTTAGTTTTTAATTTTTACAAAATCTAGCTTTTTGATCTTCCTTTTTCTTAATTTTTTAGTTTTTTATGTTTTGAGAGGAGAGAGACATAAAATGGTAATAAAACTAGGCAACAAATAGAAACAAACTACTGAACTTATAAAGACCAGGACAACCCAAATTAACATATTCTAACGTGATGTTACTAATTTATTCAACAAGTTCGTGAGTTTGGTCATGACTCATGAGCCATGTGCTTGGATTTGAAAAGCTTGAATTGTGCACCTATGTAGCTCTTGGTGAACACACTGGCAATTTGGTCCACACTGTTAAGATAGCAAGACATTCTTTATTCAAGGACAACTTTCTTACAAACAACATGATAGTCAACCTCTAATTGCTTCATGTGTTCATGCAAAATGGGGCTTGAACAAAGATGAATTGAGCTAAATTTATCATACCAGATAAGGGGGGGTTGAAGACGGAAAATGTGTAATTCTTCAAAAAGAAGTTGAAACCAAGATAAATCAATCGTTGTGATGAGGGCAAGTGGTCTGTACTTGGCTATTCAGCACCATCCTAAGTATTTTTAAACCTTGTCGGACATTCTTCCATTTCTTCTTGTACATCTTTATTTTTCAAACTATCAAGTAACTCCTTCTCCATATTGGCCCCTTGATGGGGAGGGATAGGTCGTCAAGGGAACCCTAACGACAGAGAATACTCGCCTAGTGAGGGAAGGAGAGCTCCTATGAGAGGAGAAGGATTCTCCAAGTTTTACAAGTAATTTAATCTTTAAAAGCATGAAGAATTTATGTTGATTGACATGATTTTTATTTTTATTTTTATTTTTTTTTTGTTATAATGACAAGGCATGATGTTTTGATAAACCATTAAAAAAACCTAGATGATGTCCCGTGCAATGCACGGACTATTTTACAATTTCTTTTGAAATCATTTACATATATATATATATATATATTAAAACCTACCTATAATACTTTTTTTGTTATATAATATTTATATTTGCTCACAATATTATTGAATACTTTAAAACTTGATTTTCTTAATTCATATTTTATTAAAAATTTTGTTTAACACTATAAGACTATAAGATGTTATAATATTTACCATTAAACTTAAGTAGATTTTATGTTTAAAACTAATTAAATGATTTTGAAATCTATAAATAAGAATTTAAAGCATAAAATATTTATATATTCTAAAATTACATAAATTTAAGCAATCTAGCAAATACTTCCTCAACCACTCTATTCTCACAACAAAATATGGAAACCTCAATCACAATCACCCAATTCATTATCTCAATGAAATTCAAGAAATCATTTTTAAGTATCAACATAAAGAGAATGTAATTAAATAAAGAGAAATTGGCTAAAAACACATTAATTTATCAAAATTTAATTGTTTTATGTTCGGCTCCCGTATCCATTAAAAAAAATGGAAAATACTTTGAAATCATCATCAATTTTTATTTTTATTACTAGGGCTCATACAGTGCAAAACAACAGTAAAATAAAAAAAAAAATAACCAACAAAATAAAAAATAGTTAACTTCCTAAATAATCAATTAGAATGTTTTTTTTCCCCTTTTTCTTTAGTTCTAAAACAAAATAAATTTTTGACTTTCCCAAAACAAAATCTTAAACACCCAAAGACTCAAAACGAATCACAATCTTCACAAAATCCACAACATCTGACTTCAACATCAAAACCGTAACTACCATCATTGAATAAAAAATGCAATCCCCCTTCCTTGGTCATAGCCTACTCACACGAGTTAGAATCAAATGGTACCACAACGCTAAAGTTATGTACGTGTCTTTGAAAGGCTAAAAGTAAATAACATCGTTTTTATCTAAGTGTATTTAAGATAAGATGGCATGAAGGGTTGTTGTGGGCATGTGTATATAAAGAAGTAGAAGTGAAAATGGTAAATAGAAATGCAAAGAGTTTTTTATGTGTGAGAGAAAGGAAAAATCTTGAAAAATTGAACCAAATAAAAGAAATAGTAGTCTTAAAACATTGAATAAAAAATGTAACAAAAAGTAGTCTGGAAACATTGAACCAAAGGAAATAAAGCATCCTTATTTTTAAATTTGTTCTTATCTCTAAGATGGCTTAAGAATATTTCGATTCTCTTTATAGAGTGTGCCACATGGCATAATTTCATGCTTTCCCTCATGAGGTCTATATTTATATATATATATATATATATTGATATTGATTGATTAATTGAAATAATAATTTTGGACTTGAATGTATTTTAATTTTGGAGAAAGCCACGTAAAATAAATGTATATTTCTTATTACATATTTTTAGAGAGCCACGTAAAAGTGATAAATAAGGGCCCGTTTGGTAAGAGATTTTTAGTAATATTGCTTGTATTTTTTTGAAAATACATATAGATGAAAAAGTATGTGAAAATACGTCTAATATTGTTTAAACATTGAAAACTGTTGTTTGAATAATTATAACAAACGGGCTCTAATACACTTAGACCTGTCTTTATAAAATTAAGGATATTTTAGCTATGTTGACTATAAATGTTTTTCAAAATAATTTTTTGGAACATAACCAAACACTAAAAAATAAGACAAATGCTATGTCTCTTTTTACAACACTCTTAGAACAAATCACTAGTAAATTGTTATTAGTTCTAATTTAAATTCACAACTTAAATTACTTTTTTACCCATCTATAACAGCAAATAATAACCTGTCACGTAAGCCACGAAGCTACACATTTTTTAAATCATTAATTTCCATCATTCTAATGGTTAAAATAACATTAATGCCATGTTAGATCTGATACCATCAATTCATTAAATTCCATTTTATAAAAAAAATCACTATCCTCTCTCTCTCTCTCTCTCTCTCTCGGACCTCCTTGAACTCCTTTAATAGAGTTGAAATCTATTATTATTGTACGTTTTTAGACCTCTTAAACACAAACAGATTAACCTAGTTATTTAGTCAAGTGATTAACTTAGATAAATTATTCAGATCTAGGTTAACACAAAACAACAAAATGTACTTTTAGTGATGAAAATTAGTGAGAAAATATTTTTCGTCACTTAAAATACAGCTTTAGTGACGAAATATGAATTTCATCACTAATAATGAAAAAAATTATTACATTTAGCGACAAAAAATAAATTTCGTCGCTATTGTGATCTGAAAAATAAGCGCCACGGAGGGAAACTTTGGCGCCAACTTAATTAATCTATAGTGACGAAAAATTTCGTCGCTAAAAGTTGAAATTTTTAGTGACAAAATATTTCATCACTGTAGGTATTGCTGTGGATAGTTTTAGTGACGAAAATACTTTCGTCGTTATAAGTAAGTATTAGTGACGAAAAATAGTCGTCACTAAAAAAATCAAAGTTTTGCACTTATATGTTTTTAGCGACGAAGTAACATTTCATCCCTAAAAGTATGCTTTAGTGACGAAATATTAATTTCTTCACTAAAAACAATAATAGAATTTTTAGTGACGAAATCATATTTCGTCACTAAACGTATGCTTTAGTGACGAAATATGAATTTCGTCTCTAAATCATTAGTATGAGTACATTATCAGTGGGATTTCGTCACTAAACGTATGCTTTAGTGATGATTTCGTCACTAAACGTATGCTTTAGTGACGAAATATGAATTTCGTCTCTAAATCATAAGTATGAGTACATTATCAGTGACGAATTCAAGTTCACCACTAAAGGTATCCAATAGTGACGAATCTAAGTTCGTCACTAAAAGCTTTGTACATATATGAACTCAGGCGCCAACCAAAAAAAATTTTCCACCAAACTAAATTTAGCTACAACGACGAACCGTTTCGTCGCTAAAAGTTTAATTTTTTGCAACAAAAATATTCGTCGCTAAAGGTGTTAGTGATAACACATAAATCAGCTTCAGCACCCCCCCCCCCTTTTTTTTTTTTTTTTCCACTTCTCTTTTCTGGTTTTTCCCTTGCTTTAGCCCCTTTCCCTCACATACCCACAAAAAACTTTCCCCACAAAATCCTTTTCCCTCACTTCTCTTCTCTTTTCCCAGCGCCCTTGATTCAACGACAATCCCAGCGTCGCACCGGCAACCAAAGGCGACGCACCGGCGACGATCTAGGTGACGCACTCAGCGTCACGCGCAGCGTCGCACTCAGTGTTGCACGCAGCGTACGATCCAAGCATTGCACATCGGCGACACCCAAGCGTCGCGTTCAACATCACACACCGGCAACGCTTCGGTGACACACCCAGCGACGCTCCGGCTCCCACCTAGCGATGGTTCGACTTCCCTTCGACGGTTCGGTGACCCTTCGCCTTTCATTCACCGATTCAGGTCTTTTTTTTTTTTTCTCCTTTTAAGTCCAATGTTAATCTTCTTCTCTTTTAAATTGATTTCTTAGTTTTATACTTATTGGTTATGACTGATTCTTTGGCTGCAAATCTTTTTGGAATTTAGGGTTTTTTTTTTTTTTTTTTTTTAATGAAATTCAATTTTGAACCCTTTTGTTTTACAGGACGGGACTAGTGTCTGGAGTTCAACCAACTAGATCTATTCACCCTGTAAATTATCTTGGAGCTATAAAGAATTGGATTTCACTTCAGGTTGTTTTGACTTTCTTCAATATGCTCTTGTTGTGAAACTGTTTTATCTAAAACTTGAACACAGTTTATACAAAACAGTTTTATCAAAAAAAAATTTGTTAATTTTTGTTTCTAAATGCTTGATGTTATTTTTCTGCTTGATGTTAATTTTTTTTCCTTTTGTTTTTTTTTTTTGTTTTTTTTTTTTTTTGAAATTTGTTCTCTGTGGTAGGATAATTTGTCTAAGTTTGAATAGAGACCGTTCTCATTTTGTACAGATTGTTTTGGATGAGGGCTGTGCTGTTGTTGTTTGTGAACGGGAATGGTGATTGTGGTTGTGGAATGGTGATTGTTGTGAAATGATTTTGGGTCTCAGTTTTGAAATCAATCATAAACTCTTATTTTTACATGTTGATGATGCGTATATCTGTTTTGTTCTATGAATCTGAAACTTTTATCTTTTGTTTTGTTTGATTTATTTTTTAGTGAGAAGTGAAAGTGATTGTTCTTTTGGGTATTTGTGGTTAACCATTTGATGAATTATACATTTGAAGCTTATTATTGTGGATGTTTGAGTTGCAGGGCAGATGGGTTTTTTTTTTTTTTTTTTTTTTTTTTTTTTTTTTTTTGTGGAAAGCCATGATTCATTTGTAAAGTTATAGAAATGATGGATTCTATGGAACTTTTTGTTTTAAGGGTTGTTTTCATTGATGTATGAGCGTACTTATTAGGATGGAGATGTGGTATAAAGAATAGTGGAGTAGTTGTCATGTCTTTAACAAATTTTTTTAGGGGGATATCTAATAGTTAAACATGATTACATGCTCTAAAAGGAAAATTTTAGATTGATTTCCTTGTGTGTTTATATTTATAGAACTTCTTGATGGGAGGGTAGTTTAACACCTTTAGTTACTATAACATTGTGTTTCCTTATTTATTGAAATTCTTACATTGTCTCCATCAAGAGGTAAGGCTGCACTTATCTATGTGTTGCATATAAGTACAGCTTCACTCATCTTTTTGTGCTTATCATTGGATCTACTTAACTGTTCATTAAAAGCTATCTTTCTTTTATTTTTAGCTCTCTCTTTTGTGGCTGAAGAAATTGTGAAGAACAAGGTGAAGAACACAAGTTAACTTTGGAATTTTGCTAAAAGTTGTAAACTTAGCTTGAGCAAAGTAAGTATATTCTAGTTAAAAACTTATAAAACTCTATACATACATGTGATGTTGGAAATTTGTTTTGTGGTGGGTTGTTGTGTTGGAGCAAACGGGTGGCTTGCATGGTGTTATAAGGTGGCTTAAATTCATATTAGGAGTGTTTTTAATTTCTTGCAAATGTGAATGAAACTTGTTGATTAGTAGCAATTGTGTTTCTTTATTCAATTTCAATACTTGTAAGCATTATAGTTGTGATGTTGGAAATTTGTTTTGTGGTGGGTTGTTGTGTTGGAGCAAGCGGGTGGCTTGCATAGTGTTATAAGGTGGCTTAAATTTATATTAAGAGTGTTTTTAATTTCTTGCAAATATGAATGAAACTTGATGATTAGTAGCAATTGTGTTCCTTTATTCAATTTCAATACTTGTAAGTATTATAGTTGTGATTTTGGAAATTTGTTTTGTGGTGGATTGTTGTGTTGAAGCAAGCGGGTGGCTTGCATGGTGTTATAAGGTGGTTTAAATTCATATTGGGAGTGTATATTTGTGTGTGCAATGTATATTTATTTAAGTGTTAATATAAACTTGTGCATTCATGAATATGATAGAACTTTATCACTTATTGGTAACACTTCATTTTTTTATGTATCATTTGAAACTAATTGTTAGAAATTTTTTTATAACATAGTTAATATTTTTACTTTACGATTTTAATGTAGTAGTGTTTTTATATTTGTGCAGATTTCTTACTGGTGGTTTTAGGGGATTTACTTTTGGCATTATTTGAAGACATATGAGGACATCTTTTGGCTTTAGGGGGTTCTAATTATATTATGCTACATTTTTTGTATTGTTATAAAACATCTTAAGTTATTGTATGTGTTGCAAACAATTATTGTATGAAAAGAGATTGAATTTGATACTTATTTTAATTTTAAATTGTGGAATGTATGGATCGATTTTTTATAAATGTGTTGTTGAAATAAATGTGTTAATCAAATGTGAGGTTTTAATAACGTAATGACAGGTTACAGGTTAATATCAAAGTCATGAAAATAGTAAAAACAAAAAATAAGTTTTAGTGACGAATTTTTTCGTCATAAATATGGAAACAAAAAATTGTTTTAGTGACGAAATATTTCGTCACTAAATGCAATGGAATTTTGTAAGAAATGGTTTAGTGACGAAAATTTTCGTCGCTATATGTGTATGGATTTTCTTAAAAATAGTTTTAGTGACGAATTTTTTCGTCACTATATGTACCTGAAAATAGTTTTAGTGACGAAATTGTTCGTCACTAAATATGATTTAATAAATTGAAATGGTTTTAGTGACAAAATATTTTCATCACTAAATACTGTTTTTAGCGAGGAAAACATTTAGCGACGAAATGTTTTCATCGCTAAAAGTTTTTTTTTTTTTTTTTAAACAAATTGGACTTTTAGTGACGAAATTTTTCGTCACCAGGACTTTTAGCAACGGGGCTACAACGACGAAACAAATTTCGTCACTAAAAATCTAATTTCGTCACTAAAGGTTCTTATGACGAAAAACTGGACTTTTAATGACGAATTTTTTTGTCACTAAAAATACATTTTCTTGTAGTGATAAATCATATAATTGAAACAGTGCGGAAAATAAATAACACAACAATATGATAACCCAGAAAAATCAAACCGATAAAAAAGTTGGGGAGGATTTAACCTAACTATCCTTAAGGTAAAATATATCCATTATGAAAGAATTGAAATTTACACAATAGCGACTTAGACCACTAACATCTTATTACTACCTCGAGTAGGAAACTTACTACCATGACCACGTGACAATTCCGAGTCCACAGACTATTTCTTTCTTGGATTCACAGCAACCACAAGTACTCTCACTTGTGTTTTCTTTAAACTCTTTATGCAGCAACTGAAACGATCACCAAGCTCTTGACATCAATCTTGAGATTGGAAACCCTAAGTATGTATGAAGACAAACATCTCTAGATCTGACAAGAGATTCATACACACAGCATAAACAACAACAACAAAACATGGCTAGAGTTTTTCCTTTTATACTTAAGGTAAAATATAAAACCCTACATGTCATACGAGCTTGGGCTGAGTTAAAAATTCTACAAAAAAAACAATCTGCACGAGCTTTGATCGATCGAGTCTAATTTTTGATCGATCGAGCTTGGCAGATTTACATAATAAATCCTACAATACACTTGATTCCAACTTTACACATAAACACACTTTGAGCAACCTAATTCCAGACTAAACATTTTGATCATGGTTTGCCAACATTATACATTGAAGTTCTAATACATTTAGATCCTAAATTCTTAGATCCTAACAAACTCCCTCTTTGGTAACCTGTGACAAAACACATAATAAAACAAAATGCTCAAAGTTACAAAAACAGCCCATTACAATAAATATTGCCCAACAAAAATAATTCACCCAAACTACTATCTATTAGCTACAAGTGTAGACAGTAGCATGACTGAATTAACCTGTATATTCTTGTAACACTTAACAAACACATAAACGCATGTGTGGAAAATACAAGTAAAACAAAATATATTCTTGATTTCACATAACACAAAATAAAAGACATATGTCATGAATAACCTCATAAATATAAATTAATAATCAATGTAGCATAATGTGAAACAAGAAACAAAAATAAAAACAATAATGTCTCCTCCTATCATATACAACTCATAAAAAATAAGAGACATCAAAATAAATACATCTTGAGCCAAAAAAAAAAAGTAGAAAGTGAAGCACCTAGATACAATCTAAAGCACAAAAACTCCAAAACAACAAAAATCTCCCCCTATCTCCATCATCTCCATCCATATGTACTCCCCTTTTTTGTGACAAATTGTCAAAGGGCAATCAAGACTCATCATCAAAGGGAGGTGGCAGAGGTGATCGTCTAAAACATGCCAACTCTGCACGCAAAGCCTGAAGCTCCATGAGAATGTCCACCAAAAGCTGACCATAAGCTGCTTGAACGGTCATGATAGTGTCCATCATACAACAAATGTTGGAATCATCCGAAGTAGAAGGTGGAGGAGCAGCAACAATAGTTGAATCAACAAATGCATTAGCAGCTGGATAACCTAAAGAAGGAGGAGGAGGAGGAGGAGCAACACCCGAAGAAGTCTCAACTCTAGGGCGTTTAGAGCTAACTCGCATCTAAGCAACCCTTTACCTAAAAAAGGTGGCACTTATAGGAGCTATAACATGTACAGGCTCAAAAGCAGGAAACTCATCTAAACCTAAATGTAACAAAATTCAGTAAATAAAAACGGAAAAGAAAAGAGCATGAGCAGAAGAACTACTCTTATGAACCTCAACCAAAGAACGAATGAAAAGATAAGGAAAACTCATAGGAGCACCTGTGACAAGAGCATACAAAAATGCACATCTCTCAATAGGAATAGTATGCAAATAAGAGATGGACTAGATAGAATGGCAAGAAATCTAGAAAAACAAATAATGAATCTCGGTCAACTCGTGAGAGGTGATCCGAGAATCAAAACCTCACTAGATAAAAGATCCAGTAAGATATGATATAATGTCATTAAGTGGAAAAGACTCATCATAAGGATAGACGTGATGTTGGACCTTAGGCACCCCAAGAGCAGAGGCCACTACCGAAGGAGTAATGATATACTCTTCACCCCTTATCCAACTCTTCACAAATTGAGTGTTGGAATCATTGGAGTGGACAGAGAGGTTCGAATAGAACTCTCTGATCAAGGAAGCTGGAGGAGGATGGCCAATGTCCATCAAAGGCAACCAGTCCCTACACTCAAAGTTTCTCCTAATCTTCGAATCAAGCTCATCTAAAACTACCTTTCTCTCAGCCCACACATTCCTAAGAATGTTCAGCTTCTCATAAGTTTTCTAGTTTTTCTCACTCAGAAATCTCTCACTATCAAAGGAAGGAGTAGAAGAAGAAAAGGATGCCCTGTGAGCTCTGGTCTTCTTAACCATGATTCTAAAGATCAGAAAGGATAGACAAAAAAGAGACAAAAGAAAAAAACAAGAAAAACCCAGGGGCAGATTGCATCAGACACAGTTAGAGCAAAAACAATATAGAAAATATCAATCTATATGATGCATAAACAGTATTAACACATGATGCATGCTCTAATGCAGTAAGAATAGTTCAATTTTACTTTAAAAACACAAAATTTGGCTTGAACATAGAGTTTATATCGAAAACCCCAAATTTTGAAAACCTACTTTCAAAAATTCCAACAAATTGATCAATTTATCATTACACAAGGGAGATAACAGTATATAATTGTAAAATTAATCACAAACACAAGCCAATTTCATCAATTTATGCTCAATTGAACAAAATCCCCAATCTCTCGACATCAATCTTGAGATTGGAAACCCTAAGTATATATGAAAGTAAACACCTCTAGATCTCACAAGAGATTCATACACAACATAAACAATAACAACAAAACGTGGCTAGGATTTTTCCTTTTATACTTAAGGCAAAATGTAAAACCCTACACATCATACGGGCTTGGGCTGAGTTCGAAATTCTGCAGAAAAAACAATCTGCATGAGCTTTGATCAATCGAGCCTGGCAGATTTACATAATAAATCCTACAGTACACCTGATTCCAACTTTACACATAAACACACTTTGAGCAGCCTAATTCTAAACTAAACGTTTTGATCATGATTTGCCAACATTACATATTGAAGTTCTAATACATTTAGATCATAAATCCTTAGAACCTAACAATTATTTATTTATTATTATTATTATTATTTTACTAAACATTGCAATGTTGTATCCCTATTTTTCATTAGTGCAATTTTGCAAATCACAACTCTCAATGAATTGTGCATATTGGAGAGTGTGAAAGGCTAACGGTTTTGATAAGATATTCGTTAGTTCAATTGTCAACCTAAAAATTAAATAGGTATGTTTTTAAGACATGTAATAGAATTAAATTTTGTAAAGGCTTTTTTTGTTTTTTTTTAGAGAATTTTAACTTATGAGGTCTGTTTTTAATGATATCTCTTTATTATTAGAACAAGACATTAATTAATTTTTGGTATAGGCAAAATTTGAACTCTAGATATCTTATTCAACTATCACTGACTTTACCTTGGTTGTAATTCTATAACATCATTTTATCTTATTTTTGTGGTGTAATTACTTGTGAAATCTTGATTTTGAATTATATAAGGAGGCTAGTTTTTTAAACTTAAATCTAATTAGTTGTTTAGGTATGCCTTATTTTTTTAATTTACATATTAATTATAATTTATCATTTATAAAACTTATTTTTATATTTATTTGACTTTGCATTTTGACTAGTAACCAAGGCGAGCTTAACTATAGAAGCAAGTGATGTAATTGCCTAATGCTCCCAAATAAAAGAAGGCCCCCACTTATATATATATATATATATATAACATAATATATTTTAATTAAGAAAACAATTTTAAGTCTTTTTAATGGTCAATAGAATGCATTAAAAATGCCTCATTGTATCCTAAAATACAGAAAATTAAAAGAAAAAAAATACTCAAATTCGGGTAACAAAATTAAATCATTGGAGACAAATTGATTGACTAATTCTTGAAATATGCTAAAATCAAAATTAATACCGGAAAAATTCAATAATAATACAACGTAAATGTCTTGAAATATACTAAAATATAGATTATAAATTTCTAAAACAAAAGACAAAAAATAAAAGAAAAAATCTCTCATCTCTCTATCTTTCTGTCTCTCCATCTATATTCTCACATTTCTTTTCTTCATCTTGAATCTCCTTTTTTATGAGTTTTCTTTCTTCATTGTGAAATCAATCATTGCAATAGCTTAACTACAGTGGTGGACTATGGACTGTGTGTGTGTGTGTGAGCCAGCCTCGGAGGTACTCTCTCTCTCTCTCTCTCTCTCTCTCTCTCTCTCTCTCTCTCTCTCTCTCTCTCTCTCTCTCTCTCTCTCTGTGAGCTCATTTAGAAAGAGAGGATTGGATTCAGTCACAATATAATTCAAAAAGGTGTACAATTATGAAATTCATACGAATTATGAAACTGGTAAATGGTGAAGCTGCTCACATTAAATATAAGAAAATATATTGATTTATTCTAGGTTTTGGTCCTACAAAATGATATATTAAGGAAGTTATGGATCATGCATTCAATTAAAAATGATTAATTACATTATTAATGAAGTGATATTAAGTCTTTATCTTTAGAGGTCTGTGGGAACCCCTCCAAACTATAGCTCTATCTATGGGACCCCTATTAATCCTTCTTCTATTCTTAAACCTTAAGCCATCCAAATTTTATAGACATAATTGAAGGAGAAGCTCATAATTCATAAACTAACACAACAAAAGCACAAAACAAAAGGTAAAACAAGATTACATTAGTATCACATACCTTAGTCTCATACTCCACTGCTGCCTTGCTCAGCAATTCGGCCCTGAGTTTTTCAGTCTGATTCAATGCCTTCTTCTTCTCCACCTCAGTTTGTAACTCAGCCTCCCTTATGGCCACCGCCTTTGCCGCCTCCACCTCCGCCAACTGAGAGGCTTGAGACCACCCAGCATTTTTGGTGGCCAACTCAGCCTTCGACTTGACCAACTCAGCTTCCTTCTGGTTCCTATATAGTTCCACACTAGTCTTAACGTTAATTTCCTCCTTTTGGGCATCACCTAACCTTTGAGTCGTTATGATCTTAGTCTCAGCATCAATTTTGGCAGCGTTTTGTGATGTTAGGCCTTGGCGCTCCTTTGCTCCAATCTCACCCTTCTTCTTAGCCTCAGCAACATCAATCTATAACAACATTTATCAATTTATTAGTGCCAAGACTTATTTTGAAGAAAATATATTTCCATGCGAATGAAGTAGTCTTGCCCAATAAAATGATTATTACAAAATAAAAATAGTAATTGATGAATAATGCTAATTATGAAAATTTTAAGTAATAAAAAGTTGCATGATCGATATATCATTCTGAAGATAAAGGCAAAAAAATTGAAGGTTTTTTTTTTTTTTTTTTCAATAAAACTGAACCAAATATACAATTGTAGATTCACAAGAACCCAAAAAGAAAACAACAATACTAGGTAACAAATTTCACAACTTATTGAGATGAAAAACTGTGATTATTGAAAACATTAACATCAAACTTGTTATCTCAACCAGTGTGAAATATGATTTACCTTTGAACTTAATGAAAGAAAAAAAAATTTGCAAGAGAATTATGAAAATTTTCAATTAAAAACAATTAGTGTTTAGTGTTGATGTACCTTGGCTTGATTGGCAGCCTCCATCTGGGTTTTCTGGCCAAGGTATGAAAAATACTCATGGCCAGGCACATCCACAAGTTGTTTGACATTAGCATTATAGATGAGAAGTCCAAACTGGTTCAGTTCAAGTTGAACCTTTTCAAAAACCTCTTTCTTGAACTCCTTGGTACCCTTAAAGATCTGTTCCATGGTCATGGAGGCAGCGAGAACGCGGGTTTCCCCCTCAATGACACCCTGAACGAGTTCCTCAACATGTTTGGAGCGCTTGTCATGATTGGACATGAGCGTAGCGTAGAGAAGGAGGCTGTCCATGTCGTCAACACGAGGACCGATAGTGAAGACTGCGGGGAGAACAAAAGGGAGTTTCTCGGCGGACATGCCTTGAACTTCGAACGTGTAGTTGACTGGGGACATGTCGAGTCGGGTGTACCGTTGCCCGGGAAAAACCCATGATTTCTTGGCCAAACGTATGTCAGTGATGCCCCAGCCAGTTATGGCTAGGTACTCCGAAGCAGCAGCTATTTTCCAAATCATGGTAATATATAAGCGTCACAGAGAGCTCAAAGAAAGAGAGATGGAGATGAGGCTTTTCTTTTCTTTTATTCTGTTTTCTTGATGAATAAGAGGGTTAGGTTTAGAGGGCGCTTTGAGATGTGAGAGAGATATAGGTTTCTCACTTATTCTTCTTCTTTTTGTTGTATAATAGATCTAGGGTTTAGAGGAGGCTTTATATATACAAAGCAAAGAGTATTTGTATTTCATATAGAGTCCAAATCTTCTGTCATATTTTTTTTCTCTATTCTATACTTCACCAATAAAAAATTGCCATGTGTTCACCTAATTTGTACTCATATATATGGAATGCTATGCTTTATATTCATGTCGAGGAATTAGGAAGGTTCCAAGCAATTAGATCGTATCTTCTAGGTAATAATAATGTATTAATTAGTTATGGTGCTGTATAAATTAATTTCGATTATTGTCAATAACCGATATCTCTCTCCGTTCTTTGGTGAGATGAATATCAAAGGGCATTTGATTTATTAGTTGCGTAATTTAGTATTAATGGTGAAGATTGTATGATGTAGAGACCAAGATTGAGAAGGATTTGTATTGAATTCGTCTAAGTGATTGAGGCGAAGTAAAATTACTGCCATTACGATAACAACTGAAGTGAATGTAAATTTAAAATCACTAGTGCTATGACAAAACTATTTTTAAAATAAATTTCATATACTTTCTTGCCAAAAAAAAAATATATATATCTCTCTCACCAAGAAACTAAAACTAAAATTATTAAACCCGACTAGACCTTATGTGAACGTTTAGATATAGCTGAATTTTTTTTTCAGTTGCATCCATCGTTTGGTTGTAGATCCCGTGCACTGTTCATAGGAACTACAAACTTCTTTTTTTAACAAAACTTTTATTAAAAATGAGTTTCACAGGACTATTCACACATTTAAAAATTATTTTGTTACAGTATTTTTAGTTTTTAGTTTTCAGCAATAAGCGGTATCTAAATAGATCCTAAGTTGATCTAGGAGCCATGTTATTGAGTTACCCATTCAATTAATGGATTACTGACAGAGTCGGCTTAACAACCTTTGAGGGTTTTAGGTGAAAATTTTAAGTGGAGCATTTTTTATATTTAAATATTAATTAAATAATTTTTATTTAATTTTTTATTTTTATTTAAATCTATTGATACCTTTTGAGATTTAGGTTTTTTTTTTTTTTTTTCTCCCTCTTTTTTGTTGTTGAAGGTTTTCATATTTTAAAAAAAAATATTTTCTAGTAAACATTTATAATAAGCAAATATTTATAAATAAATAAAACACAATTTATAAGTAAAAATTAAAATTTAAATAAAAAATTTAAAGTATGAAATAAGAGAACCTTTTTTTTAGAGAGTTTCACAATAGATGACACCCACTCTTAATGATAGCTCTTTATCTTCAAACCAAAACACCAATCAGTTTTTGGAGTAGGCCAGGATTGAACTCTAAATCTCTCATTCAACCCTCAAAGACTTTACCGTTTTCTTTTTTTGAGGAACTGAGATTTTACCAGTTGAGCTAAATAAAACCCACAAAATAATAAAACTTGATTATTGCAACTTTCTTACATTGTGACCACTTTATACTTTAAAATCTAAACCTGCAGTCCTAAACAAATAAGAAATAATTTATTACATGGTTCAATAAATTAATATCATTGTAATACAAATGGATTGATATGATATATATCAAATTATCAATTGGTGTGATAAAAAGAGATTATGAGTGTACAGGTGTTTATTATACAGTGGGTGGGGTTTAAGAATGTTTTGTTAATTAAACTTCAAACCCAAACAATCTTGAAGCTTTAAATGCTAAAACTCATCTGATTAGTGGATGGGTTTCGTTGGTTAGGGCTCGTTTGGTAAGAGACTTTTAGTAACGTTGTTTAAATTTTGTGAAAATACGTGTGGGTGAAATGGTGTGTGGAAATATGTATTGTGGTGTTTAAACAACAGTTTTCTTTGTTTAAACATCGTTACCAAACGGGGCCTTAGTGTCTTTAGTAATAATGTGTGGGCCATGTGATTGTAGTGTGCTACAATGATATTTGCTATGTGCAATGTGTAGTGCAATAAGCTGTCCTATTAGTTATGTAGTGCAAATCAAATTTGTTTTTGAAATATTGAATAAAAAGCTAATAGTTATCACAAATCACTAGTTCAGTACTCTTCAATGACTTCAATCTTTATGAAAATTTCGGGGAGAGAGAGAGAGAGAGAGAGAGAGAGAGAGAGAGANCTCCCTCTTTTTGTTGTTGAAGGTTTTCATATTTTAAAAAAAAATATTTTCTAGTAAACATTTATAATAAGCAAATATTTATAAATAAATAAAACACAATTTATAAGTAAAAATTAAAATTTAAATAAAAAATTTAAAGTATGAAATAAGAGAACCTTTTTTTTAGAGAGTTTCACAATAGATGACACCCACTCTTAATGATAGCTCTTTATCTTCAAACCAAAACACCAATCAGTTTTTGGAGTAGGCCAGGATTGAACTCTAAATCTCTCATTCAACCCTCAAAGACTTTACCGTTTTCTTTTTTTGAGGAACTGAGATTTTACCAGTTGAGCTAAATAAAACCCACAAAATAATAAAACTTGATTATTGCAACTTTCTTACATTGTGACCACTTTATACTTTAAAATCTAAACCTGCAGTCCTAAACAAATAAGAAATAATTTATTACATGGTTCAATAAATTAATATCATTGTAATACAAATGGATTGATATGATATATATCAAATTATCAATTGGTGTGATAAAAAGAGATTATGAGTGTACAGGTGTTTATTATAAAAAAAAAAAAAAAAAAACCTAAATCTCAAAAGGTATCAATAGATTTAAATAAAAATAAAAAATTAAATAAAAATTATTTAATTAATATTTAAATATAAAAAATGCTCCACTTAAAATTTTCACCTAAAACCCTCAAAGGTTGTTAAGCCGACTCTGTCAGTAATCCATTAATTGAATGGGTAACTCAATAACATGGCTCCTAGATCAACTTAGGATCTATTTAGATACCGCTTATTGCTGAAAACTAAAAACTAAAAATACTGTAACAAAATAATTTTTAAATGTGTGAATAGTCCTGTGAAACTCATTTTTAATAAAAGTTTTGTTAAAAAAAGAAGTTTGTAGTTCCTATGAACAGTGCACGGGATCTACAACCAAACGATGGATGCAACTGAAAAAAAAATTCAGCTATATCTAAACGTTCACATAAGGTCTAGTCGGGTTTAATAATTTTAGTTTTAGTTTCTTGGTGAGAGAGATATATATATATTTTTTTTTTGGCAAGAAAGTATATGAAATTTATTTTAAAAATAGTTTTGTCATAGCACTAGTGATTTTAAATTTACATTCACTTCAGTTGTTATCGTAATGGCAGTAATTTTACTTCGCCTCAATCACTTAGACGAATTCAATACAAATCCTTCTCAATCTTGGTCTCTACATCATACAATCTTCACCATTAATACTAAATTACGCAACTAATAAATCAAATGCCCTTTGATATTCATCTCACCAAAGAACGGAGAGAGATATCGGTTATTGACAATAATCGAAATTAATTTATACAGCACCATAACTAATTAATACATTATTATTACCTAGAAGATACGATCTAATTGCTTGGAACCTTCCTAATTCCTCGACATGAATATAAAGCATAGCATTCCATATATATGAGTACAAATTAGGTGAACACATGGCAATTTTTTATTGGTGAAGTATAGAATAGAGAAAAAAAATATGACAGAAGATTTGGACTCTATATGAAATACAAATACTCTTTGCTTTGTATATATAAAGCCTCCTCTAAACCCTAGATCTATTATACAACAAAAAGAAGAAGAATAAGTGAGAAACCTATATCTCTCTCACATCTCAAAGCGCCCTCTAAACCTAACCCTCTTATTCATCAAGAAAACAGAATAAAAGAAAAGAAAAGCCTCATCTCCATCTCTCTTTCTTTGAGCTCTCTGTGACGCTTATATATTACCATGATTTGGAAAATAGCTGCTGCTTCGGAGTACCTAGCCATAACTGGCTGGGGCATCACTGACATACGTTTGGCCAAGAAATCATGGGTTTTTCCCGGGCAACGGTACACCCGACTCGACATGTCCCCAGTCAACTACACGTTCGAAGTTCAAGGCATGTCCGCCGAGAAACTCCCTTTTGTTCTCCCCGCAGTCTTCACTATCGGTCCTCGTGTTGACGACATGGACAGCCTCCTTCTCTACGCTACGCTCATGTCCAATCATGACAAGCGCTCCAAACATGTTGAGGAACTCGTTCAGGGTGTCATTGAGGGGGAAACCCGCGTTCTCGCTGCCTCCATGACCATGGAACAGATCTTTAAGGGTACCAAGGAGTTCAAGAAAGAGGTTTTTGAAAAGGTTCAACTTGAACTGAACCAGTTTGGACTTCTCATCTATAATGCTAATGTCAAACAACTTGTGGATGTGCCTGGCCATGAGTATTTTTCATACCTTGGCCAGAAAACCCAGATGGAGGCTGCCAATCAAGCCAAGGTACATCAACACTAAACACTAATTGTTTTTAATTGAAAATTTTCATAATTCTCTTGCAAATTTTTTTTTTCTTTCATTAAGTTCAAAGGTAAATCATATTTCACACTGGTTGAGATAACAAGTTTGATGTTAATGTTTTCAATAATCACAGTTTTTCATCTCAATAAGTTGTGAAATTTGTTACCTAGTATTGTTGTTTTCTTTTTGGGTTCTTGTGAATCTACAATTGTATATTTGGTTCAGTTTTATTGAAAAAAAAAAAAAAAAAAACCTTCAATTTTTTTGCCTTTATCTTCAGAATGTTTCTTTTTGGGTTCTTGTGAATCTACAATTGTATATTTGGTTCAGTTTTATTGAAAAAAAAAAAAAAAAAAACCTTCAATTTTTTTGCCTTTATCTTCAGAATGATATATCGATCATGCAACTTTTTATTACTTAAAATTTTCATAATTAGCATTATTCATCAATTACTATTTTTATTTTGTAATAATCATTTTATTGGGCAAGACTACTTCATTCGCATGGAAATATATTTTCTTCAAAATAAGTCTTGGCACTAATAAATTGATAAATGTTGTTATAGATTGATGTTGCTGAGGCTAAGAAGAAGGGTGAGATTGGAGCAAAGGAGCGCCAAGGCCTAACATCACAAAACGCTGCCAAAATTGATGCTGAGACTAAGATCATAACGACTCAAAGGTTAGGTGATGCCCAAAAGGAGGAAATTAACGTTAAGACTAGTGTGGAACTATATAGGAACCAGAAGGAAGCTGAGTTGGTCAAGTCGAAGGCTGAGTTGGCCACCAAAAATGCTGGGTGGTCTCAAGCCTCTCAGTTGGCGGAGGTGGAGGCGGCAAAGGCGGTGGCCATAAGGGAGGCTGAGTTACAAACTGAGGTGGAGAAGAAGAAGGCATTGAATCAGACTGAAAAACTCAGGGCCGAATTGCTGAGCAAGGCAGCAGTGGAGTATGAGACTAAGGTATGTGATACTAATGTAATCTTGTTTTACCTTTTGTTTTGTGCTTTTGTTGTGTTAGTTTATGAATTATGAGCTTCTCCTTCAATTATGTCTATAAAATTTGGATGGCTTAAGGTTTAAGAATAGAAGAAGGATTAATAGGGGTCCCATAGATAGAGCTATAGTTTGGAGGGGTTCCCACAGACCTCTAAAGATAAAGACTTAATATCACTTCATTAATAATGTAATTAATCATTTTTAATTGAATGCATGATCCATAACTTCCTTAATATATCATTTTGTAGGACCAAAACCTAGAATAAATCAATATATTTTCTTTATATTTAATGTGAGCAGCTTCACCATTTACCAGTTTCATAATTCGTATGAATTTCATAATTGTACACCTTTTTGAATTATATTGTGACTGAATCCAATCCTCTCTTTCTAAATGACTCATCTTCTACTTCTAATAAAAAAAGATCATGAAAAAGATAAGGTAATACATGTTGCTTTGTCATGCTAATAAGTTGGTTCACTTTATGATTTTATGTTTATATTTGGGTTACAACTTACAAGTCTTATACACTATCCAAAAACCCATGAAATATAGGGAATGGATTTTTTTTGTTAATATGTGAAACATTGATGATATAGGTGCAAGAGGCAAATTGGGATCTGTACAAGAAACAAAAAGCAGCGGAAGCAGTTCTCTATGAGGCACAGAAAGCTGCTGAGGCACAGAAGGTAAGCGCAGATGCCAATTTTTATGCTCGCCAACAAGCTGCGGAGAGTGAGCTGTATGCAAAGAAAAAAGAAGCTGACGGGATCGCTGCACTCGCACAAGCTGAAGGCTTTTACCTGAACACCCTATTGAAACAATTGGGAGGAAATTACATTGAACTAAGGGACTACATGATGGTCAACAAGAATATGTACCAGGACATTGCCAGGATTAATGCTCAGGCTGTGAATGGAATGCAGCCCAAAATTAGTGTTTGGTCTAACGGAAAAGGTGGTGAAGATGGTGCAAATGGGGCAATGAAAGATGTTGCTGGGGTATATAGCATGTTGCCACCATTGCTAAAGACCGTGCATGAGCAGACTGGGATGCTTCCACCGGCTTGGCTAGCCACATTGAGTGATGTTACTCATGAATCTAATTAGTCTGTTTGGTTTTTAAGTATAGTACCATTGAAACAATGCTATGATAGAACTTACCAATATTTGTTTAGTTTTACTCTTACATAGAGGGCAAGGAACATTGCGTGAATGTTGAATGTTTATAAGTTTGCTTTTCGTTGATACTAATTTGATGATTTAGTATCCATTTGGCATGATTAATTTTGTCAACTTATTTTACTATTCAGTTTATTTTTTTCTACTATTTATAGGTCTCAGTGCACTTTTTGGTACTATTGATGAGTCTCACTGTACTATTTCAGCTTACTTTTACATTTATCTACAATACTTTCAAATTGCTACTTTTGATAAATTTATGGTACCTTTGGACCTCTGGATCCGTTGTTTTCTTTTTTATCATCCGTATACATTTTGCTATTATCAGTTATTATCACTATTGTTATTATTCTACTACAAGAAATTTAGACTTTTGCGACCAAATTATTAGGGACCAAATAGTCCTTGCTGATAATGTACTACTAGCGTTTTTTCCAATTTTTTTATGTTGTGGCAAAAGTTGTTCTAGATATTTTGTAATTCATATTCATTGCAATTTGCTTGACGTGCCAATGTGTGAGCTGCCTGATTACGACCCACACGTTGAAATTAAGGACCATGCAATGCACCCTCTAAGTTTGAGTGCCATTGACGTTGGCTTGGTAACCTCAATAATGTGACCAATTGGGCTTTGATAGTTATTTTCTTTTTCAGATTGTGTGCAATAATCTTGCTCTGTTTTTGTCCCAAAAAAACAGGGACTTTCATTTCGTGGTAGATGCAATTCCTTGATTTTAGGAGAGAATTTAGAATCCCATCAGATTTGATTTTTAGATTGTGCGATCTTTAATTCTTTTTCCTTTTTTGTTTCATCAAACTTTTTTCTAATTGACCAAAATAACTCTCATATATGGCAACATTAAACCTAATAAGAAAACTCTACATACCGTTTGTTTTGAAGGCGCTCTAAGAACCAAAATCAATGCAAGAGAGTTGAAATTGTAACAAATAATCCTTAAAAAAACTATTTATAATATAATATAGGGTTACAAATTCGTAATCAAATTTGGTTATATAATTTTTTTTTTTTAAGGGATGAATATGTTGGTAGAGTCCATTTGATATAAAATTTAAATCTTATTAAAATTAAAAATAATATATATTTATTGAGTCTCATTTGATATAATTGTAGAGTTTAAATCTTATTGAAAAATGTGAATGATTGATATAAAGAAATATAATAGGTTTTTTTTTTTTCTTAAATGTCATCAATATAGAAATTATCAAATTAATGGAGTTATATTCCTTTTTTTGTGATAGATTTATATTAATGAGTTATTATATAGTTTGTTAGGATTATCTAAAAATTCTCTGATTATGTGATAATTTAGGTCTCATTTAAGTATGGTTGTTCTCATTAAAAAAAAAAAAAAAAAGTATAGTGGTTGTACGATACCAAACAACTAAATTTTTTTAAAAGAAAACTAATAAAGTTTTTGCAATTTGGTGCAATAAAATCGAAAGAATTAAATCGAATTAAATTAAATTAAAAAAATATAAATAAAAAATACTGATGTGGAAAATTGTGAATAAGTCAACTGAAAATCAAAGGATTTGGTTATATATATATATATATATATATCATATCATATCATATTATATATTATATAATAAAAGTTGGGCTTAGATGCCTTGATTACGCCACGTGACTTTACCAAATTGCAGAAATTTTATTAAATTTTTAGGTTTTTAAAGAATTAAAAAGGAATAGCATACTACCAGGACTCTAATTTATCTTTATCATTAAGTAGTTTGTCTATTTATCAAGACTCTAATTTATTCTTATCTCTAATTCATTGTTATCGTAAAGTAAGTGTATCTCAAAAAATAAATAAATAAATAAATAACTGCAAATTATTATTAGATTAATCAGGACTCTAATTCATTCATATCTCAAATTCAAAAAATCAGGACTCTAATTCATTTTTATCTCTAATTCATGGTTATAATGTGAGGTACTACAAACAAACTCTAAACTATGTTATCTCCAATTCTCCATTAAAGCCACCACCACCATAATGTCACATCATCATCGCTGTCTTCATCATGATGTTCCGGTTGAGCTAACAAGAGAAATATTGTCCCGATTACCTGTGAAGCCTCTGGTATGCTTCCTCTGCGTTTCCAAGAGTTGGTGCGCCTTAATCAAAGCCTCAGGTTTTATGAAGATGCAACTCAAGCACTCCCGTAAGTTTTTTTTTTTTTTTTTTTTTTTTTTTTAACTTTAATGTAAACAAAATTTTTTTTTTTAAATCTAATAACAATCTAAAGTATTTAAAAAAAAAAAAAACTAATATGTAATTAACCTAAACTTCTTGATTAAGTAACTTCAAGGAGTTTAGAGTATTTGATTTTTACTTGGACTCATTTTCTAGGTGGAGTATGTATATATATACACTGTTAGTTGGTGTAGTTTTTCATTCTCCAACTTATTGTATAGTTTTTTTTTTTTTTTTTTAGGCTTCCATTTTTCTGCCTACAATCATGTAGGTATGTATTTTTTACTGTAATTTTTTATTATAATCAGTTAAATATGTTTTATGTATTTGTTGCCTTTTGTTTAAGCTAATTTCCTTATGTTTTTCTTTTTTTGAGGGGTAATTTCCTTATGTTTGGTCTAATTCATATGTTAATGGATTGATCCAATTTAATTATTTTGTTGTCCAATATATATGTAAGTTGTCGTAGTAAATTCCAATCATAGACTATTAAATTTACATACAATTTTGCAATCTATATGGTACTTTGTTTAATTTTCTTCTAGATTTTTTTTTCTGGTTTATCAAAAAAGTTTTCAAGCATCCTAAGAAAGGTTTGTAATCTAGATGTAGAACTTGGCAATTATTTTTAATTAGAACAAAGGTTTTATTCCTCGAATAGTTCTATTTTTAAAAAGTGGCCAATTTTATGTTACTTTTTCTAAAGATTTTAATCATTAATATTATTGTTAACAATTCTGCAAATCACTTATATTGTAGATTCATTAGATATAAAATTCATATGCGTATAGTTTGATACATGTAACTACAAATGATATTATAACACAATTGGTATGTTAGAAGATAATTTTGTATTAAGGTGCTACCATTTTATGCCAATGCAATTTATTCCTTTCGTTATAACAACTACTTATTTAGTTATAATAATTATATATATTCTACAAGTTTTAACATAAAACCGTGCAACACACGGGCCTTCAACTAGTATATATATATATATATTAGTGATGATAATTCATAGTTGTCTCAAAAAAAAAAAAAAAATTGGGCTTTTTAGAAAGAAAAAAAAAAGTAGGCGAATGTGTCCATCTTTAAATGAGAAATCGTGCTTGAGAAGAACTTTAGTAGAGGATTCTAAAATCCAAAAATTTAAGATTTTTTTTTTTTTTGGCTAGAATTTTAGAAAGAAAAATGTATAGTATCTCTATATATTATCTCTTTTATTCTCTATTTATTAAGATGATTCAGAAAATTAGTTATTATCTAATTGACTTCCAAAAATACCCTAATTTAATTAACTTATCTTTATTCCTAAAAAATAAAAAATAAGGTTAAAACTGTAATCCAGCAAAATTCAAAAAAAAATTTTAAAAAAAATACTAGAGAAATTTGCATTTTAAAAAAATAAAAAGAAAACTCCTTCGGTTTTCTCTTTCCTCCCACTAATCTACTTATCTATTTTCCTCTATCATCACATGTCTCTCCACTCTTATTTAAAATTTAAAATTCAAAATTAACCACAACTACTCGAAGATAAACTCCATAGATTGAAGACTTATCCCATAACAAATTCACCAACCACACGCATTCATCTATATCTCTTCTTCTTTTTTTGGTTTTTTTATTTTATTTTTTTATGGACATCTAGTTCTCTCTCTCTCTCTCTCCAAGGAACTGACTATATAGAAACTTATGGGGCTTACATCTCCAATCCAAGTTGGTAATTCTCTGATTTTTTATTATTTAATTATTCATTTTCTCCCTTGATATGAAGTTGGTACATGTATTTTGATGATGGTGTATTGTATTAGTCATTTTCTTTTATGGGAAAGGCTTGCACATGAGCAATAATATCTTTTAATTTTAAAAATATATTTTCTCCTAAAAAATGAAAAGAAGTTGTAGTGAAAGGCACCACAGTTGTTAGGGATAATTATTTTTATATGGAAGAGATGTGATTGAGAAAAATAAAGTTAAACTGTAGGAGTTTCAATTAATGATGATATGTACATTAGTATTCTAAAAAACAGTAAATTGAATCCAATGTAGAATTACCCAAATTGATAAATATAGACATAGGTATGAAAAATTTTCTTTTTTATACCCCAAAAAAAAAAAAAAAAAGTCTAAAACAACCACTTGATATATGACTACCACTTTATATGAGGCAGCCTTGAATCATACAATATTTTTGTATAGTCTCTTGATCACCTGAACTCATCCAATATGTCCAATATGTAATCAAACAAAATTATTAATATGTAACCCTAAAAAAAAGGATTCAGATCCTCTAAATTTCCTAGGGTATTCTACCAATAGATTTTCTTAAATCCTAACCACTCTTTAATGATTTAATGGTCTAAATTCTGCCATGTTAGCATTCCACTTACAATATTCTTAAAATAATAAAATAATGCTGCAAACAAAACAATTAAGATTATTGTTAGTGAAATGCTGACATGGCATAATCTAGACAATTAAATCATTAAAAAATGACAAAGATTTTAGAAAATCTATTTAGTAGAGTACCCTAAGAAATCTAAAGGATCTGAATCCAAAAAACTAAAAAAAAAAAAAAGTAGGGATTAAAAATAAGAAAAACAGCAAACATTAAATAGGAGGCAACATTGGTATTGCACCATTGTTACTTTGTAATTAAGTATGATATTTAATGATGCAAAAAATCAGCAGTTGAGCTCTTCGTCGTAGCAGATAGACGAAGCTGTGATTGGGGTCGTCTCTGTTGGAGGAAAACTTGCAAAACGAACTGGGTGAAAGAGTAACATGCTAGTGTGACATTAGTCAAACCGCCTCTTATGCTTAAGTTAGTAAGGGAGAAAGATTTTAGAGATAATTGACTGGAGAGTGATCTTTGTAGAGTATTTTGTGTGTACCTTTAACTTCTGTTGCCTTCTCTTTTTATAGTTAAGTGCCTTATTAATAGGCAATGAATTGCTGTATTTATGCTCAACGGCTAGTGCGTTACAAAATCTTTGTCTGAAGTTCATAGCTCATTCTGTGACCGTTGCTCCGTCCGTTACGCTTCGTCATTAATAAGCGTAATAAATGCGTAACGTCTTCTCTTGGTTAATGACAATCTCAATTTAATGACGATTGTAAATTTCCGACTCATCAATATTCAATCTCATTAATCATTGGGATTTTGTTTAAGGTTCCAATACCATCTAAGTAACTAACTTTGGCAAACTACCACTTGAAAATAAATTTTATGGAAAGCACATGATGGTATTAAATTAACACAGTCCTATAGTAGTCTTAAAAAAACACACACACATAGAGTCCTACAATGAATAAATATCAAAACTTGATAACATTTAAAATGACACAATCCTAATAAAGAATAAATATCAAAACTTGAAAACATTAATTATGTGAATGCATTTGTAAATATAACGTACCAATATTCAACAAAAACCAACTACAGGTTGTGAAATCCTCATCAAAATACATACTACCAGCACTCGTGATAAAGAAGTCTTTTGCCTTTGTAAATAGAGTTTATTCTTCTTAGATTTGATGATGGTGTATTATATTAGACTCCAATGGCAATGCAATCTCACTCACAACCTGTTCATAAAAATTAAATTAAAAAAGACAGGAAAAAATCCATAATTAAATATGATAATCACTATTGTAAATTTCACCCAAAAAAAAAAAAAACCAAAGACAAAATTTGATTCCTTTTGTAGAACACAGTTTTGGCAACAGAGAGAAATGAAGGTGGGAACAAATGGAGAGACAATATAAAAAATTGTGCAGTGAAACTAATTAACGCGTAAGATATTTTTAAATAGAAATAGTGTATGCTAATTTTTAGGAAAAATATGTGCCAAACATGTATGAGATATATTTTTCCTTTTAGAAATTGTGTGAGATATATATAAATTAGAGATAGTGAGCTTATGAGAAGTTGTGGTTTAGTGGGCTATTATCTCCTTTTGAAACCTAGTTAGAGTCAGACGTGGGTTTTTTTTTTTTTTTTTTTTTTTAAGAAAAAAATAAAAACCGTATCTAGAGTTTAGGTGAAGTTGTGGTTAAGCTATTAGAATCCTCTACTAAACAAATTGTAAAAAGAAAAGATTTTGTGAGTTTTTTTTTCTTTTTTTGAGTAGGAAAAGTTGTGAGTATTTTAAATTTTGAAGAGGTATGCTAACTTTTAAGAAAATGAGATGAACTTCAGATTTGATTTTTTTTTTTTTTTTTTCCTTCTTGAATTGAATTTCCTTATATGCTCCATTTTTTATTTTTTAAATGTAATGATAATATAATATATTAGGGGTATTTTAATTAATAAAAGTATATATATATATATATATACTTTTAACAGGGATAAATATGTAAATTAAAACTCCTATACTTTAAAACCTACAAACTCATGTACATTTTCTCTCCTTCTCCTTCAGTTTAGCTCTACATCCTCTTCTTTCTTCTTCTTCTACTTTCAGATTTGGTTTCTAAACAATTTAAACAGACTTTGTCAGAGGCTAGCTCCTTCTTATACTTTTAGATTTGGTTTCTAAACAATTTAGACAGATATTATCAAAGGCTCCAATAGCTTTTCAGATTCTATCTTTTCCAAGTTCCTCTTTTTTCTTTTTTCTTTCCTTTTTCTTTTTTCTTTTCTTTATCATTGACTTTGTTTGAGTTCTTACTTGCCATGACTGTCAAGTATTCAGAGTTTGAGGAGTACTTACCCATTGGTGAATGTGATTTTTATAAGAATTAATTTGTGGTTGTTTTTATGCTTGCTTATTATCGTGGCTGACTTAGAATTTTCAATTAGGAGGGTTTATGCTAGAACTGGCTGCTTGAGAAAGGATACTGGTAAAGACTATTTCTATTTGTAGTTTGCACCAACCTGTTTCCAAACATTTGCTCTTTTTCTTTTTCTTTTTTATAATGAATTCGTGCTTTATTTTTTAAATGATTAACATTGGATTTTTTTTAAAAGTACAAACTTTTCACCCAAACACAAACCCTTTTTTAGTGTTTTTTTTATAGGAATTTACGCTACTTTGGTTTCCCAATTTAATTATGTTTTGCTTCTTCTTTTTATTTTAATAATGGTTACCTTAAAAAAAAAAAAAAAAAAAAAAAAAAAGAACAAAAACAAACAAAAATTTTCAACGTGTTTGTCAACCACTTTCCCATCATTGTTGATTGATTCAAAGTGATTCAACATGTTTGTGAACCGAAAAAGTCATTCAAGAATTCAACGTGGTTATCAAAAAAGAAAAAAAGAGTCATTCAACATCATTCCATTTATAAAGTTTGCTCTTTTTTCAATTTTAAAATACTTGATTTATTCAAAATAATGATAATCTTAGATTTATCTCTTTTCTCTGTCAAGTTGATATATGCACAAATTTCCCAAATTGCATTCAGGACGCATTGGAATGGAATATTAGATAAGTTCGGGTGAGAGATTTTACAAGAATTAGTGTATGATTCAAACCTCACATAAAGTGGTTGTTATCTAAGAAATTGTTGTAAAAAAATTTCTTCAATTCAATTTATAGTTTTTTGATAAGGATAAGGGTTTTTTTAAATGGAAATAAGTTTTTTTTATTCTTTTTTATTTTAGTTTCAACATTAATCTAAGTTAATGTGGTTTTTTTTTTTTTTTTTTTGGGATAGAATCATTGAAATCAAAGGTATTTTTCTTTTTTTTTTATAAGAAGGTGAGGAAAAAAGAAAGAGAAGAATTGAATGTGTGTTAGAGGAAAAAAGAAAGAGAAGAATTGAATGCGTGTAAGAGGGAAAAAGAGACAGGGAGAGAGATTTTATAACCTAAAATTTAGGATATTAAGGTGGCGTTTGGTACGGGGGAATCCACATTACTCTTGGCATCTAGATCTCTAGGAATGTGATTCCTAGGAATCACATTCCTAAGAATGTAGCTATTCCTATGTTTGGTTTATTCCTAAGAATCTTAAATAAATTATTTATTTTTCTCATTCTATCCTTAGATTTGAATGTGAACTACCAAGTCATTTAAAAAAAGGGTTAAAATTGTCAATTTATAAAAAATACAATTTCCTTTAAGTTTGGGAATCTAGATTCCCATCTGTTTTAAAGGGAATCCACATTCCTACTGAGAGGGGTTTAAGGATTCCCCTGGCATCTGATTCCCTAGCATGATTTGCAACCAAACATGGGAATCTTTAAACATTCCCAGGAATCCTATAACATTACCCTGTACCAAACGCCACATAAAATTAATAATTTTACTTAGATAAGTGAAAAAGAGTGGTGGATAGCTGAAAATTTCTTTTAACTACATGGGAAAATTTCATTAAAAAATTAAAAATTAAAAATACATGGATGATGGGATAAGGATAAGGGTTTAAAAAAAAAAATGGAAATAAGGGTTTTTTTTTTAGTTTCAACTCTAATTCAACGTTAATCTAGGTCAACATGGTTTTTTTGGGATAGAATCATTGAAATCAAGGGTATTTTTCTTTTTTTTTTTTTCTCTAAGATGGTGAGGAAAAAAGAAAGAGATTTTAGAAGAGGTTTTTAGCAAAAGAGATTTAAAGAAGAAAAAAAAAAGGGTATGTTTGATATCCGTTTAGTGGATTGCGGTGTTTTTTTTTTGGATGGAAAAGTGGATTGAGGTTTTTATTTTTTATTATTTTCTTTTGAATAAATAGGGTTGTTTTGAAAACATGGGTTAGTAGAAGAGTGGTTCTATTTTGTAGGAAATTTAGTGGTTTAGTCGTTTAGTGTACTGAGTGGCTACATTTTAGGATTATCATAAACAAATAACAGACAGTTACATACATTTTTATTTCCATAAAAAATGTTACGTACACTTTCTTGATTTTAAAGTTTGCTGTGAATCTTGAATTTAAGCTCTTATTGACTTTTGTTATGGATGTGTAATAAGTGGCTAAATTTTAGAATTAAAAAATAAATAAATTTTAGGATTAAACAAAAAATGATAAATGTCTCAAATAAAATTATTAAAAAAAAAAAAAAAACAATAACAACAACAACAGCACCAAAAGATAAAGAAACATGGATCTGGATCCTTTCCTCTAACAAAAAAAAATTAAATAAAAAAAAAATGTGAGCATTTTACCGTAACTAAAAAAATAAAAACAATTAAAATTTTGTACATTATTTTGTTATGGATGTGGACTAAGTGGCTACATTTTAGGACTACCATAAATAGATAACAGCCATGTCCATTCTTCTAAAAAAAAACCCCACGTCCATTTTTATTTCCATAAAAAATGTTATTCCATAAAAAATGTTACGTATAGTTTCCTGCATTTAAAGGTAGTTGCTAAATCCTGAAAAGGTAGTTGCTAAATCCTGAATTTAAGCTCTTTTTAACTTTTGTTATAGATGTGGAGTAAGTGGCTAAATTTTAGAATTAAAGATAAGTAGATAACACCCATAAATAAATAAGAATTTTCTCTTTAAAAAATATAAGAAACAATTGAGGAAAGAGGTGTAAATAAAAATTTGGATAAATGAATCATTTCAAAATGATGTATTCTTTTTCTGTTCTTCACCGAAAAAAAGAAAAAGGAAAGAAAAAAGATAATTTAGATATGCCCACAAATATCGGACCGAATTCAATACTAATAATAAAAACTGATGGGGATCAGTTAAGGTTCACCTGTCCTTGGTTGTCGTCCATGACCTAACCACGTCCAAAGAGCTTCAGCAAGAAAGGAGTCTAGGAATGACAGTATGCATGAATAGTACCCGTCCGTTAATAACAAGATTGTTCAGTTTGAGGGAAGTCCTCCATAGATGACTAGATGCATGGATGGCCAGATTATACTTGGTAAATCATACAAAGAATTCTCCAAAAGTTCCACATAATCAGACCACGACACATTGCTCTTAATACGTGGAAGGGACTCCTCGGATTTTGCTTAACATACCCCATTTTCTCCATTAACCGCCCACATAATCCATGAGGATGGAAGATCAAAACCAGTAGACTCACTTCTAACTCTCTATAAAAGGAGCAAATCCCATTCACCCAAGGTAAGTCCTTACCATTCACTATTTTCCATTCTTGTGTTCTAAAGAGAAAATTGACTTAACTGTTGGAGGGTCCTTGGCCGGGTCACACCAGTTATCTTTGACAGTTCTTTCTTTCTTTTCAAGACTTACAACCATTACCATAGCTCGAAGTATTTCAGCCTACTGATTTTCATGCATCATTAGTTGGCGCCGTCTATGGGGAAAATGAAAAAGTTTCTAAGTACTAACTTTTTGCTTTCCAAGACAAAAAGGCTGCATTATTTGGACTAGTTCAATGGCCACTAGTCTAGGATACTAGGAAAGTGGAAATGCCTCTAGTCACCCAAATCGTGCACCACCACCCCCATGGCCGTCCAACAACAGTTATAGTCCATGGCAACAGCAATGGCAGAACTGACGCAATAGAACCAAGAATTAACTAGAGAAGTTAACAAACAACGTCAGCAGTGACATGGTGGAGAATGAGGCCAAAATTCAAAGAATGAAGAGGCTGAGAACAATGCTGAAGGAGACCAGTCTAGAGGTACCATCACTCGTAAAGTACCACATTTGGAGAGGGATATGGACCAAATGAAAAGAACCATGAAAGAGATGAAAGATTCCATGAGGAGAGCAAACCATGTGGATGATCTCGTCCACAGGACTGATTCCTCTTTCATTTCATCCATCATAATTCATCCCTTGCCTTCCAAGTTTAAAATGCCTACCTTGGACTTATATGATGGGACGCGTGCCCCTTACGATCACATTGCCACATTCAAAACAACTTTGCATCTCCAAGGTGTTCCAGACGAAATTATGTGTAAAGCCTTCCTACCACCTTGAAAGGCCCAGCCAGAGTACGGTGTAGTAAGCTACCACCAAATACCATAACTTCATTTCAGGAGTTAAGTAAGTTGTTCGTCAACAACTTTATAGGGGGACAAAGGCAAAAGCATTCCTCGTCCAGCCTACTAAACATAGAACAAGGAGAAAATGAAAGCCTGCGTACTTTTATTAGCTGTTTTAGCATAGAAGCTCTATTGGTGGACAAGATGGATGACAAGATCCTCTTAGCAGCTTTCTACAATGGAGTCAGTTCAGACTTGTTTATTCACAAGCTGTACGACTAGGAGCCGTAGACAATGGCTGAATTGATACATTCGGCCCAGAGTTTCATGAACGTAGAAGACATGATTATTGCCAAGAAAAAGGAGAAAGGTGAATGGCTGGACAATGGATATCTACACCATCCAGAGTAGGGTCCTCGTCCAAAGAAAGCCAAAGTAGGGGAGAAAAGGGATCGCGACGGCAAAAAAGTAAGGTCGTCCTCAGGATGATACTCCAATTACACTCCCTTGAACACTTCACTTGACCAAATGTTAATGCAGATTAAAGACAATCCATCCTTGAAGTAGCCCAAGAGGATGAAAAGAGATCCTAGCAAGCAAAATAAAAGCCAGTACTGCTGCTTTCATCGTGACCATGGACATGATATGGGCGAATGTTATGATTTGAAGTAACAGGTTGAAGCTTTCATCAAGCCAAGAAATTTAAAAAAATTTCTTGGGTGAGATCATAAGGATGAGAGACAACCAATGAAAGGCAAGGCAGAAGAACTGGTGCGTCCACCGTTTGGAGAAATAAAGATCATTGTAGAGGGCACATCAATAGGAAGCTCATCCAAAGCCAAAAAGACCTATCTATGGGAAGTCTAGAATGTCCAGATTTCTGGATGACCAGCAAGGGTGATCAGAGAAGATGAGCCAGCCATAATTTTCATGAATGAAGACGCAAGACAACTACACCATCCTCATGATGATACGATTGTCATTATTTTGACAATTGCAAATTATAAAACTAGAAGGGTGTTAATAGACAATGGGTGTTCAGTAGATATCCTTTACTTTCCAACCTTCCAACAAATGAGGATTAACAAGGAATTACTTCGTCCAGTGAATGTGCCATTGGTCAGGTTTGGAGGAATGAAAGTTCTACCAATAGGCACCATCTCCCTGCTAGTCGTGATTAGCTCTTACCCACTGCAAATCAATATGGAAGTGAATTTCCTTATTGTAGACTATTCGTCTTTGTATAATGTCATTATTGGAAGGCCAACTTTGAACAGTTTGAAGGCTGCAACGTCCACCGACCACTTGTTTGTTAAGTTTCCAATAGAGTATGGCATTGAAGAAGTACAAGGAGATCAATTAGCTATTAGAGAATGTTACTTAACAATGTTGGCCATGGACAAGCAGATACAAACAATGAACATTGAAGAAAGAAGAATGTTGACTAAACCAATTGAAGTATTGGAAGATGTACCACTAGATAAGTCCAACCCGAAGAAGTTTACCAGGATTAGGACGAGTATAGAGGAGAAGACGAAACAAGATCTCGTTGGATTCCTTAAAAGAAGCACATATATTTTTGCTTGAAGCCATAAAGACATGTCTGGGATCGACCCAAGTGTGATTACTCATCGTCTAAATGTGTCTTCATCCTACAAGCTCATTCATCAAAAGAAGAGAGTGTTCGCCCCAGAACAAGATAATGCCATCAAAGGGGAAGTTCATAAGTTAGTCACCGCGAAATTCATTCGCAAATTTTACCACCCTGATTGGCTAGCTAACGTAGTGATGGTAAAAAAAGCTAATGGCAAATGGAAGATGTGTGTGGATTTCACAGATTTAAACAAGGCATGCCCCAAGGATAGATATCCTCTTCCACGCATTGATCAATTGGTAGACTCAATAGCTGGACACCAGCTATTAAGTTTCATTGATGCATTCTCAGGGTACAGCCAGATCAGGATAGACGAGGTAGACTAGGAGAAAACATTCTTCATCACAAGCCAAGGTTTGTTTTGTTACAAAGTAATGTCATTTGGTCTGATAAATGCAGAAGCTACCTACCAAAGGCTAGTCAACCACATGTTTCGTCCACAAATTAGGTGAAACGTTGAAGTGTACGTGGACGACATGTTGGTCAAAAGCGCTAGGGAAAAATAGCATTTAGATAACCTCCAAGAAAATTTTGATACGCTTAGGCAATATAAGATGAAGCTAAACCTAAGTAAATGTGCCTTTAGAGTTGCATCAGGGAAATTTCTCGGCTTTATGGTTTCACAGGGAGGGATTGAAGCAAACCTTGATAAAATCCAAGTAATATTGAACATGGAGCCCCCGAAGAATATCAAGGATGTCCAGAGCCTCACTGGACGAGTAGCTACCATTAACAGGTTCATTTCAAAAGCTACTAACAAGTGTTTACTACTTGCTCACTCCCAAGTGCAGGAGATCGTAGCAATATAATTCTCGGAGTACCGAGGTCGAACCACAAGGAGCAAGATAAATTCAAAGACAATATAATTAAACAAAAATTTGGGTAAAGAAGAAAAATACTTTTGCTTGGTGATTGTTAACAAGAATAATAATAAAAACTAATTTAAATCAATAATGTAAATACTAAGGCATCAAGGTGTTTCCCTATATCAATATGAAATTCTTTGTGATCTAAGAAAATATATATTTCATAATTGATTGTTCTTATACAATTAAATAATTACGATTCGGTTGAACTGAGACAATTCAAGAATGCATGATAACCCAGATTGATAATGCAGTTAGAAAATTTTTCAGAAAAAAAACCCATTCACTTTAAAACCTTATTTCTATTTGAAACTATTAGAAATTCATCTAACCAATAAGAAAAACATGATTGAACTTATTCAAAACATGGAAGAACTAATACATCAAAAGAAATCTAATTGAACAATTAAATATGTCATTGATAAAATCCTAGAGAGAATCACATTGAATATTCATACTATATAGAAGAAACATAAGCCCTAGCCCTAGCAAAGAGTTTAGGCTGCCACTAGAGAAAGAAAAATACAAGATTTTCTCTACCAAAATTTGTTCTACATAGCCTCCCTTCAAAACCCTAACGTCTAAGTGTCCAAAGAAAATAAAACTTTTTCTATTTTAATTTCCGTCCAAGTTTACAGTAGTAACTTGTGAGTTAATTTCGGCTTTCAAAAATTGAGAATTTTGAAAAACTCAAAATTAGAAAGTTGTAGATATTTAAATCACGGTTCCAACCCATCTAGTCTTGTGTCAATTAGATTTTTGAGGAGAAGGATACGTCCATAATACTAATCAGTGCTCTAATTAGATTTTTCCTTTTCAGATTCTGCCTCTTTGATTTCTTTCCTTATTTGAAGCTTCCAATCATGGTAGACGATCCAAGCACTCTAGCTGCACCTCCTTATACATTTAAGCATGGTCCTTTAGCTCCACTTTAATTCTAGTTTGGCCTCCATTCTCTACAAATTCCTGTAAACTCATCTTTCTCACATGATTTCTTGAAAGTAGAAAATTACACACAATGAATGGCATATTATTCAAGAAATTATGTAAAGATAAATAATAGAGACTAATGCAAATTATGGCTTAATTATACAAATTAATCATAGTAATAAGAAGATAACACCCACATAAATATATAACAAGTATACATTTTAAGGCATTATCATTTACTGTTTTTCAAAGCATTAAGGAAGGAATTTGAATGGACGAATGAATGCCAACAAGCATTTGAAGATTTGAAGGATTATCTCGCTTCAACTCCATTGCTAAGCCTGTCTAAGCCAGGAGAAGAGTTATATCTCTATCTAGCGATGTCTCCTCATGTAGTAAGTTCATCCTTGATCAAGGAAGAAGGAAAAGTACAAAAGCCCGTTTACTACACCAGCAAAGCTTTAAGGGGAGCTAAAGGACAATATCCACCCATGGAAAAGCTTGCATTTTCATTGGTGACTGCAACAAGAAAACTTAGGCCTTATTTTCAAGCTCATGTAATCAACATCCTAATAGATCACCCACTAAAGAAGGCCATGAACAAGCTGGAGGTCGCTGGATGACTAATCCAATAGGCAATGGAAATTAGTGAGTTTGACATGCGGTACAAACCAAGAGATGCAATAAAAACTCAAGTTCTTGCAAATTTCATTGCTGAATTCACTCCTGCTAAGGGGCAGCAAAGTGAAGAACATGTTGGAAATATACATGTACGTAGCGGATTAATAACGGATCTACTTCATTCAAAATTGATAACATGCATTATGTAAGTTTCAGAATATAAAACAAGAGAGTGTACCTTGGTGCAGTGAATTTCAAAACCAAAGATCAGAAGTTCTCAGGAACACTTTCAATCTTCACTCCAATTCCACTAATGCCCAAGATGTGTGGTCTTTCAATCAGTTTCTAAGGGAGAGTAATCAAGTGGCTTGACTCACACATACACACCATTTCACAATGGTGTCTCTCTTTTTCTCTAATAAATATTCTGTATGTGTCTCCCTTAATGTTTAACTGATTATCTAATTAAGCTAGCCTATTGGGTTTTTCCAATTAGACTTTAGTATGTGGCTTGGAGTGGGACTAAAATGGACCAATAAGACACTAGCTCCAATGGGCCTTGAGCTTTTCTGTCAACTCTTGACAAGTCCAAAGTTACCATTAATTATATTTAATACTACTATATAAATATAATTGCACTTTAGGCCTTATTAATAAATTATATCCCAAGACTTTATTATACATGCAACCCCTTCATAAAATATTCGTAGTAATACAAAGTCATGAAAGAAGACTGACACTTTATAGATTACTACATCTTAATTCTTGAGTACCCGGTTTAATCATTTTAAGTTATTCACAATATATTTATGAAATCTAATTTCATAAATATATACTTTAGTAATTTCTTTCTGAAGTGGTTAGGCCTAACTCTCTGAATAACTAAACTCATTAAACTTATCTCAAGGGAATATTTTATATCTCCGTTAAGAAACTATGAATTTTATCTTGAGAATATATGTTCCATCAACACTAAATGTGGCTGCGCAACATACTGAAATTTTGACTGTAACTTTAGATCTCACTCCTGATATATCAAAGCAATCTACACTTCATGATCAGATCCATTATCCTCTCAGGATTAAGAGTTCATGTAAATATAAGTCGTGAGATTTATTATTCAATTGACAGTTGTTAGGAGAATAATAAATCTCACAGCGGTCCAGTTCAATATGTCTTAACTCTTAAAATATATCAACATATCAACTAGAAGTCTCCACTTTCATGATCAAGACAAATCATCTTAGTTGATATGTTATAGTCTTCGCAGATGAAATGTCCAATTTCATCACCGACTGCGAACTAAAATTTTGAGTTTACAAAGAACTTATGACTTATATCTTCTGTGACTAAATCACATAAATCACATACTATGTATCTCATGGACTAAATGATAATGTCTAAATATTCATGTTATCATTATTTTAGATAATAATAAAACAATTTTATTAATTACAATATTAAGTCATACATCATGTCAAACATAATGTCATACATAATATCATACATAATATCATACAATAGGATTCTAAGGCACTAATCCCAACAGAATAGGGGGCAAAGTAGTGGGTTATCCATGTAAATGGCTCGTCCACACAGCATGTAGGAGGAATTTGGATAGTTCTACACTTACTAGAAGGAGATCATTTGGAGAACGCAATTCATCTACAGTTCTAGACAACCAATAATGAAGTAAAATATGAAGCCCTACTTCAGCACTTGCAGTTAGCTAAATCACTTGGAGCAGATTCAGTCCTTATCCATGGAGACTCTTAGTTGGTGATAAGCCACGTGTATGAAACATGTGAAGCCAAGAAAGAATGTATGAAGAAGTACTTAGGTAAAGTTAAGCAATGCATTCAAAGCTTCGCAACAACCCAGTTCCAACAAATACAAAGGGAAGATAATGTAGAAGTCGACATTTTAGCCAAGATGGCATCTGTGAACGAGATAGTGGGTGATCAAATTAAAATCCAATTTATTTCGAGCATAGATGTACTGGAAGTGAATTAGGTAGATGGAGCTACCAACTGGACCACCCTAATTATGTCTTATCTTAAGGATGGAGTTCTCCCTGAAGATAAAGAAGCAAGGAAGCTAAAGGTAAGAGCAACGAAGTTTGTCCTTATGGACAAGGTTCTATATAAAGGGGGTTTCTCTCAGCCCTATCTAAGGTGTTTAAATCCAGATGAGTCTTTTTACGTCTTGAGAGACATCCATGAAGGGGCTTGTGGAAACCATTCAGGAGCCGAGTCCCTCGTCTATAAGATGGTTTTTGTAGGATATTATTAGTCATCTATGCAAGCAGATGTTAAAGCTTATGTTAAAGCATGTGATAAGTGTCAACGGTACAACAACATAACTAGGCAACCATCAAAGTATTTTACTCCAATGGTGACCCTTTGCCCGATGGGGACTTAACATCCTTGGTTCATTTACCATGGGGACGAGACAAATGAAGTTCTTGGTAGTAGGGATTGATTACTTTACCAAATAGGTGGAAGCAAAGCCTATAGCAAGAATCACTGAGCGAAATGTCAGAAACTTCGTCTAGAAGAACATAATCTACCACTTTGAAATTCCTAGGGTGCTCATCTCAGACAACAGATGTCAATTTGACAATACACCCTTCGAAGAGTTTTGTGAGTAGTTAGGGATTAGGAATCATTATTCCTCACCCTCCCACCCACAGGCTAATAGACAAGCTGAAGTTGCAAACCGATCCTTGCTAAAGATCATCAAGACCCGGCTTGAAGGGCAAAAGAGATATGGCCGGACGAATTACCCAATGTCCTTTGGGCATATAGGACGATAGTAAGAACTCCAATTGGAGAGACTCCTTTTAAGTTGGCATATGGAAATGGTGTGGACATACTCGCGGAGGTTGGTCTAACTAGCTACAGGGTGGCTCATTACAACAATGAGGAGAATGAAAAACAGTTTCGTCTAAGCCTTGACCTTATGGATAAGGTAAGGATGGATGTAGATCAGAAGGCGGCTCGTTACAAAAACTTGATGGCTAAGCACCATGATGCATTGGTAAAGCCAAGACAGTTCAACATTGGAGATCTTGTTCTAAAAAGGGTGTCATTGGCTACAAAGGATCCCGCTCACGAAAAGTTGGGATCTAACTGGGAAGGACCATACAGAGTAATTAATTCCAAAAGACGTGGTTCTTACTACTTGGAGGCCTTGGATGGATGAAAGTTGGAGCACCTGTGAAATGTGGAGCATTTGAGGAAGTACTACCAGTAAGGAGAACTCATCGGGAAGGTTAGCATGGATGAGATTAAAGATTACTAATGATCACTAGTAGTCTATTTATATTATCTTTCAGCATTTATGTTTTATAGCAGTATTTTATGTTTCTAAGTATTTGAATTCCCTAAAAAGTACTAGCTACTGGCACGTGCTATGGATGATGTCATGAACAAAGTCCTTTTGTATATAAAGTAATTGGAATTCCCTAAAAAAAGAACTAAGTACTAGCAACGACGATGTATTTGGACGATGCTATGTACTAAGTTATTTGATGTCTATGGACGATGTTATGTACAGTTATTGTATATAAAGCAGCTTGAATTTCCTAATTTTTGTATGATTCTGTGAAATTAATGTCTATATGAAATTAAAGACATTTAAAATCTCTAGACGCAAAGATGTACAATCATAAACCATCCTCAAGTAAGGAAAAGGCAATTTGTCATAAAACCTAAGGCAATAACATCAAGTACAAAGAGAAGGAACAAACACCTTCTAGTACACTCGTCCAAAAATTAAGGACGAAGAAAAGCATGCATGCGACACTTTTTATGGACAACGCATTCAACCTACTAGATAATCCAAGCTATGGATAAAAAGAATAGCCAAACAAAGTTCCAAGAATAAGTCTAAGGACGAGGAAAGTGTTCACATACTTAGAAATAAAGTCCTAACTGTCACGCCCCAAACCCGATACTTGGATTTGTGACCGCGACTGGCATGCTAATATCAAGCCTAAACCTGATATTAACAAGAACCAACTTAACTCTTACAAAAACTTTCACAAAAGCTTCCTTCTTTCTTATCATCTTTGTTTCTTTACTTAAATGATATAATTTTTCACTTGACATTTAGAGCATCTATACTGAACTCAAAGAATAACATAATCCACCAGTTTTTCAAATTTCATACTTTCATATAATACATCTCTTAGTACCTTAAGGTACAACTTTCATTAGATCCTAAAATTCACAATACTGCAAAACTAAACATCAAATACTACTTTAGAATCTATACATATAAACTAAAACCAGCTCCTTCCAAAACTTGACTAAGGCTCTCTCTGCTCCAAAATAAAACCTGCTAATTGAAAGAGTGGAAGGGGTGAGCTACACAGCTCAGTAAAGGTAAGATATATGAGAATTTAATAAGGATGCATGTAAATCAAACCATTTCATTTTATAATTGTTCAGATAGGAGAACATCTTTTCATGCATAGTATCTTATACTATTTATAATAATAACTTATACGCTCCTTGTAGGAAAATAATTGTTCTCCTTTTTCTTATCAGAAGAATATTATCAAAGCTTTTCAGATTGAGTTTCTTTCATTTCTTAGAAAGTTACCATATATATATTTTCATTACAAAATGATCATTTTAACTTAAAATAAAATAATCAGTAACTTTGTCTTAAACTGGAGGCATCTTAAAGAATAATAAATCTTTCCTTCATAAACTCCTTCTTGTAAAATATGATAACTTTCATAATTATAAAACTTATCGTTTCATAAAGAAAAAAAATATTTGATAACTTCTTAACATAAACTTGTACTTTCTTCAGGAACTTTATCTTTATAACATAACAGAACTTCAAAAACTTTTATCTTTAATGAACAGCTTTCTTTTCATCAAAAACTTCTTCTTTTCATGAGAGCTTTTAACTTTCCACAATGCATTTAACAAAATAATTCTCTCATGATTAATAACATAATATAGCTGTTCATAAATAACTTATTGGTTAGTCCATAACTGATTAGTCTGTACTTATTTGGGAGGCTTCTAGCACCACGGTGCTAGGCATCCAGCATTCCCTACAATGCCAGGTATTCCTGGGATCACATCATAATACATATCTTCCAACCATGGGGGTAGGTTGGCTCCCCCCACAAGTTGGCCGTAACCAACAAGGAGCGGGTACAGCAAAGCCAGTCCCACTTATAATGGCCAATCAGATAACGTTTTCCATGGAAAGCTAATAATTAACCTCTACTAGAAGAGTTCAGATCACCAGAGGACATAATCCGAAAACATTTCATACTTTACATCATACTGAAATTTCTTATTTTGTGTAAAGTTGTTATTTACAACTATGTATTTTGTTGGCTTTTATTCCGTGCCAAATTTGATTGTAATTATTATCAATCGTTTATACCCTGTATTTGTTGTGGGATTTGTTGTAAGGGTTGTGTGATAGAGAGTGTATGAAGACTCAAGCATTTAGAGGCTGAAGGATTCTCGCGGGTATGTCGCGACCTAGCTTCCCACAAAGTGATGCATGTGCCCTGCACATGCTGGAATGCGAAGAGTCAGGCCAGGTTAAGGCCTTCCCGCGAGACACCCGCAAGACAAGCTGTTCTGCCAGCCTGTACTAACTGATTCACACATTTTGCACCTATCCTATATATACCCTCATTACCCACAAATGTTAAGAAATGCTTCAGAGAGAAAACCTTAACCAAACACATTGGGAATTAGAAATTGTCATCCCCACCTTTCTCTATACACTTTCTTGTGGTATCTCCTCAACCCTTCCCTCTCCATTTCCATACCATTGAGAGGTTGATAGCCCAAACACTTACCTCACCCTTTGAGTGTGTTGAGTGACGTTTTGGTGTTGCTGGGAAGCATTGGAAGAAGCCTGGAATGGCAGATGCAACATGGAGCTTGTTACGGGATCCGGGGTGCTAGATAAGACACGGTTTCGAGAAGTCTTGTTGGAGTAGGAGCTTGGAGAGCTTAGGTACATCGGGTAGATTAGGCTTGGAGGGTCTCTTGCTAACCCATGTATTCCAACTGATTGTCTAGTGGATCGATTTCCGCTTGAAGGGCGGCGGAGAGGTTTTTTACCGAGTTCTTCGGTTTCCTCTTTGAGAACACGTCTCGGTGTTTTCTGTGTTTGCATCATTCTTCCCTAATCTTATTTAATTCCATTATACTGCTGTCTTGCTTAGTTTATGGATTAGAGTAGCTTACTTGTTCATCTGCTCGCTTTTACACTATTCCGCACTTTGTATTAAAGTTGTGTAAAATCTATCGAGCCGTAATTTGAATTGGGGGTCTAAATAGCTCTTGTGTTTTCAACACATTTTCAAGCTTTTAATTGGTATCAGAGCAGGTACACTTGTTGTGGTTTAAATACCTTAGTGTGATCCTTGACCCTTTTTGAGATGGACCGGTCTCAATCGCTTAATGTTCCACCATTTTTTTATGGGAACAATTATGCATTCTGAAAAGTCAGAATGAGAGCATTTTCATGTTCTATGGAAGATACTGTGTGGGATGCAGTTGAGATAGGATGGACTAAGCTGCAAGATCCTAAGTCCACTTGGGATAAGGCAGCTCTCGCAGCTGCCAATGCTAATAGTAGAGCTTTAAATGCTATTTTCTGTGGTGTGTCTCCTGATGAATTCCACAGGATCTCTCATATGACAGTAGCTAAGGAAGCTTGGAAGATTTTGGAGACAACATATGAGGGTATGAAGAAAGTTAAGGACACAAAGTTTCAGATGCTTACCACCAAATTTGAAGAGCTCAAGATGGGGGATGATGAACCATTTGATTCATTCTATAGGAAGCTCAATGAAATTGTAATTGCTAAATTCAATCTTAGGGAGAAGATTGAAGAGACTAAGGTGGTGAGAAAAATTTTGAGGTCCTTACCGGAGAGCTTTCAGGCAAAAGTCACAGCCATAGAGGAAAGCAAGGATTTGGATGAAATTAAGATCCAAGAGCTCATTGGATCACTTCAAACGTATGAGCTTGGTCTGCCTTCCCACAAGACGAGTAAATCGCTTGCCCTTAAAACCATCATCGAAAGAATGGATGATCCTTCCGAAGAAGATGGAGTGGAGAAGGAAGTAGTATAACTTGCGAAAAACTTCCGAAAATTTCTGAAGATGAAGAACAATGGAAAACCATTCAACAGAGGAAAATTTTCATCTTCAAGAGGTGATAGGAAAGAGTTTACAAGGAAAGAAGGGAGGGAGTCTCAACCTTCTTTAGATATTGTATGCTATGAGTGCAATGGCCATGGACATCTAAAGAAGGAGTGTCCAAATTTTCTGAGGGGAAAAGGCAAAGCTTATGCCACGACGCTCAGTGATTCAGACTCCTCTGATTCTGACTCAGAAGAGAGCTGTGACGGAGAGGGAAACTACTCTGCCTTCATGACCATTGCTCATGTGGAGTCATCGAAGGATTTGGGTGCATTTGTGAAGGAACTTGGTGAGCATTCTGATTTAGAGTCTATTGGGATTGTTGAAGAATCAGATGCTGAAGAGGAAGAGAATACAGCTAATCTTCAAGAAAATTACTCCTTACTACTTGAGAAGTCGAGAGAGTATACCAGAGTAGCCAAGGCAGCTGTAAGGAAAATGAAGAAAACTGAGGAAGATTACAGAAGTCTCTTGATCAGATATAAAGAGGCCAAGTGTGAAATTGAGACACTAAATGGCGAGCTGTTTAAAGCCTATACGAAGGTGAGGTTTCTTGAGCAAAAGGTTGTGCAAACTCATGCTAAGATAGAGAGAGTCTCCTCTCAGAAGTTAGATGATGTTATCTCATCTCAAAAACTTTCTTCAGACAAGTCCGGGTTGGGATACACCGGAGGAAGTTGCTCATTAGTCAAAGTCACCAAAGAAGTAAAGTTTATGAAGGCAAACGAGACGGTTGTAGAAGAGCCCATTCTTGAGAAAGTTGAGGACATAAAGAAGAAGAATATGGCTGAGCAACGAATGGTGAATAAGCCTCGAAATCAATCTGTGGTTAAACATGAAACCAGAGGAAGATCTCTCCCAAGATCACAACGGGGTCCTAGAACGGATTATGTGTGTCATTACTGCGGACTGCAAGGACATACCAGACCCAACTGTCAAAAGCTGAGATCAGATAACAATACAAGCACACCTCGATCACGAGGAAGGAGAAACGACATGAGGTCTTGGCGTGGTAAGCAACCGAGAAGTCAAAATCGTGATCCCGGTATGATGGACGTGATGAAAATGATCGATGCCTTCACCACTTGCTTGGAGAGTTTCACCAGAAGGTTTGACAGTCCAAATTCTCGTACCCAATCCGTTAAGGATATCACCCCAAACGCACGTGACGTGTGGGTGAAGAGGGGTACTCATGCATAAGCATTATAACATGTCCATGCAAAAATTCTTTCAATGTTTAGAGACATTTGCTGTTGCATCTTTTCATGCATTGCTTTCTTTTTACTGTTGTTATTTTATCCGGTTGGTTTGTACCAGTTGTTTTTGTTGATCTTACTTGTCTTGATCTGTTTTGGGGGTGTTCAAAAAATTCAAAAACCCATAAAAATCGAAAAATCTCAAAAGTTTGATCACTTGTTGTGTGTATGTCACATGTGAATTTGGCCTAGTACCTTCGTACTTATGGCATAGTGCATTTACGATCTTGGCTTGTTATGTATGCACTCTTTTCTATGTGGAAGAAATCTTGAACATTATATGTGACTGTTGTAAATAGATCTTCAAGCTTGTCATGAATGATTGGTCAATAGTCTTGTTGGTATTGATACTTGCATAGACTTGTGTCTATATCTCTTCCCACTTTATTTTTATGTTTTTGCAAAAAGAGCTCACCAAATGTAAATCTCCAAATAAAAAGAGATATCGAGCTGCAAAAGCCTATCGCACACACTAGTATTCGACTAGGAAAAAGGGAAAGCGACTCTTCTTAATGGTTCTTTTTATGGTGCTCAAAAAGCCAAAGGCTAATCATTAATGTTGAAATATCATAAATTTCATGCACCAACCTCAAAATGAGATGTTTTTGTCCAAACAAAATAAATTGGACCAATTGTTATGCTTTAAACAGAAGCCAAATAAAAAGCTTCTTAGTTTTGTATTCAATGTGTGGGAGGTCATATATACTCATTTCTATAATGGAGATAGTCCACTGGATTTCGTATCAGTTGTGTATGACTCGATTGAATTGATCATTGAAGCTTCACTCTGGTCTATAGACTATTCCACTTTAAATACTCACACACAACACACAAGTCTTTGATTCAATCAATGCTTATCTCATTTGTGTGATTGTACTTGTTCAAATGTGATGTGTATGCTCATGAACTGGTTGATCAAACTCAAAAGATTTTTAAGTGTTTTATTTGTTTTTGAAAGTGATTTTATACTTTCATGTCTTTTGTTTTTGTTCAAAATGCATTTTTGTGTTTTTCCTTCAAAATCTGGTTCAGGGGTTGTTTCGCGAGAAGCTCGCGACTTAGAGCTTCTCGCGAAAAGGGGTTGAGGGAAATTTTTTTCTCTCCTGTCACACAGAAACTTTCGCGACTGTCTCGCGACCAACAGCTTCTCGCGAAATGCTGTTTGGCTAAAAATTGGATTTTTCCAATTTCAGACAGAAGTTACCGCGACTGTCTCGTGACTGTTTCGCGACCTAATGCTTCTCACGAAATTTTTTGTGCTTCAGTGGCCCTTCACGCGACTGTCTCGCCACTATTTCGCCACTCCCTAACCCGTGAAAAATGCATGTTTTCAGTTTTTATATTGCTGATGTGACAGTTTTTCAAAACACAAAAACTTCCCTCACTCAACCTCTCTCGAACCTTTTCAACCCAAATCACTATTCCATTCAAACCCCTTCAATCCAAGCATTTTTTTCTGCATTTTCTTCTTCAAGGTATGTTTGATAATCAATTCTTTTTAAGTTTTTGCTTAGATTATGCAGAATTTTTGTTAGGGTTTTGATAATTGGGGATTTTCGAAACTTTGGGTTAGTTTTCTAAATTGGGTGATTATTTCTCAAATATTTTGATTGGGTTGTGTCCCATTTGTTGTTTATGCATTTGTGTTGGCCCCTTGTGGCATTTTATTATGTATTGAGGGTAGATTTTCCCATGTTCATGCATTATTCATGTTATATTTGCATTTGTGCATGCTAGGTGTTTGTCAAAATGTCCAAGTGACATTTTTGTGCCAAATTGGAATCAAGTGATTTCAATCCATGGACTTTCACTTGTTTGACCTTATTTTACTTGGTTTGGTCATTGAACCCGTATTTCTTTCACTTTACTCATGTTGCATACTCTTGGCACACAACTAGGCACACTTAGGCACCCTCATGCATCCCATGCCGCACACACTCATCAGCACATGCACACATGTGCACACACATGCACAGTCTCTTAGTTTTTATGCATTGTGTTTATGCCTTATAGGTTTGTGTTTTTAAGCATGCTATTAAGAGTCAACCATGCTCTATCTTTCAGTTAGTTCAACTCTGTTTTGGGAACTAACTTGAATCTAATCAAGTTTTGTGTTCTGGTTTGTGTTTGTGCACCTTTTCTTTTCTGCTTTGTGAAATTGTGCAGATGTCTCCCACCAAGCATGCAGCTAAGAAGAAATCGACCTCAAAGCGAGCCCGAACTAATTCTGATCATTTCAAGTCAATAGAAGCTGATATAAAGTACAATGACTGCTACAAGGACAAGACGATCATCATGGAACGAGTAGTCCAGTTAGAGACTCTTGAGGGCACTTTCATCCCTGAAGTGTTAAAAGATAGAACTTGGACCAAGCTACTAAACCCGACTAGAGTGGTATATTCAGAGATTATCAGGGAGTTCTTCTCTAATGCCACTGTCAACGGAGACTGTATTGAGTGCTGGGTAAGACACAAGGAGTTTGTGATTACAAGAGAGATCATCCAAGACTTTTTGGAAACTCGTCCTCCATCTCAGCCAATCACAGTTGCATATAAGGAAAGATTGGGTTCTACTGCTGAGATGATTACACTCCTTGGTGATGAACCAAAGAAATCATCCATGAACACCATCAATTTCTCTCTAGAAATGAGGACACTAAGCTATGTGATGATTCACAATCTGTATCCGGTCAACAATCTCATCACTCTATCTGCTCCGAGAACAAGATTCATGTATGATCTCTTTACACATAAGGAGATTGACATTTGTGGTCATATCATGCATGTCCTAAAGAAGAGCATCACAAAGCAGAATTCACAGACTGTGATGCCGTTCCCTTCCTTGATCATGGGATTAATTGCCAAGGCAAAGCTCAAGCTATCCAGTGGCCTCATAGTTGTTCAGAGGGACTACCCCATTGGTGGTCATACACTAACTAGGAGCACTGCACACATCAAGGGTTCTAAGACTGGTGTGCATACCATACCACCACCACGACGGGTTCAGCAAGATAAAGGTGAAGATACAGAGGAGGAGATTGATAGGTTCACCTCAACTCCAGAGCCCTCTATACAGCCATCATCTTCGGCTCCACCCCAAGGCTTAAGCAAACTTGATCAGTTGCTTGCTAAAATGGATCAGATGTCTACAGTGCTTGACTCCCATGTGCGGTACACCGCGGACCAGTTTGCATACCTTCAAGGACAGATCACCGCGCTCTCCTCCCAAATACAAGACTTATCTATGGAGCAAAGCACAGATTCAGAGTCAGATCAGTTCTAACCCTTTGGCCATTCCGGTCAAAAAGGGGGAGAAAATTTTGAGGGGGAGCTGGAGAAGAGCTTGCACAGCGTTAGGGGGAGCATAGTCTAGAAACTTAGTAACATTGGTTATTGGTTTTTCAAAACTTTGATACTATGTTTTTATTTAAGTATTATTTCAGATGTTTCTTTTGTGATATTCTCTATGCTTTGTAGCATACTTTGCATGTACCCATGTTGCTTTTGTAAGCTTTAAGAGTTTGTTTCATTGCATGTTTTGTAGGCTTTTATGGTTTGTGCCATGCATATGCAGTACATTGTTTATGCAGCCTTTATGCTTATGTTATTGAAGTTTAATGTCATACGTTTTACTTCAGTACATCACTCTTGTGCCCGTGTAGGATTGTTCTTAGATGCATATACGTTCTATGCATTGGTTGAGTGATGAACACTCTTGTGCCCTAGTAGGATTATTCCTAGATGCAAATACTTTGTGTATTTAGCATTGGTTGAGTGTTAGATTTGCAAATGATACTCTTCAAATGAGCTTATCATCGTGCATATCCGGATGTTCATTCCTTGAGTGAATGAGCATAGTAATTGCTTGTGTATAGTGATTACTTGTTTAATCTTGCCATAATCTGGTGTTTCTATTTCATTTTTGCTTGATCATGCTATTATTGCTCCATATGCTTTTCAAGTTTTCTGCAAACAATGATATTATTTTGTTGTTATGTTTCAGGAGTTACTTGTTCATATGTTTCAAGAGCTTATCAGAATCTAGAATTAGGTGTGAGTGAGTTTTTGCCTTTATTCCCAAACTCACGTTTAAGTCTAGAGTCTGTTTTAGGGTTTTGTCACAGAATAGCCAAAGAGGGAGATTGTAAAGTTGTTATTTACAACTATGTACTTTGTTGGCTTTTATTTCGTGCCAAATTTGATTGTAATTATTATCAATCGTTTATACCCTATATTTGTTGTGGGATTTGTTGTAAGGGTTGTGTGATAGAGAGTGTGTGAAGACTCATGCATTTAGAGGCTGAAGGATTCTCGCGGGTATGTCGCGACCTAGCTTCCCGCGAAGTGATGCATGTGCCCTGCATGTGCTGGAATGCGAAGAGTCAGGCCAGGTGGAGACAACTGTCTCTCGCGAGTATCTCGCGGGTAAGGCCTTCCCGCGAGACACTCGCAAGACAAGCTGTTCTGCTAGCCTGTACTGACTGACTCACATATTTTTCACCTATTCTATATATACCCTCATTACCCACAAATGTTGAGAAATGCTTCAGAGAGAAAACCCTAGCCAAACACATTGGGAATTAGAGATTGTCATCCCCACCTTTCTCTATACACTTGCTTGTGGTATCTCCTTAACCCTTCCCTCTCCATTTCCATACTATTGAGAGGTTGATAGCCCAAACACTTACCTCACCCTTTGAGTGTGTTGAGTGACGTTTTAGTGCTACTGGGAAGCATTGGAAGAAGCCTGGAATGGCAGATGCAACATGGAGCTTGTTGCGGGATCCGGGGTGCTAAATAAGACACGGTTCTGAGAAGCCTTGTTAGAGTAAGAGTTTGGAGGGCTTAGGTACATCGGGTAGCTTAGGCTTGGAAGGTCTCTTGCTAACCCATGTATCCCAACTGATTGTCTAGTGGATCGATTTCCGTTTGGAGGGTGGCAGAGAGGTTTTTCACTGAGTTCTTTGGTTTCCTCTTCGAGAACACGTCTCCGTGTTTTCTGTGTTTGCATCCTTCTTCCCTACTCTTGTTTAATTCCATTATACTGCTGTGTTGCTTAGTTTATGGATTAGAGTAGCTTACTTGTTCATCCGCTCGCTTTTACACTATTCCGCACTTTGTATAAAAGTTGTGTAAAATCTATCAAGGCGTAATTTTAATTGGGGGGTCTAAACAGCTCTTGTGTTTTCAACACATTTTCGATTTTTCATTTTGCATAATATTTCATAATAATAGCATCTCCATTCTTTTCTTTATCATGTTCGTGGAATTAGTAATAGCATCAATATGCTTAAATCATAAGCATAAGGTTTCAAAAGCTCACGAACATTTCTTTGTTTGATAATGCTTACATGCCATATCTCTAATCAAAAACATTTTAATGCATAATATACTTTAAAATAACCTCATGACTTACCAAATGCTCATATAACTTATCCCTTACCTGAAAACAGAGGAACCATATACACTCTTAAGGAAACATACAACATGTGCAACAAAACAGCTTCATAAATACAACCGTCGAATGGTTTAGAACCCCTCCTTTGAGTACTATACCTTGAACCAAGTTATACAAAATTTAGTTATGATCCAGACATACCAAATGATGAGCATAATAAATTATAGCTCAAATCATTCTCCCAAACTTTAGAATTAAATCCTCAAAGTCAGGTGTAGCATATGTTGTTCACTGCTCATTTCAGCAGAATATGCTCCATTTTTAAAATACAAACAGGCTATCCACACACATCCAATTGTCACGAAATTTTACATAACTACTCCCCTGTATGTCCAGTATAAACCATAAAAATTTCGGAGTCAAAGAATAAAATAATAATTTACTAAAAATCATAAAATACAGCATACTCAAATCTGTCCTGACAGAATTTCATGCAACTTTCAAATTAAACCATTATTTTTATGTTCATCCAAATGCTGTGAGACCAATTCCATAACAACCATATATGTCTTAGATTTCATAGAAAATAATCCTAGCATCCAAATTTATTGTATACAATTTAATACATAATTTACCATGCATAAACACAGAATCTGTCACAGAGGCAGTTTTGAAACATTTTCTTATAAAATTCACAACAATTTCCAAACAATGGTATTTTCATATGGGAATTTTTATACACTCATTAGACATATTAGAAAACACTTATATATAGTCATTTAACCATTTTATAGCAAAATTAAATACAATAAAAATCCCAGCAGGAACATCAACAATACTCATCCTAACTTTTTCTTACTTCCTTAATCTTATACAACCATTAATTAGTAAAAACCCTAATATACCTTCAACAAATCACCAACACGCCCACATACAAAATCATAAAATCATCACTTAAGTTTAAAATGAATAATAGACTAAAAGAATTAGATTTTCCCCTTACCCTAGACATAGGTTCATGGAGAGATTGAGCTAGAATCACTCTAGCTTTAAATTGGGAGTAAAAGCTTGAGGAGAATTGGAAGAAATCTTTTTCCTTGCTGCTGGACCGTAGGTGTGAGAGGGAGAGAGCTTAAGAGAGTGAACGGTTTTAGACCCCTTAAAACACAACCAGATTGGTTAGCCTAGATTAATTAGCCAAGTTGTTACTTAGTCAAATTATGTAATTCTAGGTTAAAGCAATCAAATAATCATATCAAAATAATTAAGCAGCGGAATAATAAAAGACACAATGATATGATCACCCAGGAAATCACACGGTAAAAACCTGGGGAGGATTTGACCTAGCTATCCTCAAGGTAAACCTGAATCCACTATGCAAAAGAATCGAAGTTCATACAGAAGGACTACAAGCTCCCCGCTTGATTTCCTAATGCTACCCACCAGTAGAACTTACTGACACGACCACGTGCAAGCTCCGAATCCACGGACTCCTTCTTTCTTGGATTCTCCAATCAGCTACAAGCACCCACGCTTGATATTCTTTAAGCTTCAATGGCAGCAACCAAGTTGATCATCAAGCTATTGATACTATCTCTAACTTGAAAACCTTAAGCTTTGTGTAAAGGAAAGCTCCTCTAGATCTCACAAGAGATTTACACAAAACAGCAATGTATGAGCAACAATACAACTGGTGCAACCCTAAAAAACGTGGCTAGGGTTTAGTTTATATACCTAGGGTAAAAACATAAAACCCTAAACGTTTAATGAAGTAGGGCTGAGTTGGAAATTCTGCAGAATAATCAACCTGTGCGATTTTCGATCGATCGAGTCTATTCTTCGATCGATCGAGCCAGGCCGAAAGTCCCAAGTACTTCTGCAGCCACTCGATTCCAACTTTACAATAATAAACCAACTTTGAGCAAGCCTAAACAAGACTAAATACATTGTTTTGATCATGGTTTGCCAACATTACAAATTAGAGTTCTAAATACATAAAATCCTAAGACCTTAGAACCTAACAGAGAGTTTTTTGAGTCTTCTAATTTTCTTTGAGTGAGTAGTAAGAAGAATGAGGTGGAGCTTTTGTCTTCCTTTTGGTGTGTGTGAACCGGTGGACTTGAGAGAGGACTTAAGAGAGCTTCCTAGCTCTTTCCTTAAGAGAAAGAGAGAAAAGTGAGATGAGACTTTTCTGATTTTGTTTCTTGGAACCGTAGGAATAGAGAGGGAGAGAGCTTGGAAATTCTAGTTACCTTGAATGGTCAAAGAAGAGATTAGGTGGAACTTGATGATTGCATGGCCAAGTTTTGGTCTTAAAGTTTGTCATCGTGCATGAAACTTTGGCATTATGTGTGTTGAATTTCCATTGGTTGCATGGGTGGGTGGAATTTCTACTATACTATCTCATGCATCATGCTTAATTAAAACACCTACAACTATATATATATATATATATATATATATCATAACTTAACCACTTAATATAGTTTTGTACATACTTAGTATATATTCATAATACAATTAGCCATTAAATTATTTATAATCTTTACAATTCCTATTCAAAGGTATTATAAGATAATATGCTTATTAAATACTCTTATATTAATTATAGGAAGAACATGGCTTAAAATAATAATTAACCATTAAAACACATAGTTTAATTATAAAATTGGGTTTGGGTGTTACACTAACAATGGACGAAGAACACTTGGAATTAAAATTGGCAATAAAGATAAGACTAAGTAATTTAAATATGGAAGAAAGCATGTTCATAAATAAAAAGGGTAGACGACCATCGTCCAAAAACCCTTTAATATATCAAGCCCAAAAAAGCCAATTGTATAAATACTCGTCCTAAAATATGGACATATTAATGTACTTGTAGAAACTTAAAATAGTCTAAAACAGTAGACCACTTTTTTTTAAAAAAATGGGAAGTAAATAAGGCGATCACAATATTTTTTCATAAACCACTGGTGGAATTATCTCCTGGCTTTGGGTCGTCGTTGGCAAGCTAGGTAGAAGTGTCGTCTTCAACATTAATGTCTTCAAAGCTCATCTAGAGAAGAGAGCTCTCAGCAGCAATGTGAAGCTTAATAGGGTTGAAATCCACCTTAAGGAAATGCTTATTCGCGACCATATGGAAGTCTTCAAACCCCGCAGTGTAGTTCATGTCCAAGAGGTCAATGAATTCGCTGGATGCCTTGAACTCCCTAATAGCTTCTCCTTTGGTCTCTCCAAGAAGGGTGTAGAGCTCATCGCTTCTTTTTGCAAATGATTAAGACGAGTCTCCTTCTCGACAGCATCTACTTTTAGCTCTTCGATGAGGTTCTTTAACTCCTTCACCTCGTCCTCAAGCTTGGCCCTCACTTTAGCTCAACGACTGGACTTTCTCTCCACTTCACAAACCTTCGCCTCCAGCCTAACCCTTTCATGGTTCAACTCGTAAGCTTGTCTGGACGCTGCCATAAGCTTTGTCATAACCTGTATAAAAAGAATTGGATGTGAGATAAGTGGGCAAGCATATTAATTTATGTATGATTCAAGATGAAGAAAAATACCTTGAAGAGATCATGAACTGTAGAACGTTCAAATTCCTTTACAGACATGTCATAGCATATAGCAACATCCTCATCAAATACAGCTTGTTGGAACCTTTCCCAAGCAAGGCCTTCACTCTTGAGAAGAGTCATAAAGGCACCACTTGGAGGTTTGGACGAGGTGGTTTTAGGAGGATTGGATGAGTCCAAGTCAAGAATCTATACAAATGGCTGTTTAGTAGGGGCAGGAGGGACAACAAAGTCGGGCTTGACGACCCCAGATTTGGATGACCCATGCTTAGCCTTTTTGTGGCCTAGACAACTAGGAAGACTCCCCATATCCACCATCTTGGATAAAGTCTTCCTTTTTTCCCCCGTGGATGGACAAGGTTGAGTGTGGACTTCCTCTTCTTGAGTGATGTCTTCATCAGCCAAGCACTTCCCTTTGTTTTCCTTCATAGTTGCCATTCCTGCAAAAATAAAAATGTACTAAGGATTGGATGAGGTGGACAATCAAGAAAAAGTAAGCAACTTACGTCTACATGTGGTAAGCTTGTGGGCAAATGCTTCCTTAGTTGGCTCAAGTCCCAAGCTCCAGGTAGCAAGAGGACAAAGGATAACCAAAGAATAGAAACCTCTATCTGTAAATAAACATGCCTGCTAGACGCATTCAAGATAGAATCTATTCAGGGAAGGTCGTCTTACAGCTGTATAATAAATTTTTTTTTAAAATGGTTAGATAGGCACAAGAAAAGAAATGAAATAAGTAGTGAAAATGGACATACTCCCTGGATGAAGATTCCTCATTTCACCAGCATATGGAGGAAATGGGTCCCTGCCTACCTTAATAAGGTTTCCTGCCCAGAACCCAGAGACGAAGAAGAACTCCGTCTTCCATTTCCTATCAGATGTAAGGAAGGACTTAACCAATCTATAGTCTGAACCCCAAGCTGAAAATCGATAGAAACCTAGGGATTGATTGATTTTTAAGGGTTCGTAACAGTATAGGAACTCATCCACAGTGAAAGGACGGTTCCCATCAAATATTTCCCTCCACAAAACTTGCATAGAGACAATAAGCCTCCATGCATTGGGTTAAGTTGGTTAATGCCTATACCTAATCTATGGAGTATTTCCCTAGCAAAGGCATTAAAAGGCAACCTAAGCCCCCTAGAAGGTAAGCCTTATATATACCTACCCCAAAATGAGGATAACTGCACCATTCACCACGGACGACCAAACGAGGGTAAGGTTGTCAGGGATCTGGTACCAACTTCTGAGGGAGTTAAGTTTTTTCTCATCCGTATTGGAAGAGATACCTACTGCACAATAATACATAGTCTTATCTTCACTTGAAGAGGCAGACAAAGGCACACTAGTGGATGTTCCAGCAAGTGATCCAGAGGCCACCCTTGTCCTAACCTCCTCTTGGAAGACCTCTAAAGGAACTCCAGGAACCCCAGACATGTATTTCTTATCTGTGGTGTTTCCTCCACTATACTACTATTACTACTACTGTCAGTACCACTAACACTAAGGCTACTATCATGGTACTCGTCTATCTCCCTATCATCACTATTACTAGACAAAGATACTATGATTTAGACATTCTGAAAAACTAAAGAAAAACCTAAAGACGAGAAGAAGAGGATATCTAGCTCTAAACAACAATGACTAAGAATGGAAGAAAACTCCTAGACGAGGCGCTGGATGATAGAGGTCAAAGGAGAAAATATGAAAAATGTAAGGGGGTAAGAAAGGAATTCCACTATTTATAGGTGACAAACTTGGTTACCGAAACGACGCAACCAACCAAAAGGAGCCACGTGGCGCTTCTCTTGAAGAACGAAACGACGCAACAAGTAAGCCTTAAGATTGCACCATGTGTCAACATTAGGAGCAAAGCCCAGGTCAAACCAATATTATAAATAAAAAATAAATAAATAAAGAAGAAGTCATCATCATAAGCAACAATAACATGGACAACACAAGGACGAGGGGGGGTAGCTGATAGGGATTAATTAAGGTTCACCCGTCCTTGGTTGTCTCGTCATGACCTGACCACGTCCAAAGAGCTTTAGCAAGAAAGGAGTCTAGGAATGATAGTATGCATGAATAGTACCCGTCCGTTAATAACAAGATGGTTCAGTTTGAGGGAAGTCCTCCATGGACGACTAGATGCATGGATGACCGGATTATAGTTGGTAAATCATACGAAGAATTCTCCAAAAGTTCCACATAATTAGACCACAACACATTGCTCTTAATACGTGGAAGAGACTCCTCAGATTTCGCTCAACATACCCATTTTCTCCATTAACCGCCCAAATCATCCACGATGATGGTGGATCCAAATAAGTAGACAACTTCTAACTCTTTATAAAAAGAGCAAATCTCATTCACTCAAGGTAAGTCCTTACTATTCACTATTTTCCATCCTTATGTTCTAGAGAGAAAACTGACTTAATTGTCGGAGGGTCCTTGGCTAGGTCACACCGGTCATTTTTGACAGTTCTTTATTTCTTTTCAAGACTTACAGCCATTACTATAGCTCGGAGTATTTCAACCTACTGATTTTCGTGCGTCATCAAAAACTAATGTAGTGAATTATTTTAATAAGATGACCTATTCCATGTTTCTAATGTGGTGAATTATTTTACAATTTTACCTGATGTAAATATTTCAAGTTTCTACATTTACCTATCAACCTCTTCATAATAGATTTTGTAAATATTTTCACATGTAATTTATAAATAGTTTTATAATTACAATTTCATTATACATTTTCAATTTATGTAAATTTATAAGATTTACTCAGGGGATCTTTTTTTCCTCCCCCTAAAGGTTAATACTAAATTATAGCATCATCTTCCAATCATTAAAACATTGGTTACTACATTAACAAAATTGCCAAAAACGAATGATAATTACGAAATACTAGCCTTTGAGTACGCGTGTATGCGCATGCTCAGAGACTCTTCTATTTTTTTGGATAAAAGTTAATCATTTGCATCAATTTAATTTTGGATTACTACATTTTCTAATCATTAAAAAAAAAAAAAAAAAAAAAAAAAATTGGGGTGTGACCTATAAACGCATAACACTCATTATACCCCTAGGTTTTTTTATGATTGAAAAATGTAATAATTCCAAATTATTATTTATGTAAATTATAAAAGATTATTCGTCTTTTTCAACTGAACTTTTATGTGGTTCAAAAATTTTCTCATTAATGAAGGGTGACTTCACTTAGAAATGTCAAATAAAAATTTTCATTTTTAATTTAAAAAGAGAATTCCTAAAATTATAATTAGGACTTATCTCTAAAGTTTATCCTTTGAAAAAAAAAATTCTAAATTATAATAGATGCAAATTATTAACCTTTAAATATAAAAGAGCCTCTAAGCACGCGCGTATTCATATATATATATATATAGGTAAACTAAATATTTGGTCCTTATCCTATACTCTATATTTCAATTTGATTCCTAACCTTTCAATTATGTCATTTTGGTCTTTAACCTTTTAGTATCATATCAATTTAGTCTCTACTGTTATCTTTTGCATAAAAATTGATGACTTATTTAATGACCAAAATAAAAAAAAAATTAGTTTATGCTAACGTGACAATAAACTAAAATTGAAATTCTAAAAAGCCATAATAAATACTAAAAATATCTTCTCTTTTTCTCTACTCCTCACCAAACCCCAATTGAAAATCCTCTCTCTCAATAGAGCAAGGTGCAATAGGCTTGAAGCTTTGTTTTGTTACAGAGAAGTAGAAGTAAAGAAAACCCTTAACACAGAAAACCCAAATCTGCAATTCGCTCGAGTTCGGTAATTGGAAAACAACAATGTCTCCTGAACGACATTGTGTACGACATCCTGAGTCGGATGCCAGTGAAAACCTTAATCCGTGCGTTTCTAAGTCTTTTTGACTCCACAATCACCGAACCTAAATTCATCGCCACACATCTCAACCAAGCTATATCACTATCCAATAACAACAACATTACTCACAATGGCTATCTTCTATATCCACCGCATCTTTCATCACCCGACATTGAGGAAGAATTGCATACAGTTGTTTACAACACTGACCACACTCCGACTGAGGTGCATGCCGTTGTTTACAACACTGACCACTCTTTGACTGAGGTTTCTAGCTTTGAAATCCCCTATGTTCTTGGTGGTACCAACATTGTTGCCTTCTGTAATGGCTTGTTTTGTCTCACTAATAATTCTGAGAAGAACTTAGCTGATCAAAGTCTATATTTGTGGAACCCAGGTATTAAAATGTTTAAGATGGTTCCTACTCAATTTCCTGACTGCCATTCTGTTTCTAGGATCACTTTTGGATTTGCTCATCAAAACAATGATTTCAAGATTCTCAGGCTTGTTTGTTTTGCAAGTGGAGGGGCCGAGGCGCAGGTTTACACTTTGAGTACAAATTCATGGAAAAAGTATGAAATATCGTTGGAGTTTTTAAATGGGTCATCTATTCATTATATATGTTCATCGCCATGTTTATTTTTTAATGGAGCTCTCCACTCTATGGCATATGACAATAATTAGGAATTTATTTTGTCCTTTGATGTTGATGATGGGAGAGTCCGTGGGATAATGCCGCCTCAAAACTATGTATCTGGTTGTTCTGAATTTCTTGCTGTGTTCAAGGGATCGTTGGCTTTGATTGTTTTCACTGATGAAGTAATTGGCGAAAATGATGTATGCGACATTTGGGTGATGAAGGAGTATGGTGTGTCTGAGTTGTGGACCAAAAAAAGCGTAACAATGGAAATAAATGCAAATTTAATTGGCTGCTCTGTCAATGGTGAACTTTTGATTGAGCAAACTAGCCATTCGGGGGTCCACATCATCTCATTTGATTCTGAGAGTTTAAATGAGGAAAATCTTGGAATTCCGCAGACTAGAGATGTGATTTACACTGCTGATTTTGGGGAGAGCTTAGTTTTGCTTAACGGGGCAGACATCAAAAATCAGTAAGTTTGAATTTCTAGTTGACAGTCATCTTTCTCAAATTCACATTGACAAGTCAATTTTGTTATTTTTGTTTTTCCTGTGTAAATAAACCCATTATTATATTGTATTTCTTTTCATTGGCTATAAACTTGAAAGTATTTGTTTTGATGCATAAAACTAAGTTTTATTAAACACTAAAGGATCCCTTTGAGGATTACGGCTTTTATTTGGTTATTAAAAAAAAAAAAAAGGTGTGAGAAATGTTGTGCATATTTTAGAACATGGCATGTCACGGTAACATACGCGTTTAACTAACATTGTCTTATTTTATTGGTCATAACATGATGATTACTTTTTTTTTTTTTTTTGATAACTATAGGCAGAATTGCCATGGATGTAAAACTAATTGAGTTAATGTCAATACATATAGGCACCCTAATTTGTATCAGCATTACTAGTATCTCCCATATTGAAGGAATGCTAAATTACAAATTGTACCCTCTAAATGTGAATCATTTGGCTTTTCCTGTCGATATTTAAAATTATGTAATGTTTTGATTCTTTTGAATCTCTTCTCTTTCATCCATACCCATTAATGACATGGCCATTAGACATCAAATATATATATATATATATATATTTGAATTTGGAATAATGGAGGGTGTGTTGTTTTTGTTGGATTGTTGAAGTTGGAAAAGTGTGATAAATGGGTTGTGAGGATCATGCAATATATGGCTTGTGTGCACATATAATTTTTGAAACAGAAGGTTTTTTCAATTTTTTTATTTAGAACAATTTGTATGATGCATTTAAATACCTACTAATATTAAGATTATTATAAAACAAAATTCATGATTATATGGTTTGGAGGTATAGTGGGAATGAAATAATCAATAGTCTTTAAACAGCATATAATTTTCTTGGTAGGAATCTTTTGTAGCTTAGTCAATACTGGTGTAGACAGTTGAACTTCAACTTCAGAGGCTGCCATCGTACCCCTGAGTTGTCAAAGCAACACACTAAAATAGAAAATATATGGCTTTAGCTTTGTGGGCTGTTTTGAAATTTGAAATTTCTGTTTAATTAGGTTTGCAGTACATTATGCTTTGTGGATTCAACTAAATTTGAACAAGGCTATCAAATTGCCCTGGTCTTGGTCTTTGTTCTGTTGTATTTCCCTGATACTGAATTGGCTTACTGACTTATATAGTTATATGTGACTCTAAAGCATGTTGGATCACTGTGTTCTGAATCACAACTGAGTCAAGCTCAGGATTTTGCATTACTTAAACTGTGGATACCTAGCATTGTTAAGATTTTTGGTCTGACTGTTCCAAGCTCCAAGGATAAAGCAATTAAGTTATAGTTTTTAGAGTATTTGTAATCAAAGTGTTTCCAGAGCATTTTGAGTTTAATCCTAATGTTTTTCCAGTTCAAGATTTGATAAAAGTAACCTTCTAGAAATATATCTCTAATGCTACATGTATTTGGTGATTGAGTAGTCTTAGTAAGCCATGAAATCTGCAATATTTGACTATTACTTTACTCTTTTGACAAATCAAGATTGTTCCTATCCAAAAATTCCCACACAGTTGCAAAACAAGATCGTGTATTATCTATAAAAGAAAACTATATTATTGGACTTAGACATGCATTTTTCCGCTTGCTAAGTTCCTCACTGTTTCAGTTTAGATCCTCGAGTCTCTAAGACTTGAGTTCAGTGAAGAAACTCGAGCCTTAAAGCCTCGAGTTCCACATGGATTTCAATTCCATGTCAGCTATTGCTAGCACTTGAAACTTGAGTCTTAGAGAACCCTGTTAAAAGCCAAAAGCACACCCTTTTGTGTCCTTCTCATATACGTTTCACCTAATTCACTATGTTTGTGTCTCATGCCATACGTTATCTTTAATGATTATGAAAGAAGAAAGCTTCTTTTTGTAGATTGTTTGGTTATGCTATTAATGCATTTGTCTTGGTGAATTGTCACTATACAATACATATGGGATTTTTTGCACTAACTAATCTTGTTTATGTCGTGGGGAAATTAGTTAGCATAGAGATGTGAAGCATTTGCAATAATTAGGATAATTATATACGTTTGTATTTATCCCTTTTGTAGGGTATTTATTCCTTTCTCTATTTTTTTTTTTTTTGGAGGGGGGGGGGGGGGGGGTCACATACTTTTTGGATAGAGATTTTGGGTATGAAATTAGCGGGATGGGGAAACTACTGATTATCTACTCCATTGAAATGTTGGTAGAGAGTTATGGAAATATTGTGTTTTCATTGTTTTGGTTTACTGGGTGATGCTTAGAGATGTTATGGAGCATTCAGCTAGTTGGCAGATGCATAGAGATGTTATGGAGCATTTTTAGCTAGTTGGCAGGGAAAGTTTAGCAGATGCAGTAATGCTGCGATATGGAGGGTTTTTTTTTTTTTTTTTAAATTATTATATTTTATTTTAAAAAATTTGATTGTCACAATGGGGGAAGGGAGATTTGAACCCTGGACATCTTCATTAGAAACATTAGGAGGTGCTATTTGAGCAAAAGGCTCTTGGCAGTGCTGCACTATGGAGTATGATTCCTCATTGTCTCATGTGGGGTATTTGGAGAGAGTGGAATGCTCAGACTTTTGAGGGATGTGAAAATTCAGTTCATGACCTAAAGTTTTTATTCCTCAAGATTTTGTTTGAGTCGATAAATGCTTTGTGCTTATTTTCGTTTGCGACTTTTTCCAATTTGCTTGATTGTTGTAACCTTCATGTGTAATTTATGTACCTATTGTACACTTTCTGTGTACATTGGTAACTCTCTTTTCGTATAATAAATTATTTTTTAGTTATAAAAATATAAAAGGTTTTTGGGCATGAAATTAAGTAGATTTTCTACCTTTGGGTTTTCTTTATTTAGCTAATCCCACCTATCTCTTTCCTTCTCTGAATGAAATGGCACCTGCTCTCGTTTCTTCTGTAGGGCAGAAGACTAGATAAGATCAAGCATCAAATATACGGATTGACATGGGTTTGTTCTTGTTGTTTACAGTGGAAGTATTTGTATATGTTCTCTTCAACAGGTTTGGTAGAAGACCATCTTATGAAAACTCATGTAGAAAGATGAGAGATTGAACATTATGCTTTTACATTGCAATAACATTTTGACCATTAGACTGATAGTTTATCATTTTATTTCCTTTAAGTTCTTCATGGATGTGAAGGATTGAAAAGCCCCAAATGCTACATACTATCTTGTAAAAATGGTTGTTGCACAAAATTTTTGTAGTCCATTAGTTGTTAAATTGCATATCAATTATTTGATGAGTCAAACCTTTGATAATTTTGGCAAATATGAATAACAGAAACAGTGAATGGAAATAGGGAGGTGTTTCCCATATTAAATTTGGAATGAACACTTTTTTTTCATTGATAATAATGTCAATAATATGGTCATAGGATCATACACATTAGTTGAATTCACTCACATCGCAACGATGATGTATATGACAAATATTGGAGGATTTGAGTGAAATTTTATTAGACAGTGGTGAGAGAAAGGCAGAAAGCTAGTTTAGTAGGATTTCTAAATACATAGTTCATGTTTACAAAGCCATACTTAAAACCTGTCATTGCTTGCATCACCAATGCTTTTGAAGTTATGTTGTTGGTCATCCCATTTCTGCAATGACCTTAGATTCCACCCACACTGTCAAACTCACGGATAGTTAACTCTGGTGCTGAACTGCAAAGATCACTACCATCCTCTGCAGTCTGCAATTACTTTGCATTTCACCAAATTATGTTTAATGGGAATGAGATCCCAACAGGCCATCCAATCAAATGGTTGCACTTTATTGGGCACCCAGGTCTTCCAAATAGAGCTCCAGCAAATGAAGTCACAGGTTTGGCTTGAGTACCCCCTTGCATTACAATCTCATAGGAGCTGTCTAGCAACATAATAAGCACTTTTGACTGTATATCGCACAGGTTTTGTGTAGCCCAAATTTAACCTATTCATGGTGAGTTGTTGACTCAACGAAAATTTAAAATAGCCTTAGCATTAGCTGATGAAAAAATTCTGATAGATTAGCTCCCTGTGCTGTCATCTTGGGAACCTTAATGATGGAGAATACTCGCCTAGTGCAAGTATCTAATATACTCATCTTTGGAATGTATTCATTAGTTTGTTACTTTGTTATTGTATATTTGCTGCCCTGTTGGTTGGGTGTTTTTTTTTTTTTTTGGTTGTGTAATTCTGTATGCTATTTGTGTGGCAAACAAATGTTAGCTATCATGGTTCAGTTTTGTTACATAATTGGAAAGGTAACTCATCTAGATTCTCGAATGGCCCTGTAGAACAGCAAGTCGCCAATCAAGGCAACATAGGAAATGTAGAAGAATTTTTTTTTCTTTTATGGATGAGCTCAAATAAGGTTACTATTTAAAATCGCAAATGTAGTTAGGTTTCTTGATGATTTTGTTGCAACTATGACAGGCCAGCAACCATATTCGGAGAGTGGTTCGTTTTTGTTACATACTTGAATTTGTTGAGTGTTTGGTTGGATTTTGTTCTTTGATTTGTTAAATATTGGTTCCACAAGAGAAACCATATGCAGAGTATTTCTTTTTAAAAAAGGGGTGTGGAGGTTAATTGCAATAATAATGTTGCGACATGTATTTTCAGTTTATGTTCATTGTAACTCAATTTTTTGGAAATAGTTGTGCACTTCTTCTTTCTGCTGGCATGTAAACCAATTAAAATTAATTTGTTATGCCTATGTTTGTTAAGGTTGTTGGAACAATTGACCACTTTTCTCATTTCCAAAAAGTTCAACTTGTTACTTCTCTCAAAATAATAACAATTAAAAAAAAATTAAACTTTTCTCTTTATCATGCTTGGACCCATCCATAAGGTGAAAATGTAGGAGCAACCTGTGAGAGGAAGTTTCTGTTTTCAATGGTTTACGAATAGATATGATAAGGCTAATAAGTTTCTATGTGTATTGGACCGGCTCTTCTTGATTACATATCTTCAAATTACTATCATATCTTGAATCTTCTTATCAAGAAATGTGTGTGCTTTGATCCTTATTGCTGCATTGATTTAACCAAGATATTTCGTTAAAATGGAAAACTAAAAATTCATTAGCACATCACACTAGATTGTTTAAGATACTTCATTGGTTGGCTGAACTTGTAAGCACTTAACAGTTAATATCCTTATATACTTTTACTTGTTTTAATAAATAATAATCAAAATCTGGGCGCTTATAATTTGCTATATTTTTTTGGTTTAATAATGTAGGAGGCAGGAAGGCCAAAAGAAACTTATGCATGATTTGGAAGCAATGCCTTTTCATGTAGAATTAGTCACTAACCTATGCAATACATTAGTTTATCTCATGTTTGACTATGTTCATCTCCCTTATTTTATTTTGTGAAGGCATTGATATTTTGGATGAACATTTTTAATGAAACATTTTCTTCAACTTTGCCGACCCTAAGGTGGTTTGAAAAAAATGAGGGGAAAAAAACAGCATTTTACTACAAAGAAATACATTATATAGAGTGAAGTGGTGAAGAAAAATGAGGTGTATTACAAAAAACGGATATACATTGTATGAAATGAAACAGTAAAAAAAAAAAAAAAAAATTACTTATCTGAAATTTTATCTTATATTTTTCATTTCATATAATTTAAGGATACTGAACATGACTTTCTCACATGTTAAAAATAAAAACCCAAAATTTTTAAAAAGTAGATGACTTTTACTATTTGAATTTGATTTGATATTTACAATTTTTTTTAAACTCTAATAAATTGAGAGTTCCTTATTCGTGGGATTCAAATTTGGACTCTACTTTGTGGGGAGAAAAGACGAAAATGCCATTGAATTAAGTCTCCTGATTAGTTATAAATATGGTTAATAAAGTTACTTTGACACGTGCATATTTTCATTCGCATTGTGATGTTAGTCATGTTTAGGCTTAAAGTGGAATTATCTCCCTAATAAATGTATTTTTCCTTTTAATTATATAATTTTTTCATTTACTGTGGTTCAATAATTATGTTTTAGTAAGTTATCAACTAGATGCAGAAGAGAAAAATATTAATGTGTCTAAGTTAAGCAATGTGTTGCTTAAGCTTGATTAAATAACCTTTTTTTTTTTTTTTTTTTTACAATTCAATAGTTAGAGATGAGCAATTTGAACCCTGAACATCTTCATTGGAATCACCCAGCAGGAAAGACAAAAATGCCATTGAATTAAGTCTCTTAATTAACTAAAAATATGGTTAATAAAGTTACTTTGACGTGCGCATGCGTGTCTTCACACGCATTATGATGTCAGTCATGTTTAGGTTAAAAGTGGAATTATCTCTCTAATAAATGTATTTTCCTTGTAATTATATAATTTCATCATTTACCACGGTTTAGTAATTATGTTTTAGTAAGTTATCAACTAAATGTGGTAGAGAAAAATATTAATGAGTCTAAGTTAAGCAATGTGTTGCTTAAGCTTGATTTAATAACTTTTTTTTTATTTAAAATTCAATAATTAGAGATGACTGATTTGAACTTTGAACGTCTCCTTTGAAAACACCCAAGAGGAAAGGCGAAAATGCCATTGAATTAAGTCTCTTAATTAATTAAAAATATAGTTAATAAAGTTACTTTGACACGCGCATGCATATCTTCACACACATTATGATGTTAGTTATGTATAGGTTAAAAGTGGAATTACCTCCCTAATAAATGTATTTTTCCTGTAATTATATAATTTCATCATTTACCACGGTTCAGTAATTATGTTTTAGTAAATATTCAACTAAATATGGTAGAGAAAAATATTAATGAGTCTAAGTTAAGCAATGTGTTGCTTAAGCTTGATTAAATAACCCTTTTTTTTTTTTTACAATTCAATAGTTAGGGATGGGTGATTTGAACCCTAGACGTCTTCATTGGAAACACCCAAGGGGAAAGAAAAAGAGGCTATTGAATTAAGGTTAATAAAATTATGGTTAGGTTAATATGGTTAATAAAGTTATTATGATTAAGTTAATCTGGTTAGCCTAATTAATTAAAAATATGGTTAATAAAGTTACTTTGATATGCGTGTATCTTCACATACAATATGATGTCAGTCATGTTTAGGTTTAAAGTGGAATTATCTCCTTAATAAGTGTATTTGCCTTGTAATTATATAATTTTGTCATTTACCGTGGTTCAATAATTATGTTTTAGTATTTTATCAATTGAATGCAGCAGGGACAATATTAATGAGTTGAGTTAAGCAGTGTGTTGCTTAAGCTTGATTAAATAACCTCTCTCTTTTTTCTTTTTTTCTTTTTTCTCCTTTTTTTTTTTTTTTTAAATTTTATAGTTTAATAGTTAGGGATGGGAGATTTAAACTCTAGATGTCTTTGTTAGAAACACCTAACGGCATAACCCCCACCCCCAAATTTTTGAAATTTCTACTATACTATATATAATTACCAAATGCTTCAAGAACTTGCTTATAAAATGGGAGTTGGCCCTTCAATTTATTTGAGTTTGCCCCCCCAAAATAGTTTCTAAAAAAAATTGGGTTAGTCCAATGGTGATCCAATAAAAAATAAAGAGATTTGCCAATTGGTCTATTAAATATAGAGACAAAATAGTTTTTGACATTTTGTTTCTAAATTTTTTTTTTTTTTTAATTTTCACCTTTTTTTATTTATTATTAAGGTTTTGTTTGGTAGAGTGGATTTTAGGGAGGATAGAAAAGAATGAGAAAAGGTGAGGGAAAACTTTTTGGAGAGTTTTTAGTTGGGGGGAGAGGAAAAAGAAATGATGGGATTTGGGTGTTTTCTACCCAAGGAGAAAACTGGACAGAAAATTGGACCAATAATTTGGAAAAAAATGTCCCTCGTTTGCAACGTTCTTCTTCTTACTTTTTTTTTTTTTTTCTTCTTCTTTGTTTTCTACTTTTTATTACTGTGCAACGTTCTTAATTTCCCAACCAAGTTCACTTTGACTTCTCATTCGTTGTTTTTTTTTTTTTTTGGTTTCCTATTTTCCTCATTTTTAATGGGGTTTTTTTTTTTTTTTTTTAACTTCATATATTTAGGTTCTTATAATAATATATATATATATCTATATATAGTTTATTACTTTCTTTATCTAAAAGGGGCATGCAAGTTAATTTATACAAACTACATTTCCATCCATCCACTTTTCATCTCCCAAGCAAACACAAACGAGAGAAACTAAAATCTCGTCTATCCTTCCTATTTCCATCATCTCTCTATTTATTCTCTCACTTTTTCATCTTTCCAACTAAACGAACCATTGAAATTATTTATTAACTTTGGTAGAAATTTTGTAATTTTTATTAAAATGAAAATTTTAAGAATTTCACTGTAGAGATGGTAAAAAGTTAATATATATTTTTTTTATGAAAGATCCTCATTGAGTACAAAGATCACCAGTCCTGCTCTATAGTACTGAATGTGGGCTATTAAGAATATTCACAAAATAATTGCAGTTGAAATTAGAATGTTTAGATGGACAATAGTAAAAAGAAAATAAAGAATGAATATTATATTGAAATAAAATGTATATATAATAGATAATATGATGTAGGTATTTTTTTGAAATGTGATTATGTAAAATAGAAAAAGTAATTCTTATACTTAAATAGACAAAAATGTTTGCATAAATTGATGTTAATACTCTAATTAAGGGGAAAATTTTTATTGTATAGATGAGAGAGGAAGAGATAAAGAGAGAGAGAATGGGGGAATTGTATAAGCATTAGGTATGTATAATCAATTTCTAATGTGACGTGATTCTCAAAATAAAAAATTCTAACATGTCTTAGAAAAAAAAAAAAAAAAGATATTTATAATTAGAATAATGTTAGAGGCTTAGAGCTATAATCTACAGCACATTCTACAAACTGACCTATGCAAATTATCCTATGTGGCATGTACCACATCAGGGGAAAAAAAAAATATATATATATATATATATGAGTTGACACGCACATTGCACGCTTATACATATATATATATATATATATATGAGTTGACATGCACATTGCACGCTTCATCTTCATGTCCCTTAAACTAAATTTTGTTCAAATGTTTTTTCAGTCTATTATTGTTATTCAATTTTAAATATTATATTAAAATGTTTTCTTTAATTTATATATGATTTTATTGCATGGAAATAATGTTAGTACTTTGATCTTGGAATGGACTGAACTTATAATGCAAAAAGGCTAATTGGGCCATAGCTTGATGTTGGATGAATGACAAGCTTGCTTTGTGTTTTTAACTCTTAGCCCAATATATTTGTTGCAGGCTTGCAGCTAGCGTAGGTTTTTATTTTTATTTTTTTAGAAAATTTAGTTAGTGTAGCTTAAATCAGAGTTATAGATAAGATAGAATATCTATATATTTAGGACTCTGTCTCCTAGCTTGAATCGGTGAATGTAAAAAAATCGTACTGTTTACTATATATATATAGGCCTAGTCTTAACCTTTTTTCGCCGCAAACACAACACAGGTCTCTCCTTAACACAGAGTTGAATCCCTAAACTAAATTCTGCTATCAGTCTACTAATTCAACTTCCGATGACACTAGAACACATGGTCCCGATGATATCCCAGCACCATCATCTCTCAGAGCAGATGGTCTACGATATCCTGAGACGGCTGCCAGTGAAGTCCGTAATCCGATTTAGGTATGTTTCCAAATCTTGGAACTCCATCATTACTGACCCTTATTTCAAGCTCAACCAAGCCAAATCGTTATCTAATAACAGTCACAATGGTTATGTGATATATACCAAATATCCTCAAAAATATATTCCATGTCTTAAATATCCTCAACATAAAGTTGAAGATTTGTGTACGGTTGTTTGCAATAGCGACAACACTTTGACTGAGGTTTCTAGGATTGAAATCCCTTGTTTGTATGAACCCATTGTTGGATTCTGTAACGGCCTGTTTATTCTTGCTAGTCCTAGTCCTATGGAACATTCTTTTCAGTATATATATTTGTGGAACCCAATTATAAGAAAATTTTTGAGAGTGGCTTGTATTCTGGGCCAACCTTCTACTAGTAGTGTTACCCTTGGATTTGCGTATCATCCTCGAAAGAATGACTTTAAGATTCTGAGACTTGTGTGTTTTAAAAATGAAGGGAAATATCTGCCAGCAAAGGCCGAGGCCGAGGTTTACACATTGAGTACAGCTTCATGGAGAAAGTTTTCAATATCAGTGGACTCATTAAGTGGATTAACTATTTGTCGTATATCTGAATCACCCTCTTTGTTTTTTAATGGAGCTCTGCATTCTATAGCATTTTCTCGTGACTATAAATTCATTTTGTCCTTTGATGTCGATGATGAGAGGTTCCGTGAGATAAGGCTGCCTCAAAACTATTTAGCGGGAGTTTCATTACGTAATGAATGGCTCGCAATTTTGAAGGGATCTCTAGCTTTGATTGTTATTGGTGATGATCAAACGGATTCGAGTGGTGTATGCCACATATGGGTAATGACAGAGTATGGTGTGGCCAAATCTTGGACTAAAAAAAGTGTACCAATGGATAAACATGTAAAGTTTCTTAGTTGCACCATCAATGGTGAACTTCTAATTAGAAGGTATGATTTGAAGGTGCGAATAGTCTCATTTGACCCTGAGAGTTTGAAAGAGGAAGTTCTTAGAATTCCAGATCCTAGAGATGTGATTTACACAACAAATTTTGTGGAGAGCTTAGTTTTACTTGATGGGCTAAGCAGTGAATCCTACAGTTTGGGGTAACAACTAGTCATTCTTGCTATTTTTGTATTTGTTAATAAAAGAATTTGTTATTATGTTGTGTTTTCTTTCCATTTGTTATAGAGTTGAAAGTACTATTTTTGATGCAGAGAACTAAATTTTATTAAACAGAAAATGATTCGTTTAGAAATTATGGCAATTGTGTGTACAAATAAAACATGTTTGAGAAATTTTGTGCATATTCGCGAATAAGGCATGCTATGATTTTCACATATATGTTTAGCCAATTAGCCAACACAATTCCTATATAAAAAATAAAATAAAAAATTTATCCAACACAATATTATTTATTGGACATAGTATAATGATCAGTTTGAAAAAAAAAATTTAGAGATTTTTAACTTATGACATCTGGTCATGATAGTTCTTTATTATCAAACCAAAACACTAATCAATTTTTAGTATAGAGAAGATTGAATCCTAGATCTCTTATTCAACTATTAGAAACTTTACCAGTTGAGCTAACTGAAACTCACTATCTGTTTGGAAACTATGACTATTATTTGTTACCAAAAAAAAAAAACATTTGAGAAATTTTTTGTTTATTCTTGAACATGGCATGCCATGATTTAAACATACATACTTAGCCAAGTAGTCAACTTAATCTTATGTTTAACCTTGAGTGTGAGTTATCTAACATTATCTTCTTCTAAAAAATAAATCTAACATAATCTTATTTATTGGACATAATATATAAATGATTACCCATCTCATTAAGACAGCTTATTTTGTATCAAAATTACTATGTTCTGTCAAGAGTCTTATAGTTCAATTTATTAATATTTATTGGTGTTTCCAAGATATCTATGCAAGATTCAAACCCCCCTCCCCCCCTGGTTGCAATTATTGAATTATTTTAAAAATAAAAGAGCAAAAAACGAAAACAAAACATTATTACGTCTCTCCATATTGTAGCCTCTTACTTTAGGATCATTTTGATTTTGCCATTTTATATTCAATAATATAATTTACATTTTTGTTCCTAACATCATATAATGTTTTTCTACAAAAGAAAAATCATATAATGTTTTGAATCTCTTTCTCTTCATCCATGCCCATTAATAACTTACCGTTAAATGTCATGTATGCAACATAAAAGCAATGTAGTTTTTATTTTATTGATAATTTGATAGATACGACAGTGAAAGGAGGGGAAGATTTGAATTCTTGTTCTCTTAATAAAAGAGAGTAAGTTACTGCACTAATAAGCTAGAAAAATCTTGACAAAAAAACCTAGATTTATTACGTTAAATCTACTTCATTTTGGTTCCCCTAACATTATATATGTTTTGAATCTCTTCTTTTCATTTGTATAATATCCATTAACGATAGAGCCATTAAATGTCACGTAATCTTTTTTGTTAAAAAAAAAAAAAAATGAGGGTGGGTTGTCTTTCTTTGATTGCTAAAGGGTTTTTTTTTTTTTTTTTCCTTAAAGAAAATTTTGACTATTGAAGTTGGAAAAGTAAAATAAATAGGTTTTTCGGGAATTTGAAATTTTCGATTGTTTGAGGATCAAACAGGTGGCATATGTTCTCTTTTAAAGAGAAGGTGAATTTTTTTTTTTTTTTTTTCGGAACAATTTGTAGAATCAACTAAATGGTTTTCTTTCTTGTTTCAAGCAATTACTGCATAAATTCATAATTTATTCATTGTTGTTAATTGTTAGTAACTTAACGGCCAAAACAAAATACAGTGACTAGTACTCTAAGTACAATATACAAGTAATTTTTTGTTCTTTGATTGCATATATAGAAATTCAGTGAAAAATTATTGACTATTAGCTATGTCTATGTTTTTTTTGAGATAAAGTTATGTCTATGTTAAAAGACTTAAACAAATAGTTTCCATTTAAATAAAATAAAAAAGACTTAAACAAATAGAAATAGTGGTTTATACTCCCCTGGTGTAAGCCTACCACACTTCACGACTCTCGCGTGCCAAACAGTCTTTGCTAGTCAAGCCATCCTTCATGTTGGCTCTATAAGTAGATATTCCCTCAATGTTGTGTTCTATTAGGCTATGGATTATAAGAACAAATGTAGTTAAATGAGATTAAAAATGATATATACATATATATATATAAAAACTTTTAATAATAAGCTATTTGTATATGGATAGCAAGTTTATATGTGCTTTACATAACTGAAGGTAACGTTGCATTGAGAATTCATATTAGCTTTCATGTTTAGCTCATCTAGATCATATACCCATATTGTAAAGGTGGTCATGGAATTGAATGTTGTCATGATTTTTTCTTACTTCATGTTTTAAATAATTTATCTTTTGGCAATTAATTATAAATTAATGTGTACCCATAAAAATGCTACTAGGGATGAGTCTAACAATATGGATGGAAAATAAACATAAGTCTGAAATTTTTTTAATATTTTTATATGTAGTGATTATAGGAGTCCATGCCACTCTTGGGGATCAACATGTGAGTTTCTTTATTTTTTTTTTTCTTATAATTCTTTCCATTAAATTTGTCTTCCCACAAATTGTTGGTTATTGCTAATTTTGTGATTGATCACGACATAGATGAGTTTTGGATGTATTTAATTTGTATTATTGGAGACTTTATTGAGTTTAGGAATGCGCTTTTTTAGGTTTACTAAAGTGCTAACTGCTAAGTACAAATGTTTAGGAAAAAAAAAGTGCTAAGTAGGACTTGGATTATTTTTTGTCTATTGGAAATTTGGAATGCATATTGCATGCGAAGAAGAATATATATATATATATATATATGACTTAATAAATATATTACATTCCGGAAGCAACTAAAATACCACAAAATTTGGAAAATTCCTCTGAGTTGGGTTTCTCTCTCTCTCTCTCTCTCTCTCTCTTTTTTCTGGTTTTTTCAATACAAATTTATTGGTTTGTAGTGATTTGGTGAATTACCGATGATTGTATCATTTTAGAGCTGGTGTTTGATTTGGAACTTCTTCAAATTTATATCATAATTGTATTTTACCCATTTGAATTAGATTGATGCTACTGTTTCAATCGATTATTACATGGATTTTGGCTAAAGGAAAAATTAAACTCTACTGTTTCAATTCATTATTATATAATACCCCTTTGGGAAAAAATTATTTGTGGAGACGGTAATGAAGATATCAAATTACAGAAGCCGCTAAAAGAATACCACAAAAATTGGAAAAATCCCTCTAAGGTGGGTTTTTTATCTCTTTTTTTCTGGATTTTGCAACAAAATTTGTTGGTTTGTGGTGATATGCTTTTGGTGGGTTACCTATAATTGGATCATTTTGGAGCTGGGGTTTGGGGTTTGGGGTTTGGTTTTTCTAAGATGAAGGGGTTTCGGTAATAGAAAACTCTATGCGCTACAAGTTAAAGATGTTTTGTTTATTTTAATTTTCTTTATATTTTCAATTTAATTGCTTTGCAACTTCCTCAAATTCATATTTTATAATTGTTATTTCATTATTGTGCTCGTTCAAATTCATGCTATTGTTTCAATTGATTATTACACGGATTTTGGCTAAGGCTTCATTTGTTAATTTCGAACTAAAACATTTTCCAAAAGTGGCAAAAACTCTTTTTTATCACTAGCATGTTTTTTGAGTGGCTGAAAAGCTTAGCCAAATTTAAATATATTTTCCTTGACTAGGAAAACAAAAACCCTCTTTGAGGTTGACAAAATTTTACACATTCAACCATAAGAGAATAAAAACCACAAAAATGCAATAAATGTACCAAAAATTAATTTTCAAACCAACTTTTTTTTTTTTTTTTTGAGAAAGATATTCTCAAACTAACTTAAAGATATTCTCAAAACCTCCAAAACACAATTAAAACCTTCAAAATGACCAAAAATGCACTTGAAATCTCCAAAATGACAAAAATATCCTCAAAAACCTATAAAATGAAAGACTACTCCAAAAAATTTCCAAGTTGATCAAAATACAATCTGTGGAGGGGCGAACCTCTCCCTCAAAAGGTATTGTCCTTGAAATCTTTCAAGTTACCAAATTACCCTTGGAATCTCTAAAACGGAAAAAATTCCTCCTAAAAACTTTTAAAATGGCCAAAATACCATGTTTCCGTCAAAAATGAAATAAATATTCCTAAAACCTCCAAAATACCTTTAAATCCTCTAATATGATTGAAATACCATCAAAATGACAAAATTCCTCCCAAAAAGAATCAAAATGATAAAAATACCTCTTAAAACATCTAAAATAACAATATTATGCTTCAAAACTTCGAAAATCCCTTTAAGCTTTTAAAAGTCACATAAAAACAACTTTCATGTGTCATTTTGGAGCTTTCAAATCTTTATAATTATGCTTGTCAATGTATAGTTTTAGACTTTTAGTTGATTATATATATATATATATGACTTAATGAATATATCACATTCCGGAAGCAACTAAAATACCACAAAATTTGGAAAATTCCTCTGAGTTGGGTTTCTCTCTCTCTCCCTTTTTTTTCTGGTTTTTTCAATACAAATTTATTGGTTTGTAGTGATTCGGTGAATTACCGATGATTGGATCATTTTAGAGCTGATGTTTGATTTGGAACTTCTTCAGATTCATGTCTTATAACTGTTATATCATAATTGTATTTTACCCATTTGAATTAGATTGATGCTACTGTTTCAATCGATTATTACATGGATTTTGGCTAAAGGAAAAATTAAACTCTACTGTTTCAATTGATTATTATATAATACCCCTTTGGGAAAAAATTATTTGCGGAGACGGTAATGAAGATATCAAATTACAGAAGCCGCTAAAAAAATACCACAAAAATTGGAAAATCCCTCTAAGGTGGGTTTTTTTATCTCTTTTTTTCTGGATTTTGCAAAAAAATTTGTTGGTTTGTGGTGATATGCTTTTGGTGGGTTACCTATAATTGGATCATTTTGGAGCTTGGGTTTGGGGTTTGGTTTTTCTAAGATGAAGGGGTTTCGGTAATAGAAAACTCTATGCTCTGCAAGTTAAAGATATTTTGTTTATTTTAAGTTTCTTTATATTTTCAATTTAATTACTTTGCAACTTCCTCAAATTCATATTTTATAATTGTTATTTCATAATTGTGCTCGTTCAAATTCATGCTATTGTTTCAATTGATTATTACACGGATTTTGGCTAAAAGGCTTCATTTGTTTCGAACTAAAACATTTTCCAAAAGTGGCAAAAACTCTTTTTTATCACTAACATGTTTTTTGAGTGGCTGAAAAGCTTAGCCAAATTTAAATATATTTTCCTTGACCAGGAAAACAAAAACCCTCTTTGAGGTTGAAAAAATTTTACACATTCAACCATAAGAGAATAAAAATCACAAAAATGCAATAAATGTACCAAAAATTAATTTTCAAACCAACTTAAGGATATTCTCAAAACCTCCAAAACACAATTATAACCTTCAAAATGACCAAAAATGCACTTGAAATCTCCAAAATGACAAAAATATCCTCTAAAACCTATAAAATGAAAGAATACTCCAAAAAATTTCCAAGTTGATCAAAATACAATCTGTGAAGGGACGAACCTTTCCCTTAGAAGGTATTGTTCTTGAAATCTTTCAAATTGCCAAATTACCCTTGGAATCTCTAAAACGGAAAAAATTCCTCATAAAAACTTTTAAAATGACCAAAATACCATGTTTTCGTCAAAAATGAAATAAATATTCCTAAAACCTCCAAAATACCTTTAAATCCTCTAATATGATTGAAATACCATCAAAATGACAAAATTCCTCCCAAAAAGAATCAAAATGATAAAAATACCTCTTAAAACATCTAAAATAACAATATTATGCTTCAAAACTTCGAAAATCCCTTTAAGCTTTTAAAAGTCACATAAAAACAACTTTCATGTGTCATTTTGGAGCTTTCAAATCTTTATAATTATGCTTGTCAATGTATAGTTTTAGACTTTTAGTTGATAGGTTTCAATTTGTTTTATTTATGTATTTTATTTAGTTTTGCTATTGCATTCTTATATTTTGATTGTTCTTATTCATGTAGTTTTCAGGAATTTTATTTTAATTTTGCTTTTTCTTAAGGTTGATTTAGTTGCTTTGTATTAATATTTCAATTTGATAAATTAAAGTTTTTATTTCCTATCAATTTAGAAATATAGGAAATTAATGAATTATCCTACGAGTCAAACACTAGAAAATGGTTTTCAAAGCATTTTCATGAACACCAAACACTGAATAACAAACAATATTCATTGAAAATGCTTTCAAGTAAAAACATTGACCAATTCCTGAGATGTTTCTCAGAATAACTTGGAATAAGAGACAAGATATATCAACTGAGTGGTATGATAGCTAGTTTGCTTTCTTTTTTATTTTTTGGTATTTGGAATTATATTTTAGCTTTATATAATTTTTCTTGTTTCATAACTAATCAAGGTAAATTTTCTTTTTGTAGGCAAATTTGATGGTCATGCCTATCTCATTTTTTTTTTTTTTTTTTTTGGGAATTTTAGTATAAAATTTCATTTTTCAGGCCATGATTGAAAATTTGAAACCCACGACCATGTCATAAAAAAGTAATAATAAAAACACATGCACATGGAAGACCCACAGGCAAAGGTAATGCAAAAAGGCTATTCTACGTTTTAGTGAGGACTTTCTAATATAATAACAATAAAAATTTAAATAAAAAGAAGAAGAAGAAGAAGAAGAAGAAGAAGTTGTATATAGTTAATAATTGGCCTATAAAATGAACTTGGATATTGCCAAACTTGCTCAATCCTATCCTTTGTATTTTCTTAAAGTCCAAAAATAAGCTCGGTTTGTTCAAGCATGTCGCATAGCTCAAGTTATAGTGTCCCTTTTGCTTTCTCCTAAAAAAATGTAGAGTCAGTAACGTGAACTAAAACAAAATGTAGAGTCAGGAACGTGAAGGCAAAAAATTGTTGAGCTTCACGTAGACTCGTAAAGATAGATGATATATATATATATATGTGTGTGTGTGTGTGGCATTCCCTACTTAATCTCATATCAGAAATTTGAAATCCAAACCTGTGATCAGTCTCCAATCTTTGAATTTTGTAATACAAATAGAGCTACAAATAGAGCAGAACCACCGATGATGTTCCAGCATCTCCCGGAAGAGGTTGTGTACGACATCCTGACTCGGCTTCCAGTGAAATCTATATTCCGATTCAGGTGTGTTTCCAAATCTTGGAACTCCATATTCACCAACCCTATTTTCATTACCGCACACTTCAACTTCAACCAAGCCAAATCTTTATCAAATAACAGTCACAATGGTTTTCTTCTATATTCACATAAAATTTCATATAATATCAAAGAATTGCGTACAGTTATTTGCAATAGTGACCACACCTTGACCCACCTATCGAGCTTTCAAATCCCGTCTTTTGAATTTCCCATTCATGACCGAGTAATTGGCTTTTGTAAAGGTTTGTTTTGTCTCACTAGTTCTATGGGCAGTTCTTATTGGAAAATATATTTGTGGAATCCAAGCATTAGAAAAATTACCATAGCTGGTACTACGAATAACAATGCTTTCGCTAATGTCACTCTTGGATTTGCATATCATCCTCAAAACAATGATTTCAAGATTCTAAGACTTGTGTGTTATCCATGCAAAAAGAAAGCGCCAGCTGAGGTTGAGGTTTACACATTGAGTACGGCTTCGTGGAGAAGGTTTGTAATTCCAGACTCATTAAGTGGTTCATCTATTTGGATTATATCTGAATCACCCTCTCTATTTTTTAATGGAGCTTTGCACTTTCTAGCATTAGCTAGCACCCAGAACGATATTTTTAACAGATTCATATTGACCTTTGATGTGGATGAGGAGAGCTTTTATGAGATAATGTTGCCTCCAAACTATTTAAGCGAAAAATATGTGCGACATACTAAATGTCTTACCGTGTTCAAGGGATTGCTGGCTTTGATTGTTTTCAATTGCGAAACTGAGCAAAGTGACATATGCCACATATGGGTGATGAGGGAGTATGGTGTGATCGAGTCTTGGACTAAAATAAGTGTACCAATCAAGGGAGTTGCAAGGTTCTTGGTTGCACGGTCAAAGGTGAACTTGTGACGGGGAAGAGAAGTCCTTCATTGAGCTTCTCATTTGACCCGGAGAGTTTAAATGAGGAAATTCTTGCCATTCCAACTGCTAAAGATGTGATTTATACCGATTATTTTGTGGAGAGTTTAAATTTACTTGATCGGTTAAACACTAAGGATTATTAAGTTGAGAGTCATAGCAAGGCAATCATCTTTTTGCATCATTGATGCAAAGGAACTTGAGTGCAAAGTTTTGTGGCTTTGTACTTGTTCACTCGTGCATATTAGTTTGTCAGATATATGCACCTGTATTAGTTAGTTAGATAGTAGTGCTGTTAGCAGTTAGTTGTGCAGCCTTCCTATTGGCTGTTGTGAAGGAATACAATGCAGATAGACTTGTAATTGATTCCCGATAAAGAGCATGTGAAATAATACTTGACTTTTACTTTTATTTTTATCTCTCAATTTTCTCTTTTCTTCCTCCGATTTTGTTCTTGGAGTGTGACTCCTTCAAACCAGTCAACATTTCACTGTATTTCCACCCTTCATTCTCTTAAATCACACCCTACTTTTATTAGACACATTCCATTAACATCATAGATTAGACAGTTCACATCATAATGAATCCAAGAAGTACACGATGAGGAAATTAGAAAAGAAAAAACTGGGCAATTAATATTACAGATTTAGAAACTCTCAGATCAAATCTTGAGGCCAATGTATATACAAGAGACCTCTCTCTTATTTTCTTTGTTCTTTAGAGGGGTAGGGAAGGGAGGAATTAGTTAAGTAGAAGTTGCAAAATCTGACAATAGTACAAAAAAGGAAAAAAAACAAAATGATTGTCTATTCACTTACTCATTAACCCAACACCATCAAAAGGCAAAAAGAAGCAAGGGGAAGGCCACCTAGGGTGAGGGTGTAGAGTAATGAATTGATGACTAACATAATTGATAAGTAATACAATGTGTTAGTTAAAATAGATGTTTTGCAATAAACTAAAGAGAGAAGTTAATTAAACATAAAGATCAAACTTAAGCCATTAGGGTCCTGAATCCTCATTTCTTTAAGCAACATACGTCAATATATTATAAAATCAACTGACGAACTATGTAACATGTACTGTATATGTCGTAGAATGCTTTAATTAATTTTGCAAAACCCATCACCAAATAAGTTCGAGGAATGGTCGGCTGATGAAGTCACTATTATTCATTCGGAAGTACACATTCTAGTTATCAAAATGAGAGTTCATTCTATCTTTCCTGTCAAAGCCAATGACTTGAACAAAATGAAGTGTATATTTTCACCGAAATTTACCTCAGCGGACATGTCTGCTACTAAATTAAATCACTGGTCCCTTTTCTTCTCAAATTTATATGAATTCCTGGAAAACTACAAAGGCAGCTAGTAAGCAAAATGTGAGTTTACGTTATAAATATGGGGCTGTCATCAACTAAGTTTAAATCAATGCCAATCTCTGACTTCTTTCTCAGGAGGAATAAGAAACAAGATATATCAAATTGATAGGAATGATGGTTGGCTTTCTCTTTGTATTTGAGATCATATCTTAAGTTTATATAATATTTCCTTTTTTAATTGATCACTTAATAATTTCTTTACCTAAGAAAATTTGATGATCAAGCCTATCGGAATTTTTTTTCTGGGGGGAATTTTAGGCCACATACATTTCATTTTTCGTGTCATGATTGTAACTCATGAGACCAGCCATGTCATAAAGAAAACACATAAATGACCTACAAACAAAATAAAATTTTCAATCTTTCTACAAACTCTTTTTCGATTCATTAGTAATGAAAAAAAGTCTATTGTATGTGTGGGGGTAAAAGCCCAAATTTGGATAGTGGGCCTTGGGTCTTGTCCGAGAACTAGAGTACATCCAAGGAGGAATAAATGGTTTTCTTAGAGACTTCAAGGTCAAGAGCTACGTGGGAGATGAATGGGGAAATGTTGTCCGAGGAGTATCCCCTCGTCAGATACGACAGACATCGATCAAGCCTATTGTTAGACGGTGTAAGTGACCCTTCATGAAATTCCAACGATAAGGACGAACTTCAAACACATACAAAGAGGATAAGAATACATAAATATCTTAAAGAAAGCTGTTACCACCGCATTAAGTGCATCGCAACAACTTTTCTAGCCACATTTATGTGGAGAAGACCCCTGAACAGTACAATCTCAGCTACCACCACTCACAGAAAACCAGAAAAGGATGTTTGATGGGACATGTACCCAAGTGAAGGTTTAGATGGCTAACAAGTGTACGGTCAGAATGACCTAAAGGAGTTATATAATGTAAAAGATCTCCCATAAGAGGGGATCGAAAAATAGAAGAAAGGAGGAGAGCAGAAAGATTACTGTAGCACTTTAGACCATCACAGCTTTCAAATACAATTTAGGTCATAATTAATCTCCTCGGACACCAGTTTAACCAAGTTCTAAGTGTGTTTTTTGTGCGCACTCATCCCTCAAATTATAACTAGTCATTGTTTAATTCACATATAGTCCAGCTCTTTCACCCACGCTTTACAAATTTATTGTATTTGGCTTATTGGCTCATATCTCATCACTTTTGGGCTTGAGCTACAAATCATGACCCTACAATTGGCGCCGTCTGTGAGAAGAGCTTGAACGATAGTGAACACAACGGCCAAATATGGCAGAACCAGGTCTACAGCAACCAAAATCGAAGGCATCCCCCAGTGATGATCCTTTCCTCAACCTCGAGAGGAGGGGTGACCGCGAAGGAAGTGTACACACCATACATGTTGAGAGGAGCCAGTCACGAGGTGGTAGTCATGTCTCCCATGCATAGAACGACAGGGACATGTAGCTGGAGATTGACCGGTTGAAAAGGGAGTTGCGCCATGCAAAAAGGAAACGAGCATCCCCTGACAATGACATCTCTTCTGATGATGAAAGAGACACTAGTTACAAACAGAAGTCTCGAACTCCACCTAGCGAGTCTTTCTCTTATGAAGAAGAGCCCCATAACGAGGGGCAATTTAAAAGCTCGCCACGTATGGGCGTAGGAAAGGACGCTATGAGCAGAGCCCTAGACCAAATATCTAAATCGCTCTTCACGCGTAGGATTGAAGGGGCGAGACTCCCCCGCATTTTCATCAACCAACATTCACCATTTACAACGGGCGAATAGATTCTGTTGAGCATATGAGCCATTTCAACCAGAGAATGGCTGTTTATTCCAAAAATGAGGCCTTGATGTGTAAAGTCTTTCCATCTAGTCTCGAACCCATTGCGATGAGATGGTTTGATGGCCTTAGGGCGAAATCCATAAATTCCTTCCATGAACTCACTCAAGCATTTGGTTCCCAGTTCGTGACCTGCAGGAGAGTTCCTAGGTTGTCAGCTTCCCTGCTGTCCTTGAGCATGCAAGAGGGGAAGAACCTTAAAACATACTCCCACAGATATTGGGAATTGTTTAATGAAATTGAAGGTGACTTTGACGATGTGGCTATCAGCACCTTTAAGCTTGGCCTTCCGTCCGAACATAGTTTAAGAAAATCCTTGACTGGTAAGCCCGTTACCAACGTGCGTCAACTCATGGACCGTATTGACAAGTATAAAAGAGTTGAGGAGGATCAGCAGCAAGGGAAGGGAAAGAACAAGGTTTTCCCCCAAGAGATGAGGGATTTCAAGTCGGATAGATACAGCAATAACAAGCCGCGTAGGGATTTTGCTGGGCAGTCAGGATCAGCAAATATTCAAGCAGTCAACACTGTATTCAAAAAGCCAGTGCACCAAGTTTTGAAAAAGATTAAGAATGAACCGTACTTCGAGTGGCCGAACAAGATGGTGGGAAACCCCAAAAGGCGTAATCATAATCTCTATTGCCAGCACCATCAGGACCATGGGCATACCACAGAGGATTGCAAGAGTCTGTGGGATCATCTGGACCAACTTGTCCGCGAGGGTAAATTGAAACAGCTCTTGCATCATTCTAGTGGCCGAGGAGGTTAGGCGAGCTCGGAGTCCCGAAGAGATGATTCTTCAAGACTCCCTTTGGGAACTATCAATGTCATCCCCGCTGCACCAAAGAGAACAGGATCCTGGCCATCTAGGATAATGTCTATAGCCCATTTACCCACAGGAGACAGTAATCAGGATCCGAAAAAGGCTAAAAGGGAGATTCCACTAGTACTAGGCTTCTTGAATGAGGACAAGATTGGAACCATCTAACCACATGACGACGCTTTAGTAGTCACCCTCCGAATTGGAGGGTATTACATGAAAAGGGTGATAGTGGACCAAGGCAGTAGAGTTGAGATAATGTATCCTGACCTTTACAAGGGGCTGAACTTAAAACCTGAGGGCTTAACTCCCTATAGTTCTCCTCTGGTGGGCTTTGATGGAAAAGTCGTTATTCCAAGGGGTCAAATACGACTACCTGTGCAAGCTAGTACGAAGATAGTAGAGATAGATTTCATTGTTGTAGACGCGTATTCACCCTATACAGCGATTATGGCCAGGTCTTGGCTTCACGCACTAGGGGCTGTTCCTTCTACCCTGCACCAGAAGATTAAGTATCCATCTGAAGGTCGGGTTCAAGAAATTTTGGGAGATCAATCTGTGGCCAGAAGATGCTTGGTGGCGGCTATACAACATAAGCCCGAAACTGAGTCGTCGGCCCATCCAGGAGAAGACTTATAGCAATTAAAACTCTTAGCGGCGCCCATCGATAAATTAGCCGAGGATACAAGATGCGAAGATTTGGTAAAGGTTGCTATTAGGGATGATCCAGAGAAGTGTTTTCAAGTAGGCTCTCAATTTTCGCCTCAAGAGAAGGAAGAATTAGTAGAATTTCTCAGAAGGAACATAGGTGTATTTGCTTGGAACACCTATGAAGCCCCAGGAGTGGATCCAGAGTTTATCTGTTATCACCTGAATGTCAACCCACTGGTCATCCCTAAGAAACAGCCTTTTCGGCGCCCATCCAAGGAACAGGTTGATGCGGTACGAAAGGAAGTAACGAAACTCAAGCAGGCCGGAGTTATTAAGGAGGTGTTTTATCCTGAATGGCTAGCTAATACTGTAGTGGTGAGGAAAAAGACTGGGAAGTGGAGAATATGCATGAATTTTACAGATCTCAATAAGGCATGTCCGAAAGATCCATTTCCTATGCCTAAGATAGATTAGCTAGTGGATGCAACGGTAGGTCATCCTCGAATGAGCATCCTAGATGCCTTCCAAGGCTATCATTAAATACCCCTGGCCCTAGATGATAAGAAAAGACTGTTTTTGTTACCCCCATTGGGAATTACCACTATAAAGTGATGTCATTTGGTTTGAAAAATGTTGGATTCACATACCAAAGAATGATGACGAGGATGTTTGAACCACAGTTGGGCAAGAACTTTGAGGTCTACATAGATGACATGGTGGTGAAAAGCAAGGTAGTCTCGGAGCATGTGGGCGACCTTATGAACATTTTTTAAGTCCTTAGAAAGTACAAGCTGCATTTAAACGCCTCCAAACGTTCATTTGGTGTGGGGTCAGGCAAGTTCTTGAGTTATATGGTCACTCATCGGGGGATCGAGGTCAACCCCAACCAGATAAAGGCTATAAATAATTTGTAACCACCTTGGAATTCTAAGAAAGTCCAGAAACTGACTGGATTGGCCGCTGCTCTGAACCGATTTATTTCCCGGTCAGCGAACAGGTGCAGATTTTTTTTCTTGTTGATTAATAAATGGAAAGGGTTTGAATGGAATGAAGAGTGTGCCTTAGCTTTTCAATAACTTAAAGACTATCTCGCTCGACCACCAATCATGTCTAGTCCTGAGCCCGATGAGGTCCTTTTTGCCTACATTGTTGTGGCTCCTTTTGCAGTAAGTTTAGTGTTAATAAGAGTTGATAGCGGTGTACAAAAGCCAGTCTACTATGTGAGCAAGTCACTGCATGAAGCCGAAATTCATTATCTGCCACTAGAGAAAGTCATCCTGGTAGTAGTACTGGGTACGCAGAAGCTGTCTCATTACTTCCAAGCACATATAGTCGTTGTTCTCACCCAACTCCCGCTTAAAGCAGTGCTCTGAAGTGCTGACTACACATGGAGGATAGCTAAATGAGGTACAGTTCTAAGGGCTTTTGACATTAAGTATATGCCTCGCACTTCCATAAAAGGTCAAGTGCTCGCAGATTTGGTGGCCGAGTTCACCGAACCCCCATTAGAAGAATGGAATCCAACGCCGAACATGGATGAAAATTTGGTTGGCATGATTTCTCGACAAGGTCACTTATCTTAGGAAGTATACGTGGATGGCATAGCGAATCAAAAAGGCTCCAGAGTGGGGCTAGTGCTGGTATCCTCTGTAAAGATCACCATTGAAAAGTCATTGAGGCTTTACTTCTCAACTACAAACAATGAGGCCAAGTATGAAGCTCTGCTAATGGGAATGACCATGGTTCAAAAAATGGGTGAAAAGTCAATAAATGTATTCTCGGATTCAAAGTTAGTCGTCGGCCAGGTAACTGGAGAATTTAAAGTGAAGGATGAAAGAATGCAGGAGTATTTGAGTTAAGTCAAACACTTGCAATCAGAGTTTGAGTCTTTCAATTTGCAACATATCCCAAGAAGCGGAAATACGCATGCTGATTCATTAGCCATGCTTGCACCATCCTCAGCGCAGAACCTGCCACGGGTTATCCTTGTTGAGGACTTGCACAAACCCACAGACATGAGAATTGAAACAGTCTTAGTTCATCAAATCAAAGCAGGGCCTAGTTGGATGGACCCTATAATTCAATTCTTGAAGGAGGATGTTTTGCCTGAAGAGAAGTCAGAAGTTGATAAAGTACGTAGGAAAGCCACTAGGTTCTGGTTGTCTGAGAACCAGAAGTTATACAAACATTCATTTTCAAGGCCATATTTGTTGTGTATACATCCTGAGGCAACTGAATCCATCCTTGAAGAATTACACGAAGGAATTTGCGGAAGCCACACTACGGGTAGGTCCTTGGCACATAAAGTCATTACCCAAGGTTATTGGTGGCCAAACATGCAAAGGGAGGCCCAGGAATACGTGAAAAAATGCTATCAGTGCCAACAGTTTGTGCCAAACATACACCAGCCTGGGGGAGTCCTTAATCCATTATCTACCCCATGGCCATTCGCTTAGTGGGGCTTGAACATTGTGGGTCCATTCTTTAAGGCAGTAGGAAACAAGAGGTATCTGCTAATCGGCACAGGTTATTTCACCAAATGGGTTGAAGCCGAACCTTTTACTAATATTAGAGATGTGGACGCAAAGAAATTTGTCTGAAAAAACATTGTCACACGGTTTGGGATTCCTCATACACTCATATCAGACAATGGCCTTCAATTTGACAACAAGGCATTCAGAAGCTATTGTTGTGAATTAGGGATCACAAATAGGTACTCTACTCCTGCTTACCCCCAGGGTAATGGACGGGTGAAAGCTGTTAAAAAGGTCAAAGTAAACGGACTAAAGAAAAGGCTGGATGGTGCAAAAGGCAAATGGGTGGAAGAACTACCTCATGTCCTCTGGACATACAGGACTACACCTCGTAGGTCTACTGGGGAGACCCCATTTTCCATGACTTATAAGGCTGAGGTTGTCATCCTTCTGGAGGTTGGTTTCCTAACATTAAAAACTAGTTCATACAGTCTGAGTAGCAATGATGGGCAGCTAGAGAAGAATTTGGACTTGATTGAAGAAAGGAGTGAGAATGCAATGGTCCAAATGACATACTACCAGCAAAAGCTCAAACAAGGTTATAATGCTAACGTAAAAGTAAGGCCTTTTTCACCTAGTGATCTGGTGTTAAGGAAAGTTGTGGGCACTGCAAAGAACCCAGCTTGGGGAAAGTTAGGACCCAATTGGGAAGGGCCATACCGTATCACTTTAGGGGCTGGCATCGGGGCATATTTTTTGGAAGACTTAGATGGTCATGTAATACCACGGCCATGGAATGTAAACAACCTTAAAATGTATTATTATTGAACAAGTTTTCTTGAGTCTGTATGCTTATCTGTTATATTAAGGTTTTCATGCTTTCTATGTCCATTACAATTCTTATAAGTGTTTAAACTTAAATCCATTCATGCCTGAAGTCCTCGGACCAGATGATATGGGTTAATTAACACTCTATTACAGTTCTTATAAGTGTTCAAACTTAAATCCATTCATGCCTGAAGTCCTCGGACTAGATGATATGAGTTAGTTAACACTACATTACAGTTCTTATAAGTGTTTAAACTTAGATCTATTCATGCCTGAAGTTCTCGGACCAGATGATATGGGTTAGTTAACACTCTCTTACAATCTAGTATTGAAGTTATTAATTGTATAAATCAATTTGTAACACACGTCTCGTAGTATTCTTTTATTTCTATTGGTGATCAACTAAATTATTCAAAGGTCATTGATTCGTGGCAATAGTTATAAACTAAAAGGCTTATTAAATGAGAACATTAGAAGTAAAAGAAAGGAAAGTGTCTTCATTAATCAGCAAAGAAGATTTACATTGTTTAACAGTAAACGGCCTAAAAAAAAAAAGAGAAAGACAACAAAAAACAAAGGCTCATTAAGCTCTTGCCTATAATTAGGACTCAGACTGGGAAAGGACGCCCTCAGTTTGAGATTTGGCTGCTGCATCCTTGGCTTAAGAAATCATGTCTCTCACTGTAAGGGAGTCTTCGGATGGCTTATCTGTCACTGGAGGTTGAGCCTCCTTACCTTCTTCAATTCCTTTAGGGATAGAAGCCTGAGGAGCAAGGGGTTGCTCAGAAGAAGGGTCCGCATCTGGAATCTCTCTAATGTCAGGCGGATAGTGAATGCTCTCGACCCTCCTTAACTTAGAATCTGTGGGGACGCCTATGCGGTCCATTGCCACGCCCCAAGACTCATCGCAGTATCCCTTGCAGACTATGGCTACCTCCTCGATCAACCTATTTTCCATATCTGTTACCCCTCGCTCATAAGCAGCTACCACAACAGCCTTAGTGCATTCCCTAGCTACCCGAGCTGCATCTTTGGTTTTTTGTAACTCAACTTTTAGGTCTAGAACAGCCTGCTTTTCTGTAGCCAGGTTTATTTCAGTCATGTGAAGTTGTTTACGCTGGTCCTCAGCTTGCTTCTCTACAGTTTTTAGACCCACTGAGAAGCTATTGCTAGCTTTGATGGCCTCTTTTAACTGCTCGGCCATTTGAGCGTGCTCTTCTTTCAAAACTCCCAGCTGCTTTTCCGCCTCCAGCCGAGAATGGGCCTCAGCCTTAACCTCACTTTGGGCGTTTTTTACCCGGCAACAAAAACCTACTGGGTAAGCTGCGTAAGAATTACAAAAGAATTGTAAGTGTTATGTTATATATGTATATGAATGAATTCGCGGATGAATGCTTAAAGGAAAGGAAAAATGGCTTGCTTACCATCGCAAGATCCCTCTTCAACGACATGAAGAGGTCAGGCTGCCTGATACGCCTAGAACCATCCATATCCTTTCAGAGTAGGAGGGGTTGCTCCAGGGCCTCGGTTAGGATGCCAGCATACCCTCTCTAGGACTCCCAGATAGTGGCGTCCCAAGGGACAGGGGCGGCCTCCACTTCCAAACGGGGCTCCCAGGTGCGCTGTGTTCGACGCACTTCGGCATCGCTTCGGCTATCCACAGATGAGGCCCTCTTGTCTCGGGGGTCCTTTGCTTTCTTTTGCTACTTAGCCCCCTTTGGAGGTATTATCTCCCCTTCCTCATGGACCTCGGTCGGATTTTTCTTCTTCAGGTCTTGATTGGCCTTCAGCCCAAGGTCAATTGGAAGCTGAGGAGGAGAAGGAAGAAGATTGGGTGTGGCCTGGGTCTTTGGAATCTCCTGTGAGGTAGACCCCCCCTCTGTTTTTATTGGCCATAAGGCCCTTTAAACCAGGTCTTTGCCTTAGATTCATGCCTTCTTCCTCCTCGTCACTGGAATCAAGCCGAGTAACTAAGAGTTTAGGTTTATAAACAGAGGAAAACCCTTCAGACTTAGTTGATGTGTCCAACAACTCAACGGGTCCCTCGGGCACTCCTTCTCCTCCCTCGAACCGAAATTGGTCTATCTCATCGTCTAGTGATTGGTGTGATGAAGCCGATTCTTCCCTCAAAGCGATTATCAGCTAAGGAACTTGTTGAGGTGGCCACACAACCGAAGGAAGGTCTTTTCGAACCAAAAAGCCAGGTTTGGAAACGTCTATTCGAGCAAGCCTAGGACTGCCTAGTCTGATCGCCTGGCTTGCATCTTGAAACATGCATGACAAAGGCACGTAATCCAAGATCAGATGAACAGCTCTTAATTGTCCGTCTTTGCTAGGGAATATCTCCAACCTTAGCAAGTAGTTCAATGCAGGGACATTGACAAGACTAAGTCTTGGAAAGACGTGATCTTTATCTGCAAAAGATTCGAAGAAGAATTCATGGTCAGCAAAAATTGCAATTGTTGTCCGAGAAGGTGAACAATTTAAAATAAGTAAAGGAGAAACTAAGAAAACTAAGGTCCTTGCCGAAGGACCTATCCCTAGGGCACCCCACCTAGTTTTCCTACCCTAACTGGGCAGGGAAGACCGTCATGCCACTCCCCGGAGATGACTAGATAATCGTCCTTTAAGCCTTTATTGGATTTGAGAAGACAGGAAATCAACCTCACCTCCTCGAATCGAGATTTTAGATAATATCCTCCGGCGAGTGAATGGCACTCGTACATGTGAACGACATCGTGCCATGTTAGTCGGAGGTCCATTTGATCATTTAAGGCATCCACACTCCCTAGGATTCTAAACATGTTGGGAGCGCATTGGTGGGGGCATAATTTGTGATTGCGTAGATAATCTCGGGCTATCCTACCCATGAGGATTGTCATCCCTCCTTCTATAAAAGCAATCATAGGGATGACGACTTGCCTTATATCTCTATCGGTCAATACCTTCTCTAGAGGACAATACTCCAAACCCACTCACTGTGGGATTCAGTATTTGGCCCTAAAGCCCTCCATCCCAGTTGGAGAATCCACCAGAGATTTGAATCTACCATTTAGGCAAATGAAGGAGACTAGAGGAGAGTTGATGAGAATCAACAAGCATTTAAGGATTCATTGCATGTTCCAGTTGGGCCTATTACTAAAGCAAGATCCAAGAAGATCAAAGAAGCACTTAATGGGCCGATTCAAGAGATTTGGGCTGATTCTAACGGAGAACATTCCAAGCTTGGCCCAAAAGAAGATGAAGGCGTAATAAATTTAATCCAAGCTATTGAGGGCTAATTTGGCTCAATTGGGTGTGATTTATGGTGTGGATTAGTGGCTAATTGATTTTCTAGCTCCATATCAGTTAATAGATATTTTTCCTAGTCTAGAGCGTCTAATTTTGGACCAGATCTACCTTAATTTTAAGCTTTTATTATTTAGAACGTTTTTAGCTATTTTTCCTATTTTGGATCTGCTAATTTCAGACCAAATCAACTTTTATTTAGGGTTTTATTATTTAGTACGTTTTTTTTATATATTTTTCTATTTTTTCAGTCATGCCTTATAAATAGCATGCACTCATTGTAATAAGGGATTATTGAATAAAAATCAGAAAAGGTGAGGCTTTGCTCTTCTTTTGGTTCTTCAAGAACTGTGAACTTATCAGGGATTCTTCCTTGTGGCGTTCAAACTTTATACATTTGGTTCGTGATTCATTATAATCATTGGGTCAAGGTCTATTGCTTATACTTTTGTTTCGTGTTTCGCTTATAAACGTGGGTCAGGATTCTATCAAAAATATGAATTTTAGCTTTCTTGGGCAAGTATTCCAATATTTTTATTGGGTCTCAAAGCGTGTCGATTGAGGTTCGCATCAAGAGTTTTATTGAAAAATAAAGAACAATGGGATCAGCTGAGGAGAAAGAGAAAAATTAAAGGAGTATATACTTACGGAAACAATCAAGTACGATAAATCCTACACCTTTTGAAAAGCTTTTGTATATTTGATTTTAAGGAAATGTGAAAGAGCTTAAGGGTTCAGTTCGTTTCTTAATTTCGAGCGCAGAAACTATTTTGAGTGCTTGCGAATTTCAAAAGTAAAAAAAATGAACTCCCTTTTGGACTTTATATATAGGGTGAGAAATGGCTTGGAAGTTATCCCGCTCAAAACCAAAGGGGAAATATCAGCTGTTAGATTAAAGTCCACTGTTGGATGCAAGGGACATAACGCCACCCAGAGCAATTAATGCCGCTTCGCGAAATCCGAAATGTCAGTAGCAATAATGAAGCACATAAATCTATACTCCCACACATATAAACTCAGGTATTTTGACATTTCTAGCCTTTCATTTCAAGGCAAACCAAAATCTCACTTCTTCTCCTCAGATATGAGGGAAGAACCGGAATTTTGAGGAGCTATTGTGGAGGTAAGAGCCCAAATTTGGATAGTGGGCCTTGGGTCTTGTCCGAGGACTAGAGTACATCCAAGGAGGAATAAATGGTTTTCTTAGAGACTTCAAGGTCAAGAGCTACGTGGGAGATGAATGGGGAAATGTTGTCCGAGGAGTATCCCCTCGTTGGATACGACAGACATCGATCAAGCCTATAGTTAGACAGTGTAGGTGACCCTTCATATAATTCCAACAATAAGGACGAACTTCAGGCACATACAAAGAGGATAAGAATAAAGAAATATCTTAAAGAAAAATTGCTACCACAGCATTAAGTGCATCGCAGCAACTTTTCTGACCGCATTTTTGTGGAGAAGATCCCTGAACAGTACAATCTCAGCTACCACCACTCACAGAGAACTAGAAAAGGATGTTTGATAGGACATGTACCCAAGTGAAGGTTTAGATGGCTAACAAGTGAACGGTCAAAATGACCTAAAGGGAGCTATATAATGTAAAAAATCTCCCATAAAAGGGGATCGAAAAATAGAAGAAAGGAGGAGAGCAGAAAGATTTCTGTAGCACTTTAGACCATCACAACTTTCAAATACAATTCAGGTCATAATTAATCTCCTCGGACACCAGTTTAACCAAGTTCTAAGTGTGTTTTTTGTGCGTACTCATCCCTTAAATTATAACTAGCCATTGTTTAATTCACATATAGTCCAGCTCTTTCACCCACGCTCTACAAATTTATTGTACTAGGCTCATTGGGCTCATATCCCATCACTTTTGGGCTTGAGCTACAAATCGTGACCCTACAGTATGTTTTAATGGGAATTTATGAATTTAAAAAAGAGAAAGAAAAAAACAAACATACTACAAAATGGCAAAATGCTTTTTGAAATATTTTAAATAATATAACTAAGCATTAAAAAAATTAGCGATTTTCTTTGAGAGTATCTGAACATATTTTGCAAAGAAAATCATTATATGTTTGAAACAAATAGAGTCTCAATAAGAAGTAACTCGTTAATCATTATTTATTAATTGGCCCATAGCTTGAAGGTGAAAAATTGTAGAGTTTCATATAAAGAGTATATATATGCCTAACTTAATGCAAAACAGATCAGAATTCTGTAACCAAAATATGTGATCAGTTCCTTTGTATTCGTAAATAATACAAATAGAACCACCGATGATGTCCCAGCATCTCCTGGACGAGGTTGTGTACAATACCCTAAGTGCATTCTCATCAAAAGTGTTATAAATGCTAAAATGCTATTTTTAGTATTTATAATCACAAAAACCTACTCCATCAAAGATGCCATATGCTAAAAAATTTGACATCTTACTATAGTGAGCTCTCATTTTTTATTAATTGGCCCATAGCTTGAAGGTGAAAAATTGTAGAGTTTCATATAAAGAGTATATATATGCCTAACTTAATGCAAAACAGATCAGAATTCTGTAACCAAAATATGTGATCAGTTCCTTTGTATTCGTAAATAATACAAATAGAACCACCGATGATGTCCCAGCATCTCCTGGACGAGGTTGTGTACAATACCCTAAGTGCATTCTCATCAAAAGTGTTATAAATGCTAAAATGCTATTTTTAGTATTTATAATCACAAAAACCTACTCCATCAAAGATGCCATATGCTAAAAAATTTGACATCTTACTATAGTGAGCTCTCATTTTTTAGAACGCATTGTAGCAAGATGTTATAATTTAAAAAAAAAAAATTCCTGCTGTGTGAGAGAGAGGGAGAGAGGAAGAATAAAAAATAATAAAAAAAGAATATTTAAATGAAATGGTAAAAAAATAGAAGTTTTGATGTTAGGGGTATTGTAAAGTGATGTATTAGATGCTGTAAAGTTAGGTTTTTAGATGCTAAATACTAAAATTTTTAGAAGTCTTGATGAGAACGCTTTTACTAACACCTCACTGTAGCAAGCTGCTACTATTTTTTATTATTTTCCTTCTTTCCTTTTCACTGTCTCTCTTGTCTACTTCGTCCCCTCTCTCTTTCACATTTTCTTCGCCTCTCTGTTTCCCTTTCTCTTTGCATCTCGAGTTCGTGGGTCTTGGGTGTGACCGGGATGCAATGTTGGGTGTGGTTGGGCTGCCGTGGTTTTTCGTGGATCATGCATCTCCATGGTGGTTCTTGGTGGGTCTTTACGGTGGTTCGGTGAGTGTGTTTTGCGATTTGATATCAGTGAGTTTTAATTTCAATGATTTTGATTTATTTTGGTGGGTCTTTGATTTTTGTTGTGATTTTGTGATTCTTTGATTTGTGATTTTGGTTCTTTGTTATGTTAAAATTTTTACAATCTTTGATGAGAACGCTCTAATAAAACCTCACTATAACAAGTTGCTAAAATTTTTAAGATTTGAAACTCTTGATAAAGATGAGTTTTTATGATTTGAGGGGTTAAAAACGCTAAAAAATAGTATTTAGCATTTTTAACATCTTTAATGGGAATGCTCTAACATCTGATAAAACAAGGCAGGGTTGGCGAGAAAACCCACCTCATAGCGGAGGGTAGGTCAGGTTTTGGCATTTGGGTTCTTGTTGGGTTCGGGGAAAACCAAAACTATACCCGGCCCATAACTATCCCTATATCTAAACCGAAGTTTTTGTGTGGGAATGTTGTTGATATAGTTTAGCACGTGGCATAATTGTTTGATAGGTGCATGGACGGATTGCAAGGATTATGAATGTGTATATGCATGGGTGGCAAGGAATAAGGATAAGATTAGTATTTAATAATAAGCCTGAAGATATTACATAATTAATTTTATCAAACTAGTGGATTCCAGTCAGCTCAATTGATAAAGTCTCTGATGGTTGTATAAGAGATTTAGGGTTCAATCCCTGCCTACACCAAAAACTGATTGGTGTCTTGGTTTGATGATAAAATAGTTATCATCAAGAGCCTACGCCATAAGTTGAAACTCTCTCAAAAAAAATTATCAAATTAATAATTTCTATTTAATAGGAATTTAATATTATAATAATATGATTCTTATTTATTAGGAATTGTACTTTTTTATTAATGGATATTTACTTAAAAGGTAGTGATTAGAGACAAAAAAAATTAAAAAAAATAAAAATAAAAGCTTTTTTAATGTTTAGGGAAAAAATTGATATCATACCAATTTTAGCAACAAAAATAATATTTTAGCCCTGACAAGAATTTCTTTGCAACAAGTGAGTCAATATTGTACCCGAGACCATTTCGATTTGGGTTGAGGAACGAAATATTTCAGTATTGTTAGGATACCATGTACCATTTCAGAATTACTGCTACTTAAATATATATATATATACTAAAAAATTTTAAAGTATATGTTTATTTTAATTATTTGGTATAAGTTATAACTTATAAGTTTATTAAAATAAAAAGAGACAAAGATAAGACAAAAAAAATAAAAAATCAACAAGACTTTAAAAGATTAAATAATTATAAAAAAAAATGGTGGGTGATAAAACATTAAAACCAAAGAACTCAAAATTTAAAAGTTAAGAGCAACCGCATCAATGGGTGCATAATAGAAAAAGTTGTGAAATTTACACAAAATTGTTCAAAACTCATCCACATCAGTGCTTGCATACCTTTGCATATATCCACACTTGCGACAGTAACTGTGCATATATGCAATGTTACTATAGCTTTGCAAATAATTTTTTTATTATATTCTCTCTCACACAATCAAACTCTATCCCTTACTCTCTCTTCTTTTTCTTTTTCATCTCACACGCTCTCTCTTCATCTACACAGCCAATCAACCATCTACCCATCACCACTTAACCAATGCGACCCACCACCATTCAACCAACACAACCCACCACCACCATTTTACAACACATAAAAATCCAACCACAAATTCAATTGAAAATCAAAGCCAAAATCAACAGAAAATTCAAACCCACCCAATGGAAAAGCCAAAATCAACAAAAATCAAACTAAAAATCAATAGAAATCAAATCTAAAATCAAACCCAACATATCAAACAGAAAATCCAAACCCACCTAAAGCCCTCTCTGAACCTAAGCCACTCGTCGCTTGCCACTGCCACCTCTATGGTGGTTTCACCTCTTCTATTTTTTCTTCGTTTGATCAATGGGTTTTGGGATTTTGATTTGACTTGCCTATTAAGATCTGATGTTGCTTGCATGTGCTTGGGATTTTGCTTGATTTCATATGTATTTTGGCCGGTTTGAGATTTCTTTGGACTTGGGTTCTTGGAGGTTGGTTGCTTGACGAAAGGTGGGTTGATGATAGTGCCTGGGTGGGTTGATGATTAATGAGAACTCAAAATTTAAAAGTTAACGAGAGTTTCTATAATTTTCACATCTTCCAAGTATCTTTTGTTAGGTTTTTTACTCCATGCATGTTAACTGACTAGCTCAATTCCACAGTCCACACAATTTAAACTTTCAGGCCCCTCTTTCTCTCTCTAGTAAATAATCTCACTCTCACATGATTTGCTCTATGTATTTCTCTTGCCATCAAATATTTTCAGAATCTCTCTCTCTCTCTCTCTCTCTCTCTCTCTCTCATGTGAGGCGATTTTTCTTTCCATCATCAACTCATGTTTTTAGATATGATCTCTCTCTCTCCCTTGCTCTCAAACCAGGCATTAATCGAGTCCATTTCGCCGCCTCACTTAACACCAGTTCTGCTGTTCACTACCAGCTAGCTTTGTTGTCACTAATCTAAGGCTAGGATAAAGAGATCCCAGTTCGGTTTGAGGAGGAGAAGGTTGAACGATTGTGTTTCTAGTTTTCAGCTGAAATCCAGTATATATCCCCATACGAACAAAGTTTCTCTCCAAACTCGTTTGGAGAGAAACCCTACAAACTAGTTTAGAGAGAAACCCTACAAACTCATCATATATATTTATATTGAGTGTGAATTTTGAAAATCTAACCGTTAGATCGCATGTTCTTATTACATCCTTAATGCTTACAAAATTTCAAGAAAATCAAAGATCAATTGCTATATCATCAAATAAATGTTATAATTTCAAGTTTTTGTAATCTAAAATTTATATAAAAAATAAGTTAATTGATCAAATTGTAAATAATATTTGATTTGAACGAAATTTGATATGCATGTTAAAAACATAAAGAACATAAAATTCAACGTTAGATTTTCAAAATTCACACCCAAAAAAAGAAATTTATAAGAAATTTGAAGAGTTTCTCTCCAAATTAGTTTGGAGAAAAACTTTGTTCATCCTGATACAACTGAAATAAGTCTGGGAAAACCGGTATTCAAACCAGCACAAAACACCAATGTTTCTAAATCGGTGTACGCTCCGGTATGGTAAATACTAGCTGTACCGGCCAGTACGGTAAGAGATTGACTCCCTTGCTTTGTAAATGCAAAAAATATCACATCACATATAGTATGCATCTCCATAGGTCACCAGGCTGTACTAAGTAAAAAGATGCTCATTAGTACCTTTTTTTTTTGGATAAAAAGACCATAACTTATTAAGAAGAAGATAAACATAATACATCATGAGCCAAAACTGACTCAACCATATTAGGGTTTTCCACTATTCAAGTTTGATAACTATCTAAATATTTGGCATATTGAGCCAAAAGATGAGCTAGACAATTGCCATCTCGCTTAACATGAGAAATTTCTACACATCTAAAATCCTGCAATTTTACACGTCTAATTTTTTTCTCATGGAATAACTAGAGGAATTGAAAGAATTAGAGTTGGAAGGAGGAATTGAGGAGGTAAACCTTGTAGCATACTACTTTAAGATACCCTAGTAAGCGTTCTCTGAAAGTCCAAATCCAAGGATAATGAGGTCAATATGATTCATTAAAGGTAATAGTCATCATTCTCCCTGACACTAGTAACATACCTAGTTCTGTTGAAGATTTCAGATGGTTTTGTGCCAAGGAGTGAAGGGGTCTATAATGGGAGGGTAATTAAGATGCACCGACATACTTTTCGAGATAATATATATGAATTGACTATGGTTTGTTCTTCAAGAATTCTCCAAAAAAAAAGGGTCTTATCAATTAAATTATGGTGTCAAAAATATCTTAAGAACCACTTCAACACAATGCTGTTTTTGCAAGAGTTGTTAATGTAAGATCCGACGCGTACCCTTTCTACCAGAAAAATGAAAAGATTGTATAGGAGTTGTTTAGAGAATTCACATCTGATTTCTACAAATTATTCTATTTTACCATCTTAAAAGCTACTTTATCTATTATACTATACCATTTTACAATATACCCAACATCCCAAACTTTATCACCACGCTAGAACCATGCCACCGCCACTGCCATTGCCATGCCACCACCACCATACTGCAAACCCAAATCAGCCACCATCAATCACCCATCCCCACCACCACGACAACCTTTTACCACCACCATGAACCTGGCCCACAATACAATAGCAAACACAATGAAACCCATCCTGGGATGGGTATTAGAAACTAAAGCTGGTCTGAAGCACAGATGGTTTGAAGCACAGAATGCAATTGTTCAATTTCATTTTATTACTGCTACTTAAGCTACTTACCGTGTAAATAAATGATTTTGTATTAGGTGTACAGAACAGCATGTCATTTGTACATAAGAGGCTCAGAAAGCTCCTGTAGGTGTGCCCATGGGGGCAAAAAGCTCATCGGCAATAGGGCGATATATGGAAAGAGGCTCAGGCTCATCCTAGAAGACAAGAAGAAGAAGATATGAAGATTAAGAATAACCTTTTGGGTGAATGAAGTAACCAAAAACGTATGGCAAACTAGACACATGCGAATGAAAAAAAAAAAAAAAAAAAAAAAAAATCTCTCTCTCTCTCTCTCTCTCTCTCTCTCTCTCTCTCTCTCTCTCTCTCTCTCTCTCTCTCTCTCTCTCATGTGAGGCGATTTTTCTTTCCATCATCAACTCATGTTTTTAGATATGATCTCTCTCTCTCTCCCTTGCTCTCAAACCAGGCATTGATCGAGTCCATTTCGCCGCCTCACTTAACACCAGTTCTGCTATTCACTGCCAGCTAGCTTTGTTGTCACTGATGTAAGGCTAGGATAAAGAGATCCTAGTTCGGTTTGAGGAGGAGAAGGTTGAACGATTGTGTTTCTAGTTTCTCCGTGCGTTATGTAATAGTTTTTTGTTTTGTCCCGGTATCTAGTTTTCAGCTGAAATCCAGTATATATCCCGATACGAACAAAGTTTCTCTCTAAACTAGTTTGGAGAGAAACCCTACAAACTCATCATATATATTTATATTGAGTGTGAATTTTGAAAATCTAACCGTTAGATTGCATGTTCTTATTACATCCTTAATGCTTACAAAATTTCAAGAAAATCAAAGATCAATTGCTATATCATCAAATAAATGTTATAATTTCAAGTTTTTGTAATCTAAAATTGTATATAAAAAATAAGTTAATTGATCAAATTGTAAATAATATTTGATTTGAACGAAATTTGATATGCATGTTAAAAACATAAAGAACATAAAATTCAACGTTAGATTTTTAAAATTCACACCCAAAAAAGAAATTTATAAGAAATTTGAAGAGTTTCTCTCCAAATTAGTTTGGAGAAAAACTTTGTTCATCCTGATACAACTGAAATAAGTCTGGGACAGCCGGTATTCAAACCAGCACAAAACACCAATGTTTCTGAATCGGTGTACGCTCCGGTATGGTAAATACTAGCTGTACCGGCCAGTACGGTAAGAGATTGACTCCCTTGCTTTGTAAATGCAAAAAATATCACATCACAAATAGTATGCATCTCCATAGGTCACCAAGCTGTACTAAGTAAAAAGATGCTCATTAGTACCTTTTTTTTTGGATAAAAAGACCATAACTTATTAAGAAGAAGATAAACATAATACATCATGAGCCAAAACTGACTCAACCATATTAGGGTTTTCCACTATTCAAGTTTGATAACTATCTAAATATTTGGCATATTGAGCCAAAAGATGAGCTAGACAATTGCCATCTCGCTTAACATGAGAAATTTTTACACATCTAAAATCCTGCAATTTTACACGTCTAATTTTTTTCTCATGGAATAACTAGAGGAATTGAAAGAATTAGAGTTGGAAGGAGGAATTGAGGAGGTAAACCTTGTAGCATACTACTTTAAGATACCCTAGTAAGCGTTCTCTGAAAGTCCAAATCCAAGGATAATGAGGTCAATATGATTCATTAAAGGTAATAGTCATCATTCTCCCTGACACTAGTAACATACCTAGTTCTATTGAAGATTTCAGATGGTTTTGTGCCAAGGAGTGAAGGGGTCTATAATGGGAGGGTAATTAAGATGCACCGACATACTTTTCGAGATAATATATATGAATTGACTATGGTTTGTTCTTCAAGAATTCTCCAAAAAAAAAGGGCCTTATCAATTAAATTATGGTGTCAAAAATATCTCAAGAACCACTTCAACACAATGCTGTTTTTGCAAGAGTTGTTAATGTAAGATCCTACGCGTACCCTTTCTACCAGAAAAATGAAAAGATTGTATAGGAGTTGTTTAGAGAATTCACATCTGATTTCTACAAATTATTCTATTTTACCATCTTAAAAGCTACTTTATCTATTATACTATACCATTTTAAAATATACCCAACATCCCAAACTTTATCGCCACACTAGAACCATGCCGCCACCACTGCCATTGCCACGCCACCACCACCATATTGCAAACCCAAATCAGCCACCATCAATCACCCATCCCCACCACCACGACAACCTTTTACCACCACCATGAACCTGGCCCACAACACAATTGCAAACACAGTGAAACCCATCCTGGGATGGGTATTAGAAACTAAAGTTGTTTTGAAGCACAGATGCTTTGAAGCACAGAATGCAATTGTTCAGTTTCATTTTATTACTGCTACTTAAGCTACTTACCGTGTAAATAAATGATTTTGTATTAGGTGTATAGAACAGCATGTCATTTGTACATAAGAGGCTCAAAAAGCTTCTGTAGGTGTGCCCATGGGGGCAAAAAGCTCATCAGCAGTAGGGCTATATATGGAAAGAGGCTCAGGCTCATCCTAGAAGACAAGAAGAAGAAGATATGAAGATTAAGAATAACCTTTTGGGTGAATGAAGTAACCAAAAATGTATGGCAGACTAGACACATGTGAATGAAAAAAAAAAAAAAAAAAATGGGACAGGCAGCTGACGTGTCCTCCTTGTGCTTAGACTGCAAAGGAAAAGGAGGATAAGAGACAGAGTCAAAGTAAAAGTCAGCAAGCATGTCAAACTCAAATCTGCTGCAAAAATCAGTAATTACCTGCGGACAGGATTGGTACTTCTCTTTAGCAAATTTGACAGGCCTGCACTTCGCCAAATACTGGGCACAGCGCTCGAATAATAACTGCTGCAGAATGGTTCTGTGCACAGAGGAAGTGACTATGTGACAGGAGCTAGCCTGACTCTCGTCACTCCGCAGGATATCCAGTTGAACATATAGATCCCCAAAAACATGGGGGCCAGCGGTAGACTCACTCCAACAGATATTTTTATGGCCAAATGAAAATACAAAGGCTTTATGGCATAATGGGAATAGGACCCAAAGACAATCTTACAAAGCCAAAAAGCAAGAAAAGCAGCACGGCGAGCAACAGTAGAAAACTTGGAAGAAGAACTAACCCAGTAAGACAAGTTAGCATTTCCGGCCATCCTTTTCTTCAACTCCACTTCGATGGCTTCTTCTTCCGAGAAAAGCTTAATGGTGGCAAGATCAACATCACCAAGAATCAGCAAAAGTAGCTGATTAGCCACATCCTCAAAAGTAATTGTGAGTTCACTGCAAGAGAAAAGGAATGTGTGAGTGGTGGCACACCACCGACGAACCAAATGACGAAGGTTAGAGAGATCTTGGAAATTGGAAAGACTTCGAGATAGGACGACAGCCTTTAGAATACCGGCCTGCTGAAGCAAACCCATGAAACCCATGTCAGATAACTCGCTGTCAACCCACTCCTTCCAACCTAAGGCAGTGCCTGACCCAAACTCGAAATGGATGGGTACAGGAAGGGCGACGCCTTGACGAATGACCAAATCGAAGATGGAGGAAGACACTGGAGCCCAAGAAACATTGGGGTTTCATTGGCAGAGAGTGAGCCACACGCGGCCCAGCGGCGGCGACACATAATCTCCAGGGGCCTTGGGGAAGTATGGACTAATACTATACCAAGGATCGATCAGAGGGGCGCAGTCACTATCTAGGTCACACCGTGCCTCCTTCTCATCATAGTGGTCCGAATCGAAGCGCACGGCCTCTTCTTCTACTTCTTGTTCTACTAGAGGATCCGAAATGACCCCTTTCCCTTTACGGCGAGAAGAGGCTTGGGTTTTCACTAGTGCCATGGCGTGAGGACTTGATCAGAGTAAAAGGGAAATGGGTGTTCGAAAAGAGTAAAACAGTGAGGGAAGGAGAACCGGTAGGATATTTTAGAATAGAAGGAGTTTGTGTCTGTGTTGGGAAGGGACTCTCTTCTTAAATACCTGAGTTATTAATGCCGGTGTGAAAGGAGGCAACTGGTCAGCCATTGAGAAAAGAATGAAATTAATGAGGCGGCAGTTATGTTTTAAAGCAACTGCCATTTTAGGAAATTCGAAGAGTCACCACTGTTCACGGTAGGAAAAGAAATATATATATATATGAGAAGAACTCCCCAGTTTAAGAAAGCCCGCGAAGGAAAAGAAAGAAGGAGAGTGAATAAAAAGACAAGAAGGTCCTTCATTCACATATGAACTGCAAGAACACTCCATATGTTCAGGAGGCTAAATGTTAAGGGTCATTTTTGTAAAACAGGCCCAACTCAGCAAAGCAAGCAAATAGAAGTGGCAAGCATAGAATAAAACCATTAATCCCAAGCGGCAGGAATAATGGATCACAGGCCCATAACATGAACAAATAGGTCTTGAGAAAGCAAATAGACCCAAAGGGCCCAAAAAGAGAGAAATGGCACTTATGGGCAGTATATGGTATGGAAAAGTGAGAATGGGCCGCGGCAGGCCTAAGGCAATGTAAACAAAGAAAGTAGGGATTTATGGGAAGCCGATTAACCCCAATGATAAGAATGAAGAAATTGGGCCGGGAAAGCCTAATCAAGTTAGTAAAAGCCCATGGGAATGCAGAGTTAGTAAATGGGCCGAGGAAATCCAAAGGAAGTAAATGGGCTGCAGGCCCAAGGGAGAAAGAAAAGGACACTAGAGCCCATAAATAAGAACACCAGTGGCCATATTAAGCCACTGGGGGAAAGAATGGAACGACAGGCCTGAAAAAAGGCCCAGCATAAGCAAATCACCACGGCAGGAAATGCCAAGTGATGTGGTAGGAAGTCAAGGTAATTAAGAAGTGGGCTGAAAGAAATAAGAAGCCCAGTACCACGTAAAGTCCAGCCCCTAGAGGGAACAGTGAATTATGCAAACGACCCACGTAAAAGAACAGAAAAGCGTGGCAGACTGTACAAACAAAGCTCCAGGTCACGGCAAACGCATGAGCAGCAGACAGATTTTGAACATACATAACAAGAAGGCACGCGCAAGACCCAGGCACCACCAGCCTGTACCCAGCCAATATGAGACGTGGTTGGGCCATGGGTCAGAGGTAAGAGGTAAAGAGGGGTGTGATTTGGTGGTCGGGAGAGGGGAAAAGATCTATTTCGTAGTTCCTGCCTAAGCTCTTTTGGGGAATACGTCCTGCTAGGATGACAAACCACCCAAAAGAGGCAACATTGAGGGAGGAACCGTTGGGTGCATGCCAAAAAGAGAGAGAAAAAGCATTTACGCCATGCTAGGAGAAGATGCCACAGCGAACTAACAAATAACACAAACCTACCTTTGTCTGGCGAGGGTGAGCGGTACATAGACGAGCCTCTAGGTGGTCGGCAAGTACTCCCAGACTAGACAAAGGCAATTAAAAGGGTAAAATAGTAAAATTCGATAATGGCAGGCCCTATAAAAGGACCCTTGCCGTGCCCTGTAAAGAGGATCGAAAAACAGAGGTATTATGAAGTAAAAGAAAAAACAAAAGAAAAAGAAAGGAAAGAAGAAAAGATAAGAGAGAAAATGAAAAACAAAGAAAAGAAGCATAATGGGCATGCACCAGTAGGTCGGTTCCCTTCTCTCCCCCTCAAAATCCCACTCTCTGGAAGACGATTAAACAATAGTAATTCTTTTGGGCACTAATCATTTAGGTCCGATTCCCTCAAAGTCATTAATCCCCGCGGTAGGATATCTTCCTGGGAGATTAGTTTCATTGAGAGGAAGCGTTCTTCCTCTTTGGTCTTTGCCATTACAGACCCAAACTTAACTTGATATCACTTCTTTGATTAATTCATATTGTCATTTAATCTTTCACTCCTTTTGTAAAGCTATTATTATTAGTGTAATTGTCATAAAAATAGAGATTATTTGGTTATTTTCCATCAAGGAAAGAACACTATATCTGATCTTCTTTCGTTATTATATCTGCCTGCCGTAACCTATTAAAAAACAGCTCTGCCTACCGTAAGTACTCTCCTGGTAGACGATGCCAGTTTTGCACACAAGCTGGTCCAAAGTGAGTTACAGTTGGGCCGGTCTCAAATCTCCTACTTAGAATATCCGAGCCCATCACTGCAGGAGGCAGCCCAACCCAAAGCATAATACAAAAAAAGGCCCCTACAACAGGCAAGCAGAAAATGGTTTGCAAAGTTGTCTTCTACAATTGTTGATCAAGGTTTTGTTCAATCCAAGGTAGATTACTCTGTCTTTACAAGGATTAAGGGAGGTTCTATGATCATCATCCTTGTTTATGTTGATGATATTCTTATTGCCAGTAATGATGTGGATGCTGTGAATGTGTTTAAGCAATTTCTAGACAGCAAGTTCAAGCTCAAAGATTTGGGGACTTTGAAGTATTTCCTAGGTCTTGAGGTAGCAAGAACTTCAAATGGAATTTCCTTGTGTCATAGAAAGTATACTCTTGATTTTCTATCTGATGCTGGTATGTTAGCTTGTAAGCCAACAAGCATTCCTATGAACCAATTAGCCAAGTTTAGCAGTTCAATTGGTGATGCAGTCCCTGATGCTTCATTGTATAGAAGGTTAATAGGGAGACTTCTCTATTTGACATTGACTAGGCCTGACATTTGCTATTCAATCCATAAATTAAGTCAGTTCATAAGCTCACCTAAAGTACCTCATCTTCAAGCTGTATACAGAGTTCTCAAATATTTGAAGTGCACACCAGGCAAAGGGTTGTTCCTGTCTGCAAGATCAGAATTGCAATTGAAATGCTACTGTGATTCTGACTGGGTAGCCTACCCTGACACCAGAAGGTCAATCACAGGGTTTTGTGTGTTTTTAGGAGATTCACTAATCTCTTGGAAGAGTAAAAAGCAGCAAGTAGTGTCAAGATCCACTGCTGAGTCCGAGTATAGATCAATGGCAACAGTCACTAGTGAGATGGTTTAGCTTATTGCTTTGTTCAAAACCTTTGGTTTAAACCACACTCAACCTGCTTTTCTCTATTGTGATAGTAAAGCAGCTCTTTATATTGCTGCCAATCCTGTGTATCATGAACGAACAAAGCATATTGAGATAAACTGCCATTTCATTCGAGAAAAGATTGAAGATGGGGTCATTAAAACATTTCATGTTCCTACACGACACCAGATTGCAGATTTCTTTACGAAAGCTTTAGGCCAAAAATAGTTCTCTCACTTGCTTTCCAAGATGAACTTAATCAACATATATGGTTCATCTTGAGGGGAAGTATTAGAAGCTAAAGCTGGTCTGAAGCACAGATGGTTTGAAGCACAGAATGCAATTATTCAGTTTCATTTTATTATTGCTGCTTAAGCTACTTACCGTGTAAATAAATGATTTTGTATTAGGCGTATAGAACGGCATGTTGTTTGTACATAAGAGTAGGTTTATTAGTTACATTAGTAGTGACAATTGTCATGATTAGATTGGATAGGTTAGTTTTTCTATTATGTAGCTTGTAGTTTACCACTCCTCTGCTCCTCCTATATATAAGAAATAGAGCAGATATTTAATATATACAAAATCATTCTCTCAAGCTTTGTAATGTTCATTTTCTCTTTGTATTTCTTCAATTCCTCCATTGATGAACCTTTGAGCTTGGGTTTGATTTCAACAATGGGTTTAACAACCAAGACGGCAACCCCCACCTCCACCACCATCAATCACCCACCACCATGGCAACCCTCCCACCACCACCACTACATCAGTCATAAACCCAACCACACCCACACTCATCAAACCCATGACCAAATCCAATTTTATAAACTCACACCACGCCAATCTTGCCGCAACAACAACCACTCTGCCCACCTCACCAACACATCAACACACCCACCACCTCACGAAACCCACCACCCATTACACCACCATGGAAACAACCCACCCCACCACCACTGAAACCCACCTCACTTCAGTACCCAACCAAAACTGAAACCTATTTCCAAAACTGATATTTACCTAAAATTGAAACCCAACCGATCTGAAGGGGTTGTCTCCATGTCGATCTGAGAGAGAGAGAGAGAGGAAGAAAGTGTTCTCGTTTGAAAAGGAGAGAGCAAAACGATTTGAGGAGAAGGAAGAGAGAGAAAGATAAATGAAATAATGAGGAGACAGAGAGAGAGTGTAGATTGAAGAAAAATTAGGAAATAAACATTATTTTATTATACAATCTTGCTTGTGCCATCTTAGATATAGAATGGTACTGTAGCAAGATTGTAAAATTTTTGCAATTGCAAGATCGGATAATGCCTGTTTTTTGTGGTTTGATGCTAAAATTTAGCATATTATGCCTTTTGCAAGGCTGGATACTAATGCTCTTACAAGGGAAAATTGTTGGAGACAAGGGGAAATTTGACCAAGCAAAAGCTCATTTCCCAATATCTTACCAATCCTATGGTTGATAAAGTTTTAGATGAACTAACCGAGTTCACTAATGTGTAATTTGTTATTAGTTTACTCTAATATTTCAATATTTTTTGTCAATAATCTTGTAACTCAACTGGTTAGTAGAAATATCTAAGGGTTCAAATCCCCTCAAACCAACTATTGATATATAAAAAATTATTTCAATAATTTTCCTATTGTAATCTTTATTATTTATAGACAAAATAGAAAGGCAATAAGAGTAGTATAGTGATTTGAAGTAGTATATGTGTGTGTTTATAAATTTGAAAATTGCATGATATAGTGGTTACTATAAATATGGCATATTTCATGCCTGCTCAATAATACAAATATCATTTTGATAAAATTATAAATAAATAAAAATAAATATTCTTTAAATTTTTTTTTTTTTTTTTTTTTACATTCTTGATTGTGTTACTATATATGTGTGTGTGTGTGTATTTATATATATTTTGGCTTTATTAAAATTGTCGCCAAAACAACTAAATTTGAGCAAGAGTACCATATTTCAAAACAATTGTTTTGAACATTTAAAAAAAAAAATCAATTGTTTCAAGTATAAATCTTTAAAATGACATTAAAATTTCATTATGCTTAAATAATTAATGCACCACTTAAAATAATTAATATAAAAAAATAAACATATTTATCCTATTAGTAATATTTCTAATTACATAGAATAAATTTTGCAAGTTGGTTGCCCACACCCCCCCCCCCCCCACACACACACACACATATGATTAAGATAAATTTTAGTGAATTCTCAAATATTTAATTTTTGATAGCTTTTGTGTTAATGATTGTCAAAGCAGCTAAACATGAAAAAAAAAATGTTTTAGATCTATTAGTAGTATTCCAAATATAAAAAAAATAATAAAAAAAAAATCCTATGTAGAGTTTATAAAAATAATCATTAAATTCCTTAAATATAAATAATTAATGTACAATTATATAGAAAATTAATATATGTATTTACTCTATTGACTAATTTAATACTAATACTTTGATATAATGCAAACTTTTGTTGATGTAAAAGCCTAAATAAAATAAAATAAAATAAAATAAAAAAATCTCAAGAAATGTGCCACGTGACACAACCTCGTGCTCTCCCATAGAAGGTTTCTGCTTATATATATATATGATTGATTGATGATGTGGTGCAAGGATTTTTCCCAAATTAGATTTAAGACTCGGTTATCATTAAATTAGGATGAAGGGAGCTGATCACATCCATAAAATTGTGTTTAATTCATGAGAATATCAATGAGTTTTTAGTATGTCCTTCGAACTCACAAATGCATTCTCAACTTTCTTTTTCTTTTTCTTTTTCTTTTTTCTGTCTTTTTCTTTTTTTGGAGAGAGAGAGAGAGAGTTTCAGTCCGCTCTTAATGAGAGCTTTTTATCATCAAACCAAACACCAATCGATTTTTGGTGTAAGCAAAAATTAAACCTCAGATCTCTTATTCAACCATTAGAGATTTTACTAGTTGAGCTTAGAACCCACCATTCTTCACCTTTCAAAGCATAATGAATGCAACATTTAGACCATTCTTATAGGAAGTTTGTATTAGTCTTTTTTATTTATTTATGATATTTTGGTCTATAGTACCTGTTTAGATACCATTTGCTGCATTTTAATCAACCCCTAGTAGTTTTGCGAAAAAAAATCCTTATATGCAAAATAATTCAGTTCAATTGTGAAGAGAAATAATATTTTAGACATCATTTCTAGGTCAAGGGTTAGAATTGATTCAAAGAAAATTGAGTCTATGTTGAATTTGCATGTTCCTAGTTAGTCCTTAAGAGGTTTATTGGGTTTACTGCGCATTGCAAGAATTTTATTAAGGGCTTGTTTGGATTGAGGGGGAAGAAAGGGGAAGTGAAGTAGAGTAAAGTAGAATTGGCTGAAAATGGGCTAATTTTGAGTCAATTCTTATCTACTTAACTTTACTCCCCCTCAATCCAACCAGGCCATAAAAGAATAAGAGTTATGGACAATTAGCCAGCCCTTTGACTAAACTCTTGAGGAAGAATGCCTTTCATTGGGATGCATCAACTCAGATAGCATTTGACAAGCTTTTAAGGCAACAGTGGCTAATCCATTAGTAATTGCTTTACCAAATTTCTTTAACATTGCTTATAAATGTGATGTTAGTTGTCATGGTCTTGGTCTGTGTTGATGCGAGAAGGGAGACCATAATTCTATCTATGAAAAGGAGCTATTGTTCTTAGCGGTGGCAATGAAGAAATGGAACCCATACTTATCAGGACAACCTTTTTCCTAATTAGAACTAAACAATGATTCTTGAAATTCTTGCTTGATGAAAAAGTGACCACTCTAGCTCAACAGTAATGGATGGCTAAACTAATGGCTAAACTAATTGATATTTTAATGTAAGAAAACTCAAAGTATATTCATTATATTTGTTTATCTTTAACGATTTTTTGCATAAGCCATTTTCTTTTTCTTTTTTTCTTTTTTTTCAAGTTCAAAATTCCACTTATGAATGAAAAGATTTTTAGTAGTTAGATAGACACCTAGTACAATTTACATAAATTTATGTTATTATATAATTATACCAAAATTTTATTGCTTATTACTTAAATTTTGTGAAGGAAGATAAATTAGTACATAAAGAATTGGAAGGGTAGGAAACAAGGTATCAAAAAGAATGTGGGAGAGTGTAATACATCTCCAAGGAAAAAATAGAGAATTTGGCTCCTATGGGACTATTACAACCACTACCTATTCGGCTATTCCGGAGCTACCTTGGTTTGATATCTCCAAGGATTTCATTGAGCGGTTACCTAAATCCCAACACTTTGATGTCACCTTTGTAGTGGTAGACAGACTAAGCAAAATGTGCACAGTTCAGACCCCTCCCACGCCCTTTTATTGCTGCAAAAGTAGCTTCCTTATTCAGGTAGCATGTTATTAACTCCATGGTTTACCTGGGTCCACAATGAGTGACAGGGACCGGACATTCATTGGTCATTTTTGGAGGTAGCCCTTCAACCTCCAAGGAACCACCTTGGCCTTGTCATCAGCTTACCATTCATAAACTGATAGTCAAACTGAGGTAGTAAATAATGGGCTGAAGTAGTATCATAGATGCTATGCAGAGGAGTAGTCTAAGCAATAGTCATTTTTGGCTTGCTTTGGCTGAATTTTGGTACAATTCCAGTTTTCATACATCTATCCAAACAAGTCCATTTGAGGCACTTTATAGTTAAACTCCTCCAAAACTCTTGCAATACATTCCTGGAACTTCTAAATTGGAGGCATCTGATGATCATCTCGGGTATAGAGCAGTGGCTTTAGGCATTGCTTAAGCAGATTTTGGTTGCAGCTCAAGAGAGGAACAATCTCCAAACTGACAAACATAGGACAGAGAGAGAGTTCCAAGTGGGGGGTTGAGTTGTCCTAAGACTTCTTCCCTATGGACAGAAGTCTATGGCCATCAGAGCTAATCTCAAGCTTTCTTCATGGTTTTATGGGCCATTCAAATTCTCCGAAAGTTGGCCAGGTTGCCTACAAGCTGGACTTTCCTCCTCAATCAAGACTTCATGTCTTCCATGTTTCTTTTTTGAAACCAAAGTTGGGAGCTAATATACTGCTATTACTTACTTTGCCTTTAGTAGATTCAAAATATTCTCTCTATCCTGAACCTCAAGCTATTCTTCAAAGTAGAGTGAAAAAAACTCAACAGTAGATTTCAACTAAAGTAATTGTCCATAAGAAAGATGCTCCTGCTGAGAATACTATTTGGAAAATGTTGTATACCCTTCACGAGCAAAATCCCCACCTTGTGGGCAAGGTGCTATAAAGGGGTAGGTATAGCAGGGAAGCTCAGTTATTGCTTCATTGACTAATGATCTACTTGATGGGCTAATGATAAGTGGTTATATCTCATTCGATGAACACTGCTGAGCTAAGCTGGCTAAGCAAGTGGATAGTTGTTGGTTAATAAGTAAACACAGGAGTGCACCCAATTGTGCAGCCAAGCACTTATGCAGTCATTGACATGATGCAAGGGAGCTTCAGTACAAAGTGTTGTATTTGATCATTGGTGCATATGGCAGCTGTATTCGTTACTCATATAGTAATGATGTTACCAGTTAGTGTCCTATTTAAGTAGTTCGAGCTGTAGTTGAGTTTGTTAGCAAGGCTGCCTTCCATTTGGCTGTTGTAAAGGAACAACGCAATGCATATATGCATGTATACTTGTCATTGATTCCCTGTAAAGGGCATGTGAAATTATACTTGGAGGGTGACTCCCTCAAACCGAACAACATATCACTACATTTCCACCATTCATTCTCTTAATTCACATCCTACTTTTATTAGACACATTCCATTGCCACCATTGATTACAATGGTTCACTGCATCAATGAATACAAGAAGTCACAAAGGAGATATTAGAAAAGAAAAAACTTAGCAATATTACAGATTTAGACTTGGTTCTTTTCTTGATCTTGAGATGAGATTTGTTAAGAAGATTTGTTCTCATCTTTATCTTGTGTATACTGCTGGAAAATTAACAGATTGAGGGCCCAAAAAAAGAGGAGTATTGAAAAATAAATTTTTTGAGTTGCAGTACATGAGAAAGGTATGCCCAGCTAACAAAGGGACATAACAAAGATTGGGACCTGCAGTAGCAAAACGAAGAAGGTCAACCAAGCGTTCAGGGAACCAGATTAGACATGCTTTCTAAGCATCAATTTGGGCCCAAATATGTGCAATTTTCTGCACAATGCTTGAGCAGAAGATGCGTGACTACTATATCTTACATGTGAACTTATATTATTACTTTTACATCCATACATTAGGAGTTGGGGCTGCCTCTGGACTCACCTGTTCATTCTGTTATCATGAGGGAGAATCAAAATCAAGAATAAGCTCCTTATTATCTGCGAAAGAATTATGTGCATTCACTTCTTAATTCAGCACTGTGCTTACTGCTTACCAAATGGGATCTGTTTCTGTTTAATAAGATCTATTAGTTTTCTACATCAAAAGCAATATTTTTAGGTCTAGAACAAATGGAAAGAAAACACAACATATAAAGAATCATTTAGTCACTAATACAAAAATAACTTGTCAATATGCATGAATTTGAAACAGATGACTGCCTTGCTAGAAACTCTATCTTAATAATCCTCGGAGTCTATCACATCAAATAAATTTAAGCTCTCCATAAAATTATCGGTATAAATCACATCTTCAGCTGTAGTTGGAATGTCAAGAACTTTTTCATTTAAACTCTCAAGGTCAAATGAAAAGATCTGTGAATGACTCTTTTCCATCAGAAGTTCACCTTTACCTGTGCAACCATAGAACCTTTTAACTCCTTTGATTGGCACACTTATTTTAGTCCAAGACTCAACCACGCCGTACTCCCTCATCACCCACATGTGGCATATGTTGCAATTGAAAACAATCAAAGCCAACGATCCCTTGAACACAATAAGACATTTAGAATGTTGAAAAAACCCTTCAAAACAGTTCTGAGGCAACATTATCTTATGAAATCTCTCCTCATCCACATCAAAGGACAATATGAAGCGAAAAAAGCCACCTTGGGCCAAAAAGTGCATAGCTCCATTAAAAAATAAAGAGGGTGATTCAGATATATCCCGAATAAATGACCTATAATCCACAGATACTACAAACCTTCTCCACGAACCTGTACTCAATGTGTAAACTTCAGCCTCGGCTCCATCGGCCCCATACAACAATTCGCGTTGAAAACACACAAGTCTGAGAATCTTGAAGTCATTGTTTTGAAGATGATACGCAAATCCAAGAGTGACACCAGCAAAACCTACGTTATTGACAGTAGCAGCTATCGTAATTTTTCTAATACTAGGATTCCACACATATATTATCTGATAAGAGTCGTCCATGCTACCAGTGAAGCAAAATAAGCCATTACAGAAGCCAACTATATGGTCATGAATAGAGGGGATTTCAAAACTACATACCCGGCTCAAACTGCGACCGTTATTGCAAACAACTATATGCGATTCTTTGACGCCATATGAAAGATTTTCCTTGTATAGGAGATAACCATTGTGACTGTTATTCGATAAAGATTTGGCTTGGTTGAATTTATAGTTTGTAGTAATGAAAATAGGGTCAGTGAATATGAAGTTCCAAGATTTGGAAACACACCTGAATCGGATTATAGATTTCACTGGCAGCTGAGTGAAGATGTTGTACGCAACCTCGGCCGGGATATGCTGGGACATCATCGTCAGTGGTTCTATTAGTATTACGTACGAACACAAAGGAACTGATCACAGATTTGGGTTTCCGAATTATGATCTGCGATGTGTTAAGGGAATTCTGATCTTCACCGCTTCACGTTGCGAGCTCTCTTTACTTCTATTTAAGGCGTAAGGACTCTACAGTTTAGTTTGGCTACGCAATGCTATGCTGAATAAACCAAAATTTGTTTTAAGTGGGCTTTCTCGAAACAAACCAAATTCCTAATGACTTTATCGCGGAGAAAAAGTATTTTATATTAAATGATATAATTCATATCAAAAATTTAATCCTATTAAAAAATTTTAATAAATGAGAAATATATGCATAAAAATAACTTTTTTTTTTAGCAGAAAAACAACTATTCAATAATACATATCTTTCATTTGTTAGTGAAATAGTTATTTTTTATTTTTCCTGTCAAAAATACCCCTAAATTAATTAACCAACAACTTACAAATTGGGTTAAAATAGTAAATTGGTAAAAGAAAATTAGTTATTGCTTTTTTTACTGTCAAAAATATCCCTACCTAAAACTTAAAAAGGGAATTAAAATAGTAAATTGACAAAAGAAAGTTAGTTATTATTTTTTTTTTTTATATCTGTATATATCTGTATATATTAAGAGAATTCAGAAAGTTAGTTATTACTTTTTTTCCTGTCAAAAATACCCCTAAATTAATTAACCAATAACTTACAAATTTGGTTAAAATAGTAAATTGGTAAAAGAAAATTAGTTATTACCTTTTTTACTATCAAAAATACTCTTACCTAAAACTTAAAAAGGAAGTTAAAATAGTAAATTAACAAAAGAAAGTTAGTTATTGCTTTTTTTTATAGTAAAAATTACCCCTACCTAAGACTCAAAAATTGGGTTAAAATAGTAAATTAACAAAAATAATAAATTCCTACTTCTACGTTGAAATGTCTTCCTACTTTTACTCATTAGCTAAAAAAACTCCCCACATCTTCTCCACATTTTTTAAATAGAATTTCTCATAAAAAAGAAACGTGTACAATAAAACTTCCCCACTTTTCTTCTCATAAAAAGAACTTCTCACTACTCACGTTTGAAAGAAAATAACTACCCCTCCGATACAATAAGGAAAAACTATCCCACATTAAAAAATAAAAATAAAAAAGTGTCAAACTAAACTATCCCACGTTTCTTTTTCAGACTATTATATTATCATTTTTTATTTATTTATTACATTATCAATTTTATTTTGATAACTGTAGGGACTCAATTTGGATTGGACCCAGAGTATGAATGGGTTTTCAGCCCAACAAGCCCAAACAATAAATTTTTAGAGCATGGGTACAAGAACTAGTACCGTTTGACAGGAAAGGTTATACTCATCAAGTAACAAGGGATATCTTAGGTTAATTCAATGAGAAAAACTCTCTTCGGCCATCTCTCAATTCCTCCCCACTTTCTTTTTTTATGGATCATCCTCCTCCTTATTTCATTCGTTTCTATGTTATATACTTCGTTCTCTCCTCCATTTCCATCGTACACGTGTAGTTCTTATCTTGGGAGCTCCTTTCTGTCCCATCCAGCACCTACCGGAACTTTTGCTTAGTGGCCATAAAGCTGCTTAGTCACTGTTCAGGTATCACCTCCACATTAATGTGGCCTGAGGGTTAGCTGGAAAGCATTTAATGTGGAGGTGATGGCCTTGGAAGATATTTGCTACCTTCCCCGACTTCTCCTTAGTTTTATACCCACTTTTCAGTTCAGATACAACTTTGCGGAGTCTCCTAAATAAAATGAAAGTTACATTCACCTCGGACTTTGGTGTCCTCGGACGTGCGTTATGCCGCTGTATACAATATCCACTCCTTTCTCCTATATTATCCATTTAATAATAATAAAATTTTTTAGGCTATCCTCGGATAACTAAGCGTCCTCGGATTGGGCCGTTGGCCCCGAGCCCACTTCTGAGGATTACTACATCTTTTTAACCAACAGGCTCCACAATAACTATTACATCATCAATTGAATTTGGATAAATACACAAAAGCTTCTAATTGAAAAATGAATCCTATTCACTTTGAAAAAAAAAATCCTATCTATTTTTTCAAATTGTGATGAAAAAAAAATTATAATACTAAATCAAAAAAAAAAAAAAGCCTCATCCCACACGCAAAGCGCGTGTGATGAGACTAGTATATATTAAAAGAGTAATACCATCTCACGTACAAAAGAAAAAGAAAAAAAAAACCATTATTCTCAACACTTATTTGTATTCAAATGTCTAATTCCTATCTATATTTGTTATTTATTTGAATTCAAATACATCAATTATCTTTATAAAAAAAAAATATATATATATATATATAATACACACTTCAAATTCTAAAACTCTCTAAACTACTCTATCTTTTAGTTAACAATTAAAATTTAAAAAAAATAAATAAAAAAACCACACAAACACAAACTATTTAAAAAGTGTTTTACTATTTTTTAAAAAGTTCTTAAATTTTAGGCTTTTTGCTTTCCTCCTAAAAATTTTAGGCTATCTCTATCTCACTTTTAAACATTATTCCACATTTCTAAACTTTATCTATAAAAAAAAAAAAATGATATGTCTACAATATTTCTACAACAAATTATAAGTAGCAGGTTGTTATTGATTGTTATTGTTGGGATAAAAAAGTAATCTTAGTGTTAGTTTCAAATTTGAACCAATAACAACTAACCACCTGTGATTTGTTGTAAAATTGTTGTAAACGTAGCATCTCTCATAAAAGAAATCTCATACTCATAGATACCTTACTTAAAAAAATAATAATAATAAAAACAAACAAACAAACAAAATTAAACACAGTTTCCTATAATAAAAAAAAATATTACACACAGTTTTTTTTTTTTAGAAAGATTACTAAAACAAAAAATAAAAAACAAGAGTTTCAGTTTTCAACAACTTCTTTCATTCACATCAACCACTAACTCACCTACAAATAACTAATTGAAAAAAGAAAAGTCTTTGTTTTCTATTTGAATTCTACTCATACTTATCTCAATCCATTCAATTATCACAATTTTTATCTCAATCCATACAATTATCATAGCAATTAAATAAATTTAACTATAAAAAACAAAATTTTAAAGCCCTCAACTGTTCACTACTCTTTTTCTTTTCTTTTTTTCTAATTTCTTTAGAATAATAAAAAAAATAAAAATAAAAAAATCATTCTTAACCCACTAAACCACGTATGTTTCAACCATTCTCTCACTCCAATTTCAAATACAGGTTCGCCTAAATAAAATCATACAAAACACAAATGATTGTTTTCTATTTGAATTCAAATACTCTCAACCACAAGGATCTTTAAAATAAAAAGAGGATACAATTACATGGTACTATACTGTAACCTTTACATCTCTCTCAAATCTCTTTGTAATTTCATTCAATTTGTGCTTTTCAATATTAATTTTCTTTTTCATCAACTTGTAGGCTTGCAAAAGTGGTGCTTTTGTTGTTCTGGAAAGAGGAAAAAGAAGATTATATCAAACCTATACCCGAGATGAATAAAAGAAATTCTAGCGAGAGATTCAAGGTAACAGCCAGCAGGTAGCTTATTAGAATGAGGTCTTTATTTTTCTTTTTCTTTTTTCTTTTCATATTTTTTATGAATGTATTTTAATGAGGTCTCACTTTTGTCACCTGGTGCCTACACCATGGTTGATATGACTTACTAATATATTTCATACAACTTACTAATGTGCAAGGACGGACGCAGAATTTCAAGCTGGGGGCGGAGATAAGCGAAAAAAAAATAAAAAATAAAAATTCAAACACACATCCATATAGTCACTGGCAGAGCCAAGAAATTTTCTTAGGAGGTGCAAGTTAGTTATGCTTACATTGTGTTAATAGGTTAAGCCTACATTGGCTCAAAATGCAAAAAACTCAAGTTAATTTGGCCCAAATTGTGGCCAAAATTAAATTACTTTATTTCACAAACTAACTTTAAGTAAACTTGTGCCTACATTTTGTTCATTGTACTAAATTATTTGTACTTAGGTTAATAGGTTTGAACTTACCTTTTTTACATTTTAGAGCTTTTCTAAGGAGTTACATCTAATGTTTCAGCATTTAGGATAAAAAATTAATTAATAGGTATGAAATTTTGAAGATTTATACAATAATTTTTGTTAAAAAAAAGTGTGAACAATGAAATGCAAATTACTATTTAAGTGCAATTAGATCAAATTAAACAATTAAACAATTATTTGTCCTCCTACTATTATCAGATATAAATAGATAATCTAATATTCTAATATAAACCACATTATTATATATTATATTATTATTATTATTATAAATAGATTTATACAATTTTTTTTTTTAAGGTTTTTATGGGTTTTTGAAAACTCTTAGGCTGGCTGGCTGAGGGGCCCGAGCTAAAAACCAAGGGCCCAAGCCTTTTTTTAATAAATTTTACATACTAAAATTTTTTTTTTTTTTGGACCCAGTGGGGGCCCGGGCCCCCTTTGCCCCCCACCTGGGTCCGTCCCTTTGTGGTTGACTTCATTTACGTTTTATCATTTCTGCAGAGTCCGGACATAAATATGGACACTTGCATAACCCAATTGCCGGAGGAATGCTGCTCAAATGAAATTGCTGGTGGAGCATTGTAGAAGTGAACAATTGTGCATTTGCCATCCCTTCAAAAAATGTGAGAGACAATTATGGAAGATCAGGTGACATATAAGAAGCAAATTTCATTTGCTTTAATGGGATCATTTGATATTTAAAGTTTTGTAGCTGCGTACTAATTTAAATTGATGATATTTTTTTATGATGTATTATGGATAAACATTCCAGTAATAAGCAGAAAGTTTTGTGATGCAATTGTGTTTCTAGCTTCTTTGGGTTGTTGTCATGGTAAGCATAAATAAAGCTTTTCTATTACTTTTCTTTGGGCTGTTGTCATGACTCAACAACTTAGTCGTATGTGTGATGTTGTGGAATCAAGGAACTTGGTTATTTTAGTTGAGCCAGGTAGTACTATTTGTAATGTCATTGAATGTGTATGCACTTTTGATGGCATTGAGAAGGGATCTAAACTCTATTTAAGACAACACGTATTTTTCAAAAACGAGAGAAAAGAGAGATGTTTGTCGTGATGGGAGAACCACATTTAAAGCTTCAGTTTCTGCAAGATGAAGCAAAATTGTTAGGGGGGCACTATACTTTAGCAATTAACTAGGATTTGGAAAAGTTTATAATAAGATAATTGCTTGAAAATGTGTTCTTTGTTAGGTTTTTCGTGGTTTATTGTTTTTTTCCTTTGAATAATGTGTTTATTAGGGTGGTTTGAACTTGTTCAAATGTTTTAACAATGTTTTTAATGATTATATGAATTTATTCATTTAAGCAATTTCTTTTTAGTAATTATTCTAAGTGTTTGTCATCATTTTCTAGGTGCCATTCATATGAATTACAATTATTATATCGATAACGGTGATGATGATCATTCTTATGATGTGGAACTGTGGAAGATGATGATGAATTATATGATCTTGTTGTTCAGATGTTTTTTAGGTTGTTTATCAATGTATTTTATATAATATGTCACTCTTACATGACATCCAGCAACATAAGATCATGAGATTAGAGGCTGACTTAGGTTCAGGGAACCAGATTAGACATGCTTTCTATGCAGCAATTTTGGCCTATTTTGTGATATTGTGTTTTTTTGACTTATCACAAAACAAACAAAAGTTAATGATTGGCATATATTTTCAGCGTAAAATTTATTTTTGTCAAAAAAATGTTTTTAAAGTTCCCAAATTTTCTCTTGGTGATGAAGGTATTGCAATCAAATACCATCTAAATTATAGCTTTACTCTTTAAGATTTATCTTCAAACACAATCTCACAAAACAAATTATAGAAAAGTCTATTTGTTTTCTATTTGAATTCTACTCATACTTATCTCAATCCATTCAATTATCACAATTTTTATCTCAATCCATACAATTATCATAGCAATTAAATAAATTTAACTATAAAAAAACAAAAATTTAAGCCCCCAAATGTTCACTACTCTTTTTTTCTCTAATTTCTTTAGAATAATAAAAAATAAAATAAAAATAAAAATAATAAACTCATTCTTAACCCACTAAACCACGTATGTTTCAACCATTCTCTCACTCCACTTTCAAATACATGTTCACCTAAATAAAATCATTCAAAACTCAAATGTTTGTTTTCTATTTGAATTCAAATACTCTCAACCACAAAGATCTTTATTAAAATTAGCCTCATCACATGCGCGCCTGCAATAAGGCTTTTTTTAATTTTATTTTAGTGATCCTATTTAGTATTTTGTAGTAAAATAAAAATTTGTGTTTTTATTTTATATATACAATTTTTTTTTAACGATCTAATTTAGAAGTGAATAAAGTAATTTGAAAATTAATAAGAGAATTTTCAAAAAAAAAAAAAATTAACAAGAGAGTGACCCTATTTTTTAGGTAATATATTAGTGGGAGTTAGAGTTGTATTTTTATCAGATTATCCTTTAGTTTTAGAGAGATACTACGTCTACAACAATTCTACAACATTTTTACAACAAATCACAAGTGGTTAGTTGTTATTGGTTCAAATTTGAAACTAACACTAAGATTACTTTTTTGCCCCAACAATAATAACTGGTAACAACCTGCCACTTAGAATTTGTTGTAAAAATGTTGTAGACATATCATTTCTCATAGTGTTATCTCTATTTAAACATAAATGCGTAAGAGCATTTTTGAACCAAAAAAATGAGGAATCCAAACAGGAGAAGCTCCTTAGATAATAGTATAGATAAAAAGAGGATACAATTACATGGTACTATATTGTAACCTTTACATCTCTCTCAAATCTCTTTGTAATTTCATTCAATTTGTGCTTTTCAATATTAATTTTCTTTTTCATCAACTTGTAGGCTTGCAAAAGTGATGCTTTTGTTGTTCTAGAAAGAGGAAAAAGAAGATTATGTGCCAGTTTGGATAGCACTGAAAGCTGCGATGCGTTTCTTATTTTACGTTTCGGTACCTTTTTTTTTTTTTAACGCATGAACAGTAAAATTACTATGCAGAAGACATTTATCACTGTTCACGCATTGTAGTGCACTGTTTATGCACTATAGCAGAACTGTTCATGTATTAAAAAATATTAAAAATGGGTCCTACGGAACTATTTACATATTTAAAAATTAGTTTGCTACAGTGTTTTCAGCAACAATTAGTTTTCAGCAACAATAAGTTATATCCAAACGGACCCTATATCGAACCTATACTCGAGATGAATAAAAGAAATTCTAGCGAGAGATTCAAGGTAACAGCAAGCAGGTAGCTTATTAGAATGAGGTCTTTATTTTTATTTTTCTTTTTTCTTTTCATATTTTTTATGAATGTATTTTAATGAGGTCTCACTTTTGTCACTTGGTGCCTACACCATGGTTGATATGACCTACTAATATATTTCATACAACTTACTAATGTGGTTGACTTCATTTACGTTTTATCATTTTTGCAAAGAGTCCGGACATAAATATGGACACTTGCATAACCCAATTGCCAGAGGAATGCTGCTCAAATGAAATTGCTGGTGGAGCATTGTAGAAGTGAACAAATGTGCATTTGCCATCCCTTCAAAAAATGTGAGAGACAATTATGGAAGATCAGATGACATATAAGAAGCAAATTTCATTTGCTTTAATGGGATCATTTGATATTTAAAGTTTTGTATCTGCATACTAATTTAAATTGATTATATTTGTTTATGATGTATTATGGATAAACATTCCAGTAATAAGCAGAAAGTTTTGTGATGCAATTGTGTTTCTAGCTTCTTTGGGTTGTTGTCATGGTAAGCATAAATAAAGCTTTTCTATTACTTTTCTCTGGGCTGTTGTCATGACTCAACAACTTAGTCGTATGTGTGATGTTGTGGAATCAAGGAACTTAGTTATTTTAGTTGAGCCAGGTAGTACTATTTGTAATGTCATGGAATGTGTATACACTTTTGATGGCATTGAGAAGGGATCTAAACTCTATTTAAGACAACACCTATTTTTCAAAAATGAGAGAAAAGAGAGATGTTTGTCGTGATGGAAGAACCACATTTAAAGCTTCAGTTTCTGCAAGATGAAGCAAAATTGTTAGAGGGGCACTATACTTTAGCAATTAACTAGGATTTGGAAAAGTTTATAATAAGATAATTGCTTGAAAATGTGTTCTTTGTTAGGTTTTTCGTGGTTTATTGTTTTTTTCCTTTGAATAATGTGTTTATTAGGGTGGTTTGAACTTGTTCAAATGTTTTAACAATGTTTTTAATGATTATATGAATTTATTCATTTAAGCAATTTCTTTTTAGTAATTATTCTAAGTGTTTCGTTCAAAAAAAAAAAAAAAAAATTATTCTAGTGTTTGTCATCATTTTCTAGGTGCCATTCATATGAATTACAATTATTATATTGATAATGGTGATGATGATCATTCTTATGATGTGGAACTGTGGAAGATGATGATGAATTATATGATCTTGTTGTTCAGATGTTTTTTAGGTTGTTTATCAATGTATTTTGTATAATATGTCACCCTTACATGACATCCAGCAACATAAGATCATGAGATTAGAGGCTGACTTAGGTTCAGGGAACCAGATTTAGACATGCTTTCTATGCAGCAATTTTGGCCTATTTTGTGATATTGTGTTTTTTTGACTTATCACAAAACGAACAAAAGTTAATGATTGGCATATATTTTCAGCGTAAAATTTATTTTTGTCAAAAAAATGTTTTTAAAGTTCCCAAATTTTCTCTTGGTGATGAAGGTATTGCAATCAAATACCATCTAAATTATAGCTTTACTCTTTAAGATTTATCTTCAAACACAATCTCACAAAACAAATTACCTGATGAAGTACTAAATTAGATCATATAAGTATTAAACTCTTATCAAAAGACCTGAAAGGGAACCAAAATACATATAGGAAAGTACGCCCCCCACCTGTGCTGTGTTCAAAACCCTCAAATTATTTATTTTTTTTAATTTTTATTTTTTGAGAATCTAAAATCCTCACATTGTGGTGGAAGAAGCAAATGTCATTTAAGCTCATTGGCAACTATTACTTGGATGTATAATTTCTTCAAAATTGCAAGAAATATCACACTACAAGTAATTTGATGCCCGCCAATAGCCTTGCAACTCAGCTAATTAGCACCTCTTGGTGTTTACATGACATCCGAGGTTCAAATCTCCCATTTCTTGTTGTAACACTATCAAATTATCAAAAAAGTAATTTGACACCCCAAGTTCTAAAATTTATCACATCCCAAGAAATATGCATTTTAAGAAGATCATCATGTTGTACCTGAGCTAATGGAATTGCATTGATACTCCTTAGCATTTACAAAATAAAAAGAAGCTTTATCTAACAACAATAAAACATTTACATTGCACACCCATCATTGTTTCCTTTCTTTCTTTGGTTAACTGGAATTAAACCTACCTTAAACACAAAAGTTGATGTTAGTTGAGCTTATAATTAATAATTAATTAAGCACACTCTGAGACCTTCTTTTGGAACAAAATGGCAGGACAAGTGCAAACTTGCACAGCCAGTCACTTACATAGTAGTAGCATACTCAATTTTACATCAATTTATCCTTTGCATTAAACCTAGGCACACCTCCTAAGCAGTGCAGGGGAAAGCCAGTACCTGCACTCCTGCCTTCTGATCCATTCTTTAAAAGACTCCGTGATCTGGAGTTTGAGAGCCACCTTCTCAAGAACTTAGCCAACTTGAACTCCAGCAAAGGAACTTCCTCCTGATTTTCATCACTGTAGTCCTTGGAGCTGTCCTGATTTTCATTATTGTTACTATCATCTGAACTAATCTCTTCATGAGAATCTGATCCTGATGACGACCTTACATCAAAATCTACAAGCTCCATTTCTCTGTAAGCAAAGTGCAGAAACAAGAAGCTGAGTTGCATGGTAATATAGTGCCAATACAAATCAAAAGATGACTTTGGCAATGTCAATCAAACACCCCAATCAACTAGTTCTACCAGCCTCCTTACTTATCAAAAATATTCTTCTGAATTTCTGTTCTCTTTTCTTCCCCCTAAATTTTAATAACTAGAAAATAATGCACTATGGCAGCTACGCACAGGTTATGTTACAGTCTAGAGTCACCTGCTTTAGGCCCATTGATGCAGTGGCTTTCTGCTTATTCACTCATAAACTTAACAATTTGTCCATTACTTCTGTTACAGTTTTTTTCCCTCACCCACATGCTAAGTTTCATTATTTACCGAAGGCACAAAGACTAAGGAACTTATAAGCAAGGGTGTCAAGGGAGTTTTAGGCGGGATCACCCCAACTACAAGAGATAATGCCTGATTTTAATTCTAATGATAGCAGAATGAACAGGTATACACGGAGGTAGCCCCAACTCCTAATGAATGGTTGTATACATGACAATACAAGTAAACATGTAATATATAGAAGTTAGCATCTTCTGCTCAAGCATTGTGCAGAAAATTGTACATATTTGGGCCAAAATTTATGCTTAGAAAGCATAATCTAATCTGGTTCCCTGAACCTAAAGTCAGCCTCAAACCTTAACAGGGCCACAAATTTTTTTTTTTTCCTTTATTTCAATACTCTGGTCGTTTGTTCTCTTTTTGGTTTGACCCTCAAGCTGTTAATAACATATTCTTTTTTGGATAGGTAATTAATAACATATTCAGAAAAAATTCCCTAATGCATCTTTGAGCCTGACTAACACGTGTGAGCACCAAGTCTGATAACGTATCATGAATCATGATATAGTTTCCTAAATATCCAACACACATCCCAAAAAATGAAATCCGACACTACTTATAAATGATACTGTGCACAAGTGCATAACAGTGTGCAACCATGATAAAGAAGCAAAGATTCTTACAGTGACTGCTGTTTGTAAGCCACGCTCTTGTTGCTGGGCTTTTTTCTCAAAGGTGAATATTGGACGGACATATGCCTTATGAATTGAAGCTGCATATACCACAAAAAGAAACATTAGAAAGTTTTGTGCAGTACCTTTAAATTAGAAAGGAAAGAAAAAGAGAGAGAGAATAAATAAATCCAATAGGTCAAAGGAGAAATCAGGAAAGTGAAAACTAGCAATTATACAGATATAGCAACTCTCAGATCAAATCTAGAAACCACAATATATGGACAAGAGACCTCCCTCGTTTTTTCTTTTTCTTTGGAGGGGCAGGGAAACTAGAAGTTCTAAAATCTGACAATAACATGAAAAAGGAAAAATGCAAATGATTGCCTATTCACCTACTCACCAACCCAATAACACCAAAAAAAAAAAAATGCAAGGGGAAGGCCAATTAGGATAATGATGGTGAGAAATGATGATGAATAACATAGCTAATAATTAACAGTTTAAGTTTAAAACGCCAGGTAGAATGGAGTAACATGATGTGCTAATTTCAAAAAATTTCTTTACAATAAAAACCAAAAAGAGAATTTAATTTGAACAGAAAAAGAATCAAACTCAAGCCATTAGGGTTTGGTCCTGATTTCTTTAAGCAATATACATTAATAAATTATAAAAGCAACAGCCGAACTGCGTAACATGTACAGTATCAGCTGACAAAGTTATTATCATTTATCTGTAAGTACACATTCTAATATTCTAGTAAACAAAATGGGAGCAGCTTTTCCAACAAAGCCTGGTTCATTCTACCCTTCCTGTCGATTCATAGCTCACAATTTTTTACTTTATTTTCAAAATCAGGGGTGAAGACAATTTTATAAACTCTCAGTTCATTAAGCACTATGCAAATAGCATGAGTTGAACAAAATGAAGCATATCTTTCGTTGAAATTTACCTAAACGAACATGGCTACAACTAAATTAAATTCATTGGTCCCTTTCATCTCATATTTATATAGCTTAAATTCCAAGAAACTACGAAGGCGACAAGTAAGCAAAATGTGAGTTTGCATTATAAAAATGGGGCCATCAACTAAGTTTGAATATTTGATACTTCCCATCCTAATTCTTAGTTTTTGTTTCCTTGTAAGTACTTCCTGAGTCTTACTCTACAAAAATTCAACACAATGTTCTGTTGAAAATTATAAAGTGAAAAAGTCAGTATTTGCAACATGTGCCTATATAAAAAATTAGGGCATGGCTAGCCATGATGCATAAATTAGCAATCACAAGGCCCCCACCAAAAATTTAGTGGTCAAAAGTTTGGACTCAAGAGTCAAGAGTCAAGAAAACAACAACAACAAAGCCTTAGTCCCAAGTTTTTGGAGTTAGCTATGGATCCTCAACAGATTATTTAGGGTCAGCGATGGACTCACGAGTTGAAACTCATATATATAATTCTTGTAGGAATAACACGTATGGAGTTAATTCCACAAACTTGGTTGAGCAGTGAAAGAAGTCATCAAATATTATTACAGAATCATCATTTTCAATAGTGATACATATGCATGGTTATACACAATCAACAAGTCGGACACACCGGACACTAACCAAAAACATGATAAAGCAAAATAACCACAAACCTGATCACCATCCTTGATCCCATAATTTTGAAGACACGTCTTGTCATTGATTAGCTTCTGACCATTATAGCATAAGCAAAAGTGCCCCCACACATGACACCTAATCACATCAAATTCAAAATTGGAAATCCATTTATCAAAAACAAAGCATTTACATTACAAAATTAACTCAAATAGTCAAAACCCATTTTACTCAAATACACTCAACTATACAGTTCTGAAACTTTTTTTTTTTTTATCATCTGAAAAATTAATTAATTAATGAGGCAGAGTTTTACCATGAGATTTCATCAGCTGCAGAAGCAAAAACTTCCTCTATGGCTTGCTTGAGTTCTGCCACCGTGGCATTCTTCGCAACAAAAACATCTGTGGAATCAAAACAAAAAAAAAAAAAAAAAAAAAAAAGACCAATGTCAAAATTTTATTAATTTTAAACACAAACAAATACATAAGTCTATTAGCTTTTTTTTTTTTTTTTTTTTTTTTTTTGCTATTTCCTAACAAATCAAGAAACAAGAACAATGGGTTTGCATATATGAGGCCAAAAATAAAATATTTTCAAAAAATTATAATATTAAAAAAAAAAAAAAGAAAACCGAGAATGAGAAGGAGAAGGAGAAGGGTACGGACCGAAGAGAGAAGCGTCGAGTTTGAGGACAGAGAGTTTGAGAAAGAAGGGTTGAGGCAGTTTGTGGTACTGGTGGTACCGTACGAACAACCCTGATGAATTCGCTACTACGTCGTCGTTCGATGTCGGCGTGATATTACCGTTACTACTCTCACTGCTGCTGCTGCTACTACTCAGACTCTCTTCCTCTTCCTCTTCACTGATGCTTCTTCTGCTTCTGCTTCGCATTGTACTTCTCAAAAATCAAAAGAACAACCAAAAAAAAAAAAAAAAAGCAATTTCTTTGTTCTGAGATTTTGGGTCAAGAACAAAGTTTAAGGGTTTGTTTGTTTGTTTGTTTCTGGTTTTTTTAATTTTATTTTTGATTCAAAGAGCAACGGAACGAAGAGAGAGAGAGAGATTTTTTGGGGATTTGGTATGTGCGTTTGTTTTTGTTTTGTTTTGTTTTGTTTTGGGAAATTATAGAGTTGAGCAACCGACCGTTAGACTGGCGCTCCTATCCAAGCGTTCCTACACGTGTGCAGTTAATTTACTTTTGTATTTCACGGCACCGCCAGCCTCTCTCAGGTTGGATTTTTTTTTTTTTTTTTTTTTTTTTTGAGATAGGATTCTACTAACCTAATTTATATGAATGAGGCTTGCACCTCGATTTTTTTCACACTTCAAATACCTACAAGCATTTATATTTATGAAGTGATTATCATGCTAAGTGTGCAAGGTCAGTTGACAAGTTGTTATATTGGCTTTTGATTAATAGATAGACCTACCTATTTTATTATTTAGTCTAAGGAAAAGTTGATATGTTAAAGATATTAATATAGAAAATTTTTTTTAAAATATTTTATTCGAAAGAAACTAAATTTTTTCAGTTTTTTTTTATATTTTCCATAAAAATGTGGTATTAAAATGTTTCTTAAATTTTTATTAAATATTTTTTCTCTTAAATGATCCATTAATAAATACTTAAGGGCATTTGTTAACTGGACCTATTTATTTATTATTGAGAATTTCTTATAAAAATTTTCATTAATTTAGGACTCTATATATATATATATATAATATATTTAGTTTATTCTAAAAATATATATATTCAATTGTTAGGAATATTTTTCAAATAAAAAATATGCGAAAATATCATTATGGTCCTTATATTTTGGAGTTACTATTATTTAGGTCCATACGTTTTTGTAACAGTTAATTTGGTTATGTTATTTTCAACATGTAGTTAATTTTTGTTAGTAAGTTAACAATGAGAACTAAATTGATTGTAAATTGAAGGAAAAAAAAAAAAACAAATAAAGAAACCAAATTGACAACTAGAAAAATTTTTATTTTGGTGGTACTTTTAACATCATTGCCCTTTTTACAATAGCCTTTATAAAAAATTGGTACAAAATGTTCTAATATGACAACCAAAACATTTATTACAAGAACTCATAATTAAAATTCAAATACATTTCAAATTTCTGAAAGCAGAGACTCTTCTTCTTTAAGCCATTTGCCTCTAAGTGCAATTAGAAAAATCACCCTCCTATGAGTAAGGAATGAGAAGTTACACGTTGACACAATAGGAGATTTGGAGGTGAGAGGGAAGTTCCACCTTGTAAGCATTGTTATTGATCTTTGTTAACTTGCATGGACCGACCTTTTGACATGCAACTTGACAACAGTGCTAGCAGGTTGTTTTTCCTTGGTTAGGATTACCTAACTGCATGTTTGTATGAATAATATTGTATGTTTTGATTTTGAGTGGTTCTGGTGCCACACCACTGTGCACAACTTTGTGCACAACTCAGTATTATCGGAAACTTTGTGCAATTTCAACTTTGTGCAACTTTGTGCAATTTCAAATTATTCATCCTTAACATGCTCTAATCAACATACTCAGTATTATCGGAAACTTTTACTTTCTCCAGTATCAGTGTTAGAAATTATTGAAGACTTTTTACTGTATCAGTATTTAAAATGATCTTCTAACAGTCACTGTTCACCGTCATTGTTTATTGTCAGTATTCACATCTATCACTATGTGTGCAGGGATTCCTTCATTGTGCAAAAACTGTTAACGCAAAGATTCCATCAGAAGAATCTGGAATTATTATAGTTACTGTGCAGAACTGCTTACTTTTACTATTTATTGTATTATTATGAATGTATTGTTCATCTTTTTTTTTTTTTCTTTTTTTTTTTTTTTTTTTTTAACTTTTGTATGCCTATATATATGGCATTTGTAAGAGTCGTTAGAGGCAGGCTTTATAAAGGCTTCAGAAGCCAGAATAAGAGCTAAGGCAAGCATTAGGCAAACCTTAAGTAGTTCCCTTTCCTCTCTCAGTCCCTTAGGGCCTATTTGATTTGTATTAGGACTGTATTCATTCTCTATTTTCATTTTCTGTACTCATTTTCTATACTCAAATCTTGTACTCGTTTTTGTTTCCATCTATTTTTTTTGTTTGGCATCATTTTCTACTTTGTCTTCCCCTTCACTTTTTTTTTAATTTTTTTTTTTCCTAACAACCACCCACAAATAGAGAGAAAGACTGTTCTTTAACGTGACAAGTCATTAATAGTAGAACCCACATATTTGATTCTTTAATGAAAATGCCATTGTATTAATTTTCTAGAATATGAAAACACCAAAAAGTTGTATTCAGTTTTTATATTCAAATCCTATTTTTTTAGATACTAAAAATGAAAAATGAATACAAATACAAAGCCAAACAAATTTTTTTAGTGGTGAGTCCCACAAAAAACAGAAAATGAATACAAAATACACTCCTTTTTTTGCTCAAACCAAACGTGCCTCCCTTATCAATCCTCAAAAATCCATTCCTTGTAAAAGAAAAAATAAACCTTGTGTCTAAAATTTATCCTTGTATTATTTTGAAGCAATTTGAATGAATATCAATATTTGAAGTATAATTCAGGTAAGTTTTCAAATCTTTTCAAAATAGATTTTTATTATCAGTTTTTGCATATTGTATTGTTAGTGTGTGTTTGGATAGAGATTAAAAATTATAATTATTTCACTATTCAACTTATTTTTGTTACTATTTATGGGTCTCACTGCACTTTTTGGCACTATTTATAGGTCCCACTATACTATTTCAACTAACATTTACCTTTATTTACAATATTTTCATGAATAATTTTTCAGTTTCAACAAAATAAACGGTATCCAAACACACCCTTATTCTATTCTTGCAACATGTTTCTTTCTTAGCATCCATCCATATTATTCTCTTCATTTCACTCATTCGTATTGCCTCCTGGGTTGTTAATGGTATATATGTACTTTGAATATATAATTTGTAATGGGTCTCTAATAATATGCTTATATGGATATGGGTGTGATTAATGATTAATTTAATTCTTCTCTACATAAAGCTAATCTCTTGTTGTGGTTGAATTTATAATTTTATGTGTGTGCTTAGGACTAGATGAATTTTTTGGGATAATGAAGTTGGATATATATTGGTTAGTTGATTCATCAACCCATGCATGATGTATACATGGTTTAATGAAGGTGTTTGAATCTTAAGATTAGTTGCATGAATTGAATCATGAATTAAATTTATGCATGGATCCATTCATCAAAGTATAAATTTATATGATTTATCGTTGCATCAAAAAAAAAAAATTTATATGATTTATCCTCGTATTTGAACATGAGTTTGCATGCTAGCTTTTTAGTTAGTATAGTGAATCCCATTATTCTCAAGTCAAAAGCTTGATATATCCAAAAGCATTTTTCAAGGTGATTTCCAAACTCTTGTTTTCAAAAGTAAAGAGTGTTTCGAAGTAAAATCTATTTTCAAAAGTGTTTTTTAAAGAATGTTCCAAATCATATTCAAGTTCTTAAAATTTGATTCATAAAAATGTTTTTTTTTTTTCCAAGAGAAAGTTTCTTCTAAAAATCCCATGAAAACCTTTTTCCTAAAAAAAAAATTTCCCAAAAACCCAAGGGATTTTTTTTTTACTCCTTTTCCTAGGAAAAAAAAAAAACCCTGAAATATTCCTTTAAAAAATAATTTTCTTAGAAAAAAACTTTTTCTTAAAAACTCGTGGGATTTCCTTTCAAATACTATTTTCCTAGAAGATATATTTTCCAAAAATTCATGGGATTTTATTTGTAAAAACCTTTTTCTTTAAACCATGCCAAATCCTAACCTGCTCGGTATTAAGTTAGGAGAGGCGGTGCCATTTTTTTAAATCCGTTTCTTGTCACATTGGTATATATGTGCCTCTCATTTTTTTTTTCTTCTTTCTTTGTCTCTACTTGTCTTCTTCTTCTTTCTTTTGTTTTGCTTTTGAGTCAAGCAATTCAATTCGTTATTGATTTTCTCTATGACTCATAACATGCCCTTTTACTAAGGTGCCAATGTTTTCAATGACTAATCCTCCAATTGGAAAGTTGGTCTGGGCAATAATTTCAACAATTGTTGCAGTGTAGTTTATTCATGGTTATAAATTGGTTCACAAAGCGTAGGTTAATTTCCATACCAATCCTATCTTTTTTTGGTTAAGGGGAATTATATTAACAAAGCTAAAGCTCCAACAGAGAAACAGGACAAAGCCTGTTCAAGTACAAGCCATTGAGATCAAAATCTAACAAACTGGAAATATCCACAGTTGGACTTTCAAAAACAGTAAACTCAGCTTCTTGAAGACCTCCCATCCTGGCTAAGGCATCCGCACAACGGTTTGCTTCTCGGAAACAATGCTTGAAACGAATTTGAGGGATTTGCTGTATCAAGTGTCTACAATCATCCATGAGAGCAGAAGCAAAGATATTAGAATATTTGGGGTTCACAACAGCATCCACAATAGACTTAGCATCCAACTCTACTTCTATTGCTAATATGCTGCGATTAACACATAGATTAAGACCGTCTCTAAGTGCCCAGAGTTCAGCAAGAAAACTAGTTGTAATTCCTATTTTTCGAGCAAACCCAACTACCCATCCACCCTCTTCATTGCAAATCAAACCCCCTCCACCCGCCAAACCCGGATTTCCAAGGGAAGAGCTATCTGTGTTCAATTTCAACCAACCTGCTACAGGTTTAGACCATCGGATTGGCCTAACAATTCTAACAATGGGCTCCTTGGCTGGCGCAACACAGAAGTTGTACTCAAATGCCCTTTGGACAATTTCCTTTGCCAAATGGGGATTCAGCCCAAGACTCCTAAAGACCTTGTGATTCCTATGCTTCCAAATAAACCAAACAGCAAAAAGAAATTGAATACTCCAAGGAATGTGCAGCTGACTTGTGTGTTTCTTGATTGTACTATTGACTTTTAACCACTCCTGAATATCTCTTTCAAAGAAATGATTGTCCACATCACGCACTCCCAATTGACTCCAGATATGCTTCACAACTTCACAATCCCTTAGCGCATGCAATATGGACTCATTGGTTGAATGACACAATGGGCATGAACTCTCAGGAACAATACCCCTTGAAAGGAGACAATCTTTTACTCCTATACTATTATGCAAGCAAAGCCAAACAAAAGATTGAATCCTGGGCAGAATCTTTACTTTCCAAATCCAGCTCCCCTCAAACTGAGCACCATGACCCACCCTAGTAGCTACCTTATAGGCAGACCCAATATTGAATGTACCATGCTCTGAATCTATCCAAGTTAACTTATCCCCTCCTCTCGAAGCCAAAGCAACTGGAATTGCCTGAAGCTCAAGTTTTGTTGGCTCCGGAAAAACAAAAGGAATTTTTGTCCAATCCCATCCACCAACAGAAACAACTTCCCTCACTCTTAGGTCCATCGCTTCTCGGGTCAAGGGGCCCTGAATGGCTTGCCGGAGAGGGCCCATCTTAGTCCAGCTATCATTCCAAAGACTAAGATTACTATCCCTTCCAATGGTCCATCTAACTCCTTTTTGAAACACCTCAGCTCCTTTTTTCATTGCAGACCACACCCTAGAGCAAGGCAATCTGTCTCTATTACTTGAATTAATTCTTCTGGTACAACAGTATTTACCTTTAAGGACCTGAGCCCATAAAGAACTTCCTTCTGTCTGAAATCTCCAATTAAGCTTTGCTAGAAGGGCCAAATATCTTCCCTTAACCGACTGGATCCCTAAGCCACCCTCCTCTTTAGTCTTAGTAACCTTTTCCCAGTTCACCCAATGAGTCTTTTTTGCAGTTTCCGAGGAACCCCAAAGAAAGTTCCTATTAACTCTATCAATGCCCTCAGAGATTTTGCCAGGTAAATAAGCACATTGCATAACATAATTAGGGATAGTAGAGGATACATGCTTAACCAAAAAAGCTCTACCTACCAAAGAAAAGAGGTTTGCCTTCCAGCCTGCAAGCTTCTACTTCACCCGATCCAAAACAAAGTTGAAATCATTAGCTGATGGGCCAGAGTGTTTAATAGGAATGCCAATATACTTTCCAATATTTGGTGTAGATTGAAAGCCCAAAATATTACATAGAGAAACTCTCATGTCCCTATCCACATTTGGTGAAAAATATACTCTGGATTTTGCCTCACTAACTGTTTGCCCTGATTGATCACAGAACTCATTCAACACCTCTCAGACAATAGTGCAATTCGCATGGTCAACTCTAGCAAATAGCACTAAATCATCTGCAAAGAAAAGGTGAGAGAACGCCAAACCTCCTCTAGCTAATTTCACAGGGATCCAGCTCTTAGAACTACACTATGCTTCAATAAGGTGGCCAAGCAATTCCATACATATAACGAAGATGTACGGAGATAAAGGATCTCCTTGCCTAATTCCTCTAGAGGGAAGAATTTGATCCAACCTTGCTCCATTTACTAAAATAGAGGTATTTACCAACGAAATATAGCTCATGATAAGCTTTATAAGCCCTTGAGGAAGATTTATTCTAATAAGCATCTCCCTAACAAAGCTCCACTCGAGCTTGTCGTAAGCTTTCTCCAAATCTATTTTGATTGCCATATACCCAACCTTTCCCTTCTTTCTACTCACAGTATGGATAAGTTCTTAGACTAAAATGGCATTGTCCGTACCCCTTCTACTCGGAACAAAGGTAGTCTGAAGAGGAGAGATAACTTGGTCAAGCAGTGGTCTCAATCTTGCAACTATTACTTTCGACAAAACCTTATACATCGTGTTGCAAAGATTGATTGGGCGGTAGTTGCTTAGGGTTTCCGGGTCAAGAATTTTGGGAATGAAAGAAATGAGAGTACTGTTTAAGAACTCCGGAACTTCTTTCAACAAAAAACCCTTCTTAACTTCCTCTATTACAGACCTGCCTACTACGAGCCAAAACCGTTGGAAAAAGCCAGCATGAAGGCCATCAGGCCCAAGGGCCTTCAAAGCTTTCAGGGACCAAAAAGCTGCTCTAATTTCCTCATCAGTAACATCTGCATCAAGACTATCCCGGTCCTCATCAGTGATGCAAGCATGCCAGGTGCTATCAGGCTGAATATGATGAGGAGCAGAATAAAGAGACATACTATACAACTTTGCAAACCCATTACGAACCACCTCCTTCACCTCGTTCTCATCATGCACCCATTCTCCAGTGTTAGACATGATAGCACTAATAGTGTTTCTCTTCCTTCGTACCAAGGTTGAAACATGGTAGAAGGAAGTGTTACAATCTCCGAACATCATTCAGTTCACTCTAGATTTCAAAGCCCAAAGCTCCTTTTCTTGGCTGAGAACACAAGCTAAGTCAGCTTAGAGTTGCCTTTCCAATATAACAAGATTATGAGACGGCCTAAGAGCTAAGCTTTTCTGGGCTCCATTCAACCTAGCCATAATCCTTCTCTTTTTTGCAAAGATATTACCAAAATGAACTTTATTCCAGTCTGAGGCATCCCGCGAGAATTTAGTAATAGCACCCTGGAGGTGAAGGCCCTGATTCCAAGCTTGTTGGACAACCCTAGGGAAGGAAGGGTCTGAGAGCCAAAAGCTCTGGAACATGAAAGACACATTAGGTCTGGACCACTCAGAAGGCCTGGTTTCCAGCAGAACCAGACAGTGGTTCGAGTGACAATGAGTTAGGTGAGTAATTTTAGCTTCAGGATTTACAAAAAATCTATCTATTCTTTCTTGGATGAGAATGTGAGCGTCTCTACGATTAGCCCAAGTAAACCTTGAACCCGAAAACCCCAGATCAATCATATTACATCTGTCCAGACAGTCCTTTAGAAGGAGAGACCTCCTGATGCTGACATCTCTGCCTCCTAACTTATCAGCACTAGAAAGAGGCTCGTTAAAATCCCTTGCAATAACCCAGGGCATGCCATGCAACTCCGCAACATTTATTAGATTATTCCACAGGATAAACCTTTCGGCAAACCTAGGACTAGCATAAATAGCTGAAAATAGCCAAGACAGGTTGGAAGTTCGTACCTTAATGGTAACATGAATTTCTTACTCTGTTTTTTTCCATAAGGGTAACTTCTACTTTGTTTGAATTCCATAGAAGCCATAATCCCCCCGTACGACCAATCGTATCCATATGAATCGCTCCATCAAAAGGCAATCTATCTGTAATGCTTTTTGCTCTCTCCCCTCCCAAACGAGTTTCCATAACCACAAACACAGTTAGATCATGAACACGAGCCAACTCCTTAACATAACTTTGAAAATTGGGTTTTAAAGCACCCCTGCTATTCTAGATGATGAAATTCATTAAAAACAAAACAAGAAAAATTGGACAAGCACCAAGCGGAGAGGGACACTTATCAGTAGGAAATAAAGGCATGACCTTCTTCCTCAAGCTCCATACACTTTGTTTCAGCAGCTCCATGATCTACCCCTCCCCTGAGCACCACATCACAATCTGTTGACCCAATCCCAACCAGCTCTCTTGCCGACTCCCTAAAAGCTTTACTACATAACATATGACCATCGGCGCCTCCATCTAACTTGCTGGACCCACGAAACTTCGAGCTTCCACCCTCACACTCTTCTCCACCACAACTCCCTTTAAACTCAAAACCCACTTCCGGCCAAGGCCTGGTTGATGGCAACGGCTCTCTACCCTGATCTGGCTTGCTCATGCTATCACCCTGTTGCTGATTTTCCTAAGGAGAACAACTCACGGACTGAATTGAAGGGGAAGGGGATTGGCAACTTCTTGTATTAGTCTGAGGATTTATTATATAAGCCCTAGCTCGTGCAAGGGCTTTCTTGCCTTTGACCGATGCTTTGTGGTCCACTTTACTCAACGAGCCATCCTTACCTTTGATCACTTCATGAAACTTTGGGCATCTTCCCAACGGAACATAAGCCTAGTGAGAATCACTACTACTTGCTTTTAGTTCAACATCTGCTAAATGGGCTTCAGTGGCGGGCTTTGATGACAACAATTTCCTTTTAAACTCCCTGGCCGGCCCATCACTAGCCTTAAACTTCCCCACAACGTTGCTGAACCTTGCCTCATTCAAATTCTTTCTTAGCTCATGCTTTAGTCGACCGTTATCCAAACCATTGTAGGCCCCTCCACTACCCTAGAGCTTAGTCCCATTCTTCCTGCGTGATACAACAGTCCATGGTCCGTATGTACCTGACTGTACCTCCTCACACACACTCTCATGCATGATCTTGCTGGGCTCCACCTCGGGCCCCACATTGTCAGGCACACGCTCATCGCATGGCTGGCTATCTGAGGTCCCATTCTCCTTCGTTCCAAGCGTCGACGACGATGACTCAGCTCGGATTGTATACGGGCAATTTTCTTTACGGTGTCCGATTCGTTCGTAAGAAAAACACAAACTCTGTAATCCTTCATAACAGATGGTTTGCTCGCATTTCCCAATTAAAACTGCAGTGGGCAGTGGTTTATCCACATCAACTTGTACACATATTCTCGCATATCTACCTCTCGTTTCCATGGCAGTGTGTGAATCTACCCGCAAAACATTTTCGATGGACTTACCAATATGAATGAGAGCCTCAGGATTATAGTATTCAATTGGTAGCTCTTTTATCCGTATCCAAACGGCTATAGATGTGACGTTCGCCAACGCCAGCCGAAAGTCTGGTTCCCAAGGTCTAATGGAGAGGAAGTTTTCCCTAATGAACCAAGGGCCTTTTTTAAGAATGGCTTCATAATCATCTTTTAGAGAAAAGCGAGTGAGATAGAAACCATGCTCCAAGTCGACGCAGTCCAACCTCCCAGCTGGTTTCCATAAGGAAAGAAGCCTATTGTGCAAAAAGTTGAGCCCCACCGATCTGCCATACACCTTAACTATAAGAGCTTTTGACCATGGCGTTCGAATACGCTTCTTAAAGTCTCCTGAGAACTTGACAGCGACAAGCCCCTCATGCAGGTTCTCTACTTCATCATCCGATTTCGCTTCATCTTCCGATTTCGCTTCATCTTCCATAAGCTCACCAAAACAGAAAGCCTGTGTGAAAGCACCAGGAATTTCTCCTATAAGTTTATCTCTGAATGTAGCCGATCCATTCCAAGGCCCCTGACCATGGGTTGGTGATGACAGAGCCGACCCCCTTTCTTCCTTGAATCTAGCATGCTTCACGTCTTTTACTTTTTTGTTACTACGAGCTAGCTCTTCTTGTTCTTCTTGCGAGAGTGACAAAGGAGGAGAGCTCATGACGCGTGACTCCCCCATTCAATTGAGATGTACAAATAATTCATACCAATCCTATCTCATGCGCCTCATCATGCATTGGCCTCTGGTACTTTTTTTTTTCCTTTGTATGCTTGCTAACTTAAATCTTTTATAGTTGTTGCCAACTCATCTTTTTCCTTTTTTTTCTTTTGTCATGCAGACTATGCTTTCACAAGATTGTAAAAGCACGCACACATGTTTGTCGTGTTTGATGTTTCTTTATTGTGTGTGTATATATATATATATATATCTATGGCATCTCTGTGGTTCCACTTGCTCCTCTTGTGTGCGAGAGCAATTCAGTTTTTTGCTTTACTTGCTTCTAATATTCTGTTTTTCTCTTTTGCAGCAACTAGTCCTTGGCCCTCCTTGTTTGATTAAGACTTTGTTTAAGTGGAAAACCATATTTTTCCGCATTTTCTTATGTTTGGTAATATCACAAAAAAAAAAAAAAAAAA
>NW_027069480.1:1870652-1876652 GCF_002906115.3 Quercus suber
AGCTCCGGTACATGCCAGTATCTTCTGTGGGTGAAATCATTCCCCCACCAATGTTTAATCTATATACCGTCTCAAGAGCCTGGCTCTTTTCGATGGTATATGGCGTACTCTGGCCAATAAGCTTAATTTCTGTACTAATGTCTTCAGAGTAATAAAGATTAGAAGGCATTGAAACGAGTTCAATCCCGTTTACAAAAGCATATGCATCTAGATTACCGGGGCTTGGAGTGAAGGTTATGTTTAAGAATCGAGCATTTTCAACAATATTTACGCAGAATTCTCTTGAGAAGCCTTCTAAGCTACGAGCATCGGCATCAACAGTGAGGGCAGCGCTAAAGTTGCTTAAAAGGGTATAAGAGCCGGCTTTGACGGAGAAGAAGGCCTTAGAGCGGTCAAAGTTTTGATATGAAGCTGGGAAAAAGTAGAGGCGAATGAAGAGTTGGCCTGGGGTGACAGAGAACATGTATGTGAATTCGGAGTTGGAGAGACGTGCAGTGTAGTAGGGAATTGGGTCGACTTGAGTTGGTTGCTTAGCTGCTGTGGAGATTACTGATGAGTTGTTTCGAAGTTCAAAAGGCCCGAAATCAGAACTGATGTCTCCGAACCAGATCCGATTATCTCTTGCAGAAGTGTTGCTGATGGAGCCACAGTTGAGTGTTATATTAATGGCCGGAGAATAAGGAGGCTGCAAGCCGCCGGCAAGTTGGAGGAGGAAGAAGAAAAACAAAAGGTGGGGAGGGTTCCTCATTTCACACTGAGAAAGAGAGAGAGAGAGAGAGAAGCTATGGAAGAGAATGATTAAGAAGAGAAGCTATATATTGATAGTATGTAAGAAGGATATTTCCTAAATGAACTGCAAGTCAAAATAAATGCGTCATTGTTAGTAGTAGTGTCCTAGGAGAGTTATATTATTCATTGCTGTCCACATACGACATGGAGTAATATTATAAACAAATTATTTTATATTAATATTTTTATAAATCATAGATGTAGTAATTTTTATTAATTTTTATATAAATTTACCACTAATATTACATTTTTACTTATTAGTAATAATTCACTACATTACTAATTTATAAAATAGTTTTGGTTTTAGCATTTTCCTGAGATCGAAAATATAATAAGTCATTTTAGAAGGAATAATACTACTACCACAAACTATTTTATTATATTTTTACAAACTGTTATTAAGACTAATTCTTACTTGTTTTCATTTGGATCTACAACTAACATCATTTTTTCAACTTACCAATAACCACTCACAAGTCACAATATTTGTAAATTAGTTTATATAACATTTTCCTTAAAAGAGTTACTATATGTGCAATGGAAGAATATCAAACCGCGACCCTCTTTGTATTCTCTATGGATCACCACAACCTTCATTAGTTCCAAGGGCTAACCGGTGCATATGAACACCCATTGATGCATGTCCACATATTGAATCTCAAGGCTTTTACAATGATGGAATCCTATGATGAATGGAGAACATAAAATAGAGGTTCACCATATATATTTTTAATATAAAATTATGTACTTATGCCCATGTCTAAAACCCTAATTAGGGCTAGGGTTTTTTCTTTTATAAGTGGAGTAAATGGCTGTCCTTTGAACCCCAACTAGCCTTGAACACTTGACCCAATATAAACTGTGAACATAAAATCTCAAATTTATTCTAGATTTTGAAATCCAATCAGCAAAGTATATTGTATGTTGTTTAAAGTACATTTTTATAGACATGAAAGTGCCCAAGCTCTACATTTTAGTCTCCAAGTTTATGCAGTCCGAAAGCTATTCGATTGATCAAACAGGGAAGTTTTGAATTGATCAAGCTTAAATTGGATCAACTGAAATGCGGCAAAACAGTAATGTGAATTCAACCCATCAAGTACGCATGCCTAGGATTTCTTGCACTTAAGCCTAAGCTATATAAGAAAACCCTAGAGGACATAAAAGAGACATTTGGGGAGCTTCGCATTGTGCATCTTGGGGCTCTGTATGCTCTCAAAAGCAACCATATATCGGTTTTCAAGACAAAAGCTACATCAAGAACCAATATTGATGTTGCTCACTTTAACCAAGGGTTGTTCATAATTTATTTAATTAAAAAAATTGCCTTAAAATTGGTTAGCTAGTATTTTTAGGTCTAAAAAACTATCATCAAACAATTGAAATTGATTAAAAAACATGAGTGTATTTAATTGTTTTACAAGAAAATGATACTTTGATTCAATCTCTTTGAAAAGATCTTTGCTCCAAAAATCGTGCAAACAAAGCCTTGATTCAAAAATGAAATCTTCTCTACTTGATTTGGAAAATAGATCAAACAATCTTTTTAACAGAAATACAATAAATCCTTGGCTATGAGCTTGTTAAAGATGCCTTGTTCTTCACGTTCATGTACATTCTTTGAATGTTTTTATTTATTTATTTTTTTTGTTTGTATTTGAAGGCTTTTAGGTGGAAGTTCTTTGGGACTTTATAGACTTGAATTAATTAGTAGAGCTTCAATGATTTGGGTTTTTGTGTGTGTGTGTGTAGAATTTATAGAGGCTTGGAGCTTGATTTTAGTAGAACTTTAAAACTTGGAATAATGATTTAAATGAATACTCTTCGAATGTCTTTCAAATTATTTTGAGGCATAAATGTTTTAGAGTTTTGACACTTAGTGGTTTCTCATGATGAATTTCACTCTAAATTAATATTTTTGAAGATTAATGGTCCATGTTGATTGGCCCAAAATCGCAAAAGTTCAACAAGAACTACTGTCTATCGATAATTTTCTATATTTTATTTCTTTTACTAATGGTATTTATCACTACAAATATCACAATTTCTTTTTTTGCAACCACAAATATCAAAATTTAATTGGATGACTTATCTAAGTGACCAATGAAGATTTTTTTATTTTCCACTATAATGTGAACTAGCTAGAATGACACATGCCACTATTTGATGTATTCTTTAGAATTTCATTTAATTAATTTAGTGACAAGTGTAAATTTAGGATTGGTTATTGATGTGGAAAACTATATTTGGCTTAACAACAACAACAACCCAAAAAAAAAAAAAAATCACTTCATACAAATGAATGCTCCCTCAAGACTTGGATATGTCCACAATTTTGAGAGTAGAAAATGAACAAGACTCATTTATGCCCGTTTGGTACATGTATTTAAAAACTGAAAATTGTTGTTTAAAAACATGTGTGGAAATATGTGTGGGAAAAAAAGTGTATGAAAATACGTGTAATATTGTTTAAAAACTGAAAATTGTTGTTTGAAAACACAAACCAAACACCATGCATGTTAAATTTTATAACAGTACTACTTTTAGTCCTAACAAACTTTTTTTTATACGGGTCAAGACCATCATATTTAAGTGGTCAATGTTAATTGGGTTACTATCAATCTATATGTAATTTTATTTACCGCTCATGTTACTAAGAGGTAGCAAGGGATGACACATTTGTGATTTGTGCTGCCATATTAGTACCCTTGACACCCCATAAGATGAGGGACAACATAAGCAACCTCAAACCTAATGTTAATATATTTTTTTGATAATTCGATAATGTAAGGTTGAAATTTATCAACCATCGTGCCAATTTGCTTGTAATTTAGCACTTAGTAACCCTGTATTTAGGTAGGATTCATGTAAGGATAGTGTGTGAAGAGAGTGTGAAGAATTGCTCATCTTTGTGCAAAGAAGTAGAGACTAGGACTCGCGACTGACTCGCAGCTTGCAAGCCGCCAAATGCTGTGCACGTGAGAAGCATGCGGAAAGGTGAAGGGTCACGTCAGCTGTCGCACTACAGGACAAAAGTCTCAGGCTGACCAAACCGTTAGGAAGTAATTTTTTTTTTTTTTTTTAAGGAAGGAGGAGGGTTTGAGGAGTTTGGAGGGATTTCCTCTCTCTAGCCCCCAATTTTTAATTCTCCCAAATTGGAGAGATTTGGAGAGGGAGTGGAGTACATAAATTATTGACAAAGTAAATTACCTAATTTACCCTTATTATATTAACAAAATTACACAAGGGGAAGGGCTAATTACTCCCTTCCCCCTTACTAATTTTAAAAACATCCAAACAAGGTGGAGGGGAATCATTCTCCTCTACTCTCCTCCCCACTACTCCCCTCTACTCTTCTCCCTCTCTAAACTTCCAAATAAGCCATAAGTGACCAAACACAGAGCCACGCGTAAAATAAAGTATATGCACGAAGGAGCCGTTCTTTTATAGATCGTTGCAACTGAAAGACCTGAAGTTGTGAAGGACACTAACTCCTATTTGTTCTCGGAATGAATAAATAGAAGTGAACAAAAAAAAAAATTAAAGGTTTGTTGCAATAATTAAAAGAAGAGAAGGCAATGTTTTTGGCTCCCTCATTTGAGGCACTGCTTTTGTGCTTTGCACCCTATTTCTGTTATAATTATCTGAAAGTTCAACATGTGTATAAAACACTCTTGAACGTTTAGACCCCAAATTACAAATTATCAATTCAAGCTTATAATCAAATAATTAATGTGCGGAACATGAATATAAGCCAAACACATAATTGATAAACAATCTAAGCCAATTATAATCACATCCACAGAAGAAAATAAAAGGCAAAGATAAAGGAAGAGAGATGCAAACATAAGAACAACACGCGATGTGTTATAGAAGAGGAAACCGAAGCCCTCGGTATAAAACCTCTCCGCCGCCTTCCAAGTGGTCAATAATCCACTAGAAAATATAATTGGGATACAGAACAGTAATAGACCCTCCAAGCCTAATCTACCCAGGTACCTAAGCCCTCCAAGCTTCTTGCTCCAACGAGGTTGCGCCGAACATTTTTCTTTTCTAGCTTGCCGGATTCCGCTACTAAACCATAGCATCAACTAATGAATATTGGTTCCTTCCAAACTGCTTCCCTTAGTACCAAATGTACCTTCTCACAGACGTGGGTGTGATGAGAAAAAGATTTGGTTAAGAACCTCTCAAGGATGTATCAATGGAGAGGAAGAGAGTAGAGGAATTTGAAGAGTCTCTTAGGTGATGATTGTGGATGAGGCAATCTTGTTTTCTCTAGGGTTTCTCTCACCAAATTCTCTCTAGAAGCTCTCTCCATTTCGTGGGTATAAGGGTCTATATATAGTGGTGTGTGCTTGAACTACGAAGAGTCAGTTTTTGCCAAACAAGGTTGGTTGGCGGCTTGTCCAAGTCGCGAGGTAACGGTTTGGTCAGCCTGAGACTTTTGTCCTGTAGTGCGACAGCTGACGTGACCCTTCACCTTTCCGCATGCTTCTCACGTGCACAGCATTTGGCGGCTTGCAAGCTGCGAGTCAGTCGCGAGTCCTAGTCTCTACTTCTTTGCACAAAGATGAGCAATTCTTCACACTCTCTTCACACACTATCCTTACATGAATCCTACCTAAATACAGGGTTACTAAGTGCTAAATTACAAGCAAATTGGCACGATGGTTGATAAATTTCAACCTTACATTATCGAATTATCAAAAAAATATATTAACATTAGGTTTGAGGTTGCTTATGTTGTCCCTCATCTTATGGGGTGTCAAGGGTACTAATATGGCAGCACAAATCACAAATGTGTCATCCCTTGCTACCTCTTAGTAACATGAGCGGTAAATAAAATTACATATAGATTGATAGTAACCCAATTAACATTGACCACTTAAATATGATGGTCTTGACCCGTATAAAAAAAAGTTTGTTAGGACTAAAAGTAGTACTGTTATAAAATTTAATATGCATGGTGTTTGGTTTGTGTTTTCAAACAACAATTTTCAGTTTTTAAACAATATTACACGTATTTTCATACACTTTTTTTCCCACACATATTTCCACACATGTTTTTAAACAACAATTTTCAGTTTTTAAATACATGTACCAAACGGGCATAAATGAGTCTTGTTCATTTTCTACTCTCAAAATTGTGGACATATCCAAGTCTTGAGGGAGCATTCATTTGTATGAAGTGATTTTTTTTTTTTTTTG